>NW_024884722.1:22535416-22570203 GCF_019232065.1 Centrocercus urophasianus
CTTTTTTTTTTTTTTTTTTTTTTTTTTTTTCCTTCTTTTTTCCTATGTAAGACTATTATTCTTTCAAAAACATTTTCTGTTGGAGTTGACATTTATCCTCTGCATGACTTCAGTTCTTGGTAGTTTACTGTGTTGATCTCATAGCTACAGCTGAATAAGCTTCTAAAACGTTACCTTATCCTTCGCTTCTGATTATATCTTTTAGAAGTTCCATTAAGTTCTAATTTAGAAGAGGAAAAATATACAGGGAGGAGAAATAAGCAGAAGTCTGTATAAAAACACTGTTGGAGGTTCCAGAAATCAACTGAGAAAGATACTAATTTTTATTGCTAGCATGAAATATATGCTTTTGCAGTAAACATAAACATTTGTGCATTGTGCATAGGATTCTGCAGGTTGTAAAAAAGATGAAATTCTATCATGCATCACAGGCAGTTGGGCAAGCAAAGTCTTTTGTGGCTGGGAAACTGGCTAAATATGCTTGGTGTCTCTAAACCTGCTGAGGAAGGGGAAGTGTAACCTGTGAGAGACCATCAGTTACTTCTTGCAGACAACAGCTGGCTCACTCATCCTTTACTTCAAGGCCAGTGTGTACTAATTGTATTTAATAGGACCAATAATGCTATTTTCTCTCTCTGAAGCATTGATAAATAAAGTTTGCTTAAAACCTAGTCATGAAGAGGTTCTCTATTACTGCTTGCAGTGCTATCAAATATTAAGCAGAACAACAGTGATTGAGTTCAGGTAGGCTAAATTAAAAACTACAGTGTTTTGGAGAGCTATTTTTAACCTTGGTAATCGTGAAGATTGAATTTGCCACATTGCCCCCAAAGCAGTTGGAACATGAGTCAGTGACCAAAATACTGGTGCAACTTGGGAAGTGGGAGAACTTTTTAAACTAGATTAGCACACTGTGGACCTCTGCTACCATACTGCTTATGAAAGTAGTTCCTGTTCATCTGCTCATTCCTATTAATGCCAGAAAACTTTCTGGGCATAATTACCAAGTGTTTCCAGGACTGGACCTTTTGGTTGAGTATTTGTCTTTTTTTTTTAAATGTCAAGTGCTACCTATTCTTATAAATTCTCATCAGGAAATATTCTGCTAGTAGTTTCTAATATAGCTTTTCCTCTTTAGCTTGATGTTGTTGTTGCCAGGAAGGCTAAATATGGAATGTTAGTGAGAATGAAAAGAGATATTTCTACTTTCCAACAGTCAAATTACAGTCTTTCTATCTGAATCTCTGGTGAGAGACTACCTATTTTAATTTGCATCTCTTGATCACAGGGGAAATAATCAATGCAGAGTTTGTTCACAGATTTTGGAAATATGAGTGACAGATCCAGCTAAGACAAGAATCTACCAAACTTCATCTTATTCTTAATACTATTCTGTGCCTGAAAAAAAAGTCCTGGTACTTTTGATGTACCTACGATGCATACTGCTTCACAGAAGCAGGCTTTGCCTTCCATCTTCATGGACTTTTACTGATGCATAAAACAGATCTAAGCTTTTGTTCCAAATCTTGTCAAAAGAAGAACCATATTTCTCTCTTTTTAATGTAATATAAATTTATATTTAAAAACAGCAGTGAAGATAAAAGCATAAAGGAATGAGACCTGAATGTTTATCAGAAAAGACAAAACGTGGAACTGGAAACTTAGAGATAGAATATTTTTCTGTCTTTGCCATTGATCTTTTGTGCAATCCTGGGCAAATTGCTTAGCTCTCAACACAGAACACACTTAAATTTATAGGGAAATAGTTTCCCAAATCTAGCAAATAATCTGTTCATGCCACTGTTTACCTCATTGAAAACTGAAAATAATGTGATTTCTTTCATTCCTCAGATAGGCAGAATGTTGTTGAGGTAGGCAGTATGAGGGTGTCTATATACGATCCTTAAAATGAATAGTAAATCTTTTGGAAATTTGTGAAGTCAGTAAAAGCAAAACTGTAAATCAATTTGTATTGTGAAATCAGTCTCTATCCACCTTAAGTTTTATGCCAGTTTTTTTTGTTTGTTTGGTTGGTTGGTTTTTTTTTGCCTGCTTTCTGGGGCTCACTGCTGCAATGAATGGCGCTTTCCAGGGAATGCAGCTGTTCAGTCCTGGAATTAATATGTAAATGATCTTCTGTTATTGAAGTAAGGGAAGAAGATGGAATGTAGCTGTATTTTCTCTAATCAACATACTCTCCTTTTCATTGGGAACTACAACAAAGCTGACTGTCAACCACACAAATAATTGAATATTTATTTTAGCAGAAATAAAAACACCCAGAAGGATGCTTTCCTTGAAAGCTTTTAGTGACCAACCCAAACATTATTTTAGTTCAGTGAAAATATATGTATTTAGAACTATTCACACACAAATCTCTCATGCTTTTTCAATAAAACAAATAGTGCAAATGAAGACGTTGGCAGAATGACAATTTCAGCTGCAAAACGTAGTAGTGCAGAACTGCAAATGTAATCACCACTGGTTTTTGAGGAGATGCAAACTCATATACGGAATCATCTCTACTGTAATAGTCAAATTCTGTCCTCAGTTTCACAAACTGGAGAAGTTTCCCACAGTCAGCTGAATTCTGATTTGAGACTGATTTTCCACAGGAAAGTTGAGTAAAAATTCTACCTAGAGTAGAAAACGTTTCAGGACTGCAAATAGCAGAGGTCACCAAATGAGCTATAGAGACTGCATCAATCATTCCCTACAGAGCTTTAGTGGAGCAGAGAATATGATACAAGTTGTTATTCTGAAGATGGCTTTTGATATAGCATAATATATGACTAGACTGAAAATACATATTCTGAAACTACTGTATGAAATGCCTTGTGAGCCTCTTCACTGATGTTTCATTTAGTTTCTTCCCTCTTAGCCTAGTGTTCACATCTTTATGTTCAGTGGAAATTTCTTTGGACAGTTTGAGGCAACAGTAAAATAAACCTTCAGCAAAAAAAAGAAAAAAAAAAAAAACAACAATAACAAAAGGAAACAGGACAGATTTAAAGCTAAAAGCAAGATACTGAAGTCAAAAACAGGAACTTGAAGTCAATACAGAAAGCTATTGGAAAACAATGTAAAGATTGAAGCTGAAATTGCTGGCTGGGATCACCTAAGCCAACTTAATCAATGCCTTGGCTGCTGAGTTGGGAATAAACAGAACTGCTTGTATATGAACAAAAATGTGATAACGGAGCTTCAACTTCTAAGATGTGTAAGTTATGTAAACTTCCCATTGAGACAGTGTGTTAGCAGTGCAAATTATTCAAGCCTCAAATAGCTGAACAGATTACTGAACCTGATCTACAAACAGCATTTTGACCTTTTAGAAAAATTAAAGGACAAAACTAGTTCTGCAACAGTTAGGACACCCTTGAGCTGGAATGCTTAAAAAAATATCTGATATCGGTCAGCATGCTTTGCATGGTTTGCTTCAAATTACGCAAGACTCAGCAGACAAATTTTCTTGGAGTTAAAATTCCTGTCATTGACTGTGTCCTTTTAGAAGTCTTCTACTAAAAATTTTAGGTAGTGGTGACGTATAAAATTCTGTTTATCTCCTTGTGGAATAGTTGTATATGCAACAATATGCATGTGTCTCTACCTTACACGCAAGTTGGTGACAGTAGGAGTGGTGATAATGCTTCATATGTTAAATCTTTCATGATAAAGCTGTTTAATGTTTTAGACGATTTAGAGGGCAGCAAAATCCTTTAGAGAAGGTATATGCTCAGCATGCTATGTTTCCCAGGGTCATGTCTTACTCCCCTGCCTTTCCCAGTCAGTCAGCTCTGTTAGCACATAGCAGCAGCAGTCAGCACACAGAACTTTCTCTCCTGTTAGCTCCCTGGAAGCTGTGCCCGCCCTTTGAACCCAGAATACGTGATCTGTTAGTTTCATAGGTAGATGAGGTAAAGGAAGGCTTGGCGAATGGCTTTCGTGTGAAGTGCTGGGGACAGAGGAGACCCTGCAGCCCTGTCCAGTCCTTGCTAGAGAGAAGATCCTGTGCATGCAGTGCAGTGCTATTTGGGCTAAGCCAAGCCATATCACTTCAGGTGATTCCAAGCCAGATGTAAGACTCATGCTGAGAACACAGTGTTTCTGTCTAAATGTGTTGACATTACTGAGTACTTGGATGTCTAGCAGCATGGTCCTGCTGTGGAGTTTCTGTATGCTTGTGTATATAATACACAGTGTGCTTGTGTGTCTAATTTCTACCTTTACAGTGTCTCAGGGCATTTAGTCATTTTTTGAAGAAGACAACACTGGGATGAATTCTACAATTTTCTTCACTGATTTTTTTATTAACCTTAATGGAAATGACAACTTGGAACGTAGCAGTAAAATAGGTTTACAATTTGGAGACTTTTTCTATAGTGTATTATTCATACTTCTGATATGTTTTCTTTATCTCCTCTCCTTCCAATCCATTGCTTTTAAAAATATTTTTCTGTTATATGCAGAGTGCAAAACAGACAGCATTAGAATTTTAGCTGAACTTTCAAAACTATGCAGTTTGGATTGGTGTGATATTTAACAATCATATCCTGTATTCATTCCCAGCTGAAATTTTTCTGAAGGGAAGAAATGCTGGATGCAGTGTGTTTAGAGACAAATCATCTGTAGAGCTCAGTCACCTTCCATACCGATTACTTCTAAGGCTTAAAATACTTCACATATTAATGTTGTTTTGTTTGTCTATTGTTGTTAGAACAAAAGTTATTTCCACTTGGAGTATCTGAGTGGTTCGCGATAAATGAATGATAAATTAATTTTTCACCAAAGTCTCCTCTAGAATTTAGAATCTTCAGCAGTCTCACAGGAATGCAATTCATCTTTGCGAAGTTCTGCTTGCTTTACATGCTGTGATCCTCTATGTTTCCTGAGTAAACTCTGAATAAATAGCAGAATATCAAAATACTATCACATTCTCATCTTCAACAAAGCTCTCTTATTTCTAGCTTTTGTTGTCTTTGACATGATCACAGATATCCTGTATTTATTCACAAGCAACTATATGCAGGCGAGCATCTGAACTTATGGACTTCTGAACCTCCAAATGAATTTTCATCATTGAAAAAGAGCTGTCAGAATCTTTCTCATCAAGCAGTTGTAGTTCCTGCCTGTATGAAGCCAAAAGTTTTAAGTCTGGAAAACGTACTGCTTTAGGCTCCAGATGCAACAATCTAATATTGATGAACTTCCTAATGAGTTGGTCTTAGTAATATTATGTGGAGGAATCCACACTTGTTATACTCACTGGGAGAGGGTGTAGTGTGTGCATGATACCATGATGTTTTTCAGCTATGCTCAATATACTGTGGGAAGTGACATCTTAGAGCAATAATCTTTCATTGCAGCAGACATCTTTTCCTAAATCGTATTTGCAGGTTCTGGATATCTTTTTTTGTTATTGTTCTGCCTGTTGTTCCTGTTGTTTATAGTCATTTGTGCAAGGTTTTATTCAGAAATGTTCTGGGCAGGGAAGGCTTATGATGTGTGTGTGTATACATCATATATGTAGCTAGGTTTTTGATTGGACTTAGTGACTCTACATGTGTGCATCTGAATAACATTGAATAACACTTTTTGAGTGTGATGTGTTGCTCGTAGTCATTCATTTGCCTAATGTTTTTATTGTAGTAGTAGTAGTCTGATCCATGTGAAATGAGTTAATCTTAAGAAACTTCTCTGGGAAACTTCTCGTTAATTCTCTGTGAATGGAAGTCAAATATCTTCTCTGTATATACATCGAAAAATACAAGAACCAGCACCTGGTTATTGAAAAAATAAAAATGCATGCTGAACAGCAAACAGAACCTTTCATTTCTGTGAAAAACTTTTATCTTAAAGAGCTCTATAGACAAAATAATAATTAGTCTGTCAGAAAGTATTCTGGCTCCATTACAGTAGTTACAAAAAATATTCAACTGCACAATAAGTTGATGCAACAATAAGTTGAGTGCAACACTTTTAAGAGTGCTGGGCAGCAAGAATTTAGCACTGATGTGAATGCTAAACTAGGTCTAAACAAAGAAAGTTCAAACACCTTCAAGAATGTCTTGAGCTCTGATTCTCTGGGAAGGGAAATGATCTTCAGTGGCAGAAACTCAGACATAGCTGCACTCAGAATGTCAGCAGAAAGCAATGGAAATGGCACTGATTGCAGTGCTCTGAATTAGATCCATGGAAACTCTGCAAGAAAGGCAGTGCTTTCTGGGCAGGGTGGAGCTTTTTGGGCAGTCACACTGTCAACAGGATCTGCTCTATCCTACCCCTCTCTGGAGTTCCCATTCACATTAAACTATGTGGGACTGTTTTCAATTCTACACATATCCCCAAACAAGTCAGCTTGTGGTTAAATTATTTATGCCAAGAGTTGAATTCAATGCTGCATGAGCAACATGTTCACTTTAATAAAACCTAGGTGTGGGGTTGAAGAGCCTTGATCAGTTAAATAGGATTTTTCAGTGTACTCTACTGTAAATTGAGTTTACAGAGTGGCACTGAGGGAAAGGTAAAGCAGGTTAAAAAGAGAGTCAAAAATTATTTTTTAGCATATGCTTTTTCTAAACCAAGGGTTGCAGGGATGTTGATGTGACACTGACTGATAGGATTACGTTATCAATATTGAAGGATTTATAAGGGATCTTACAGAAATTAGAGTTCAGAGTTAAGGTTGTATGTCTGGGAGAGGTTTGGGAGGAGTGTTTGTGACCTTTCTCAACCTGTAAGCAGCAACACTAATTTTTTAAGCCCGTAATTACTAGCTGAAGAAATTGATCCAGGGGGTAGCAATGGTTCATTATTTCTTTGTAGTACTTATACTAGACCCCTTGTAGAATCACTTCCTGGGGAGAGAGGGATTTTTGCATTTTAGCTTAAATCAGCAGTTTTAGAAATTGCATGGAAGGTCACCTTTAACTTGTGTGGTTGTTTACCTCAAGTTTATTAAACACGTTCAACTGAAACCTAGAAGACACAAATTTTCAGACTGATTTTCCTGTTGCTGATAGAGATATGACTTAGAGGCAGGCTTTGAGAGCATACTGTACAACTGTGGGCAAATGGAATTAGAGGGTTTAGAGCAGTCGAAGATAAATTATTTTGCTACAGGTTCAGGGTGAACAGCTTGCTAGCCTTCTCCTTCTCTGGCCATGCAAATCACAGAGTGAGAAATAGCTTCCATGCTTTTTTTATAATGGAACTTTGTTGCACCTGAAATTATATTGCAGAAATACTATTCTGAACTGTGGCTTCCCAGTGGAAGACTTAGGTCAGGCAGAGTAGTCTAGAGGGATACATTTACCTGATTAAATTTGATATATTCCGTATATTTTTTTTTTTTTCTTCTAGCTTTCCCCTAGTACATTTATTTTACAAGCCAGTAATCAACTTCAGCACCCACATATTAGAGTGATTATTATTTTATGATATATAACGTCTTACATTTAAATCTCACTGTTCTTTTTATGTAAACATAAGATGGGAAATGTTTAAATTCATACTTCGAGATAAACTGTAACATACGTACGTAAAAAGACAGCTTTAGACTTGTATTGCCTTTATAAATTAATGCCTGTTACAAAAGAAAAAATTGCTGTCATTGAAGCCACAAAATATGCAATTATGAATCATCACAGGCAGCCAAGTTTTTCATTTTATTCTCTCTAGTAAAAAGAACTGTACACTGGAAAAAAATCTTTTTTAAAAAAAGAAAAGCAGGAGTTTGAAAAAGATCCCAGATCTCTGGGTGTTAAAAATATTCGGAGGTATTTTTGGTTGCAATTGAACTGAAAAATGAGAAATATCTCAGACTAAGAACACACTGATGAGGAAAAAAAAGTTTCTCAAGAAAATCTTCAGTCGTTTTTTGAAAATGGCATTTTGGTGGTGTTTAATGACTCTACTGAAGTCTACATTCCAGTGTGTTTGCTTTTTTAAATTGTTGCCACCTTGACTGTGCCACCTGTGCTTCCCTTGCATAACGCAACCAGAGAACCACCTTCATTGATGTCTCAGAGCCCTCCCAGCCCTCTGCTTGCTTGGCATCAGCAGCACGTGGCTGCAGATCAAATAGGAAACTACCAAACTCCTCCATCTTTTCTGCTAGTAGCAATAATCATTAGTTTTTTGTGCCCATCTATCAATTTATCAATTTTCTTGACTTCTTTTTGGGATTTTACCTGTCTTAGTTCAAATATGGTGGAAATATGCTGATAGATTAACAAGCTCTTAAGTTCAGGTGATGGAACTTCTGGAGAATTATAACCTACTCTCATGAACCCATTTTGTATGGAGCACTATCTGAAAAATAAGCAAGCCAAATTATTTTGCTTCTTTTTTTTTTTTAATTTTCAAAATATTTTAAACAGATTCATTTCAGTTTTGCAAAATTTTAGCCTTGTTGAATATAAAGCAACAATCCACATTAGCACCATAAACTGAACATACAGAGGGAAGTATGTTTCAGTAAAGTGGGGTATTTTTCACACGCTTCCCAAGTTTATTTCAAGTTTATTTATTTCTCTATTTAACTACAAAGAAATCAACATAAATATATTTCAGATGAGCATGATAAACTGCTTTATTTGTATTGGTTGGTCTATGTTTTGCCATCTTCTAAAAATTCCAAAATCTATAAAATTTTGTGTTTAACTAAATATTAGAAAAAAAAAAGTTTATTGAGTTGATGAAACAGACTTCAGCATAAAACAGTTATTCTAAATAATCCTGACCCAAACTGTCTCCTTAACTATGTACTGGGGAAAAAAGTTACAGGAAAAAAAAACTGTCGTCTATTTTTCTTACAGGTCTTCTGCAAGAAAAATCTGCAACTAGTTTAATGAAATATGCTTTTTAAGTGAGGTGATAGCATGAAAAACATTGGGAGCCAGTTTAAATAAATTAAGATATATGAAAAAGATATTCAAAGATGATTAGAAGTCTGAAAATGTAAATAAGCATTGGCTAGATTTTTTTGAGTGCTTAGGTTAGACGTCTCGCTCCTATTAATTTCAGTTGGACTTAAATATCTAACCTGCCTAAGTGATCTTCAAAAATAACACAAGCTGCCTGTCTGCATCACTAGGTGCCTAAAATCTTTTGGAAAATTTGTTCCTGCATGTCCTTAATAAAAAAAAAAAAAATTGACACATCAATGTATGAGTGTATTCCCAAAGCAGGGAAAACTCAAAGAACAGCATATCAGAAAAATCGCTCCTGAGTTCATGGCAGGTGACTCCATTGCTGATTCCTAAGTTTGCAGTGAGATGCAAGATTATCTTGGTCTATTAAAATACTCCAGAAGTATTTTCTGCCTGTTCGATTATGCCTAACAGTCAAGTTTTATGTAAAAACTGCAGTAAATCAAATATATTCTCAGTGTAGTCTGAGGTATTAATGCTGTTAACAGACTGTATTTCTTTTGCTGTGAGTTGCACCTGATACTGAAGATTAAACACTTCGCTGATCTTTGCAATATTTAATGAAGTGCCTTATTTAAGAAAATATGTTGTATGCTAACTATCCATGGATTGCAACATAGTGTCTATTGAAATTTAATTAGCGTAAGTAGCATATCCAGTGATTCATGTAATTAATTGCGGATTACATATTCAAAAATCAATGTTTTTGTTAGTGGTATGAGTAGTACAATGAGTACTTAGGCAGTGAGATATCTAGATATAGGAGTCCTAGCGAAGGTGTCATTTAATGCATCAAACATCCTTTCCTTTTCTATCTTTGATCAGAAAAAAAGATGCAGCTTAGACATTTACCTGAATGTTTTAGCTGGGATAAATTATACTCTGAGTCTCATTTTACTTGAACGCTTTTGTGTTTAAGTGAGGATCCTCTGAGTTTTGTAGGCTTAAGAGAGAGTATAAATTTGATAACAATATGCCTAAGGCCCAATTACAAGCAAGAACCAGACTGAAGCTCTTGAAAGATAGAATCTAGATCTGCAGAATCAATTATTATTATAACATGAATGCCAATTGTTACAATATGTTCTGTGTGCTGTTTTTAAAGTCAGGACTGGAATTACTTTCCAACTATTGCTCCAAAAATATCATTATACATAGTATACCTCTGCCTTATATGTAGACGTAACATCAAGGCATAGGAGACTATAGGAAAAGCAACACTTTTTTAATTGAAATTTGAAGACTTCTGTTGCTGTTAGCTCTAATATTATGTATGGATAAATAAGATCATGTATGAAGGTCCTTTGCTTTTGTGTCTCCCATGAAAGCTGCTGTAGATCAGTGCAGTGATAAAACTGAAGACATTTTTCTTCTGAACATTCATTAACTAGGGAAAGGAATGTAGATGTGTTATATTTTCAGATTGATAGTTGGGCCTTTAATGTATCTTTAGTACAGCAAAATGAACAAAAATGAGATCAAGTATTTGAATTCCTGCAACTAAAAAAAGGAAACTACAAAGCTGTTTTAAAGAATACTTTTCAGAGTAGAAATATGCAATAATAACCTGATTGGCACTTGTATGGATGCTGAAAGCAGCATTAATATTTGTCTTTATTGTCTCTATTCAGTTCACAGAGATAGCAGCAAATAGTCATACTCAGTTGATAACTTCTTCTCAGGTTATTGCATCTTCCTTCACTATTATAAATGTTATTCCATATTTCTGCAGTTGCATAATAGACTTTGAGCATCAGCTCATTACCATCCACATGAGAGTAAACATATAATCCGAGTACGCAGTCTGAAGTTGCAGTTAGCATTGTTCTTGACATGGTGTCCAATTGAGAGGAATTTTATGTTCCAGAAAATAAAGATTCAGTTGATGAATGGAATTTCTCAAATATTTGTATGTATTGTATACCATACCAAATTAAAAAAATTAATAAATCCAAGCAACGACAGTATTATTATCAGAATAAACAATAAGAATGGAATCTAAGTGAAATATATTATAGCCCATTAGTGGAAGAAAGGAAGTTTTGGGGAAAAAAATACATTGTATTTATGGCTTCTTTTTTTAAAATCTTTTTTCCACAAATCATGTGCTGTGTGAACAAAGGCATAAAGATTTGGAATGATTATTTCTTTTGAAATTGTCTTTTTCTTCATGTTAGCTGTCAGATTTTACTTATTTATCTATTTCTCTATTATGCTTTTGATTTTAAGTTTTTAATAATTGATGCCTGTGTTTTTGAATGTTTTGCTTGTAATATTTAAGAAAATGATATGTAATGCCATCTAGTAGAAGTTCAGAAACACCAGAAAGGCTAGCCTAGGATTTAGTTAGTTTAAGTTCATGATTTGCCTCAATTGTTGTTTTGCAGATCTGGACAAGTAATTTATCTTACACTTCAATTTCCCACCTGCAATGTGGGGACAGCACTCTGCTTTGGCTTAAAGGAATATTGTTGTGAATACATACTTCACAGTTTATATTCCAGTCAAATTCTTTACTTTGGAGATACTGTTAAGATAAGCATCTTACATAGATTTGAGTGTAAAACACACTTCATTCATAATCGATTGCCAGCTTACACATACATATATATCCATAGGTACATCAAGATAGTTTCAGTACAGCAGAAAGTGGGATATACTAAAAATTGCTGTTCACTTGTGTATACAGCTGAGTTTGGCAATTTCCTACTATTGATTTGGCATAATGCAATAATGTACTCTAGCAAAACCTTTATAATGCAGATGGTGCTGCTGTGTTCTATGCAGATGGTGCTGATTTACTGCTATGTTCTACAAAGTATGGGAACTCTTTCATTGTTAGTGTGGATTGACAGATCAGAGCGGGAATAACAAGATGCTAGACTATTAGTGCTTCTCCCTGACTATCTTCAAAGCTGAAAACCAGGGTGAGCCTGAGGTGAATATTCCATGGCATGACTCTCATCCTACTACCACTATTTTTTGCTCCAGAGAGGTGGCAATTCTGTGTTAGCTGGTTCTGAAAATCAAGACATTCAGCATATAGATCTGAAAACAGATAGCTCTTTAATCACGATTACAAGCGTGATTTTGTCCATTCCCTTTGTTTTGTGAGTCGACAGTTATAAGATGCAAATACTCTCTATGGTCTTTAACTAAACAGTACACACAAAGACCCTTCAGTATCTGTAAAATCTAAGAAAGGCAGCTAAATTTCATTATATTTGTTGTCACTTCAAAAAATGTACGGGGAGGAGGGAATAGTAGAAAGGAAGTGACTTTTTATATTGAAATAAAAAACAATGCTAGAACCTTGAGTTCTTTCCTCTCTTTTTTTTCTTCCTTTTGCATTCTTTTTCCTGAAAATTAATGTGACTACACAAGTCCCTGAATGACAGTATCCTCCTCCTCTATAGCCTTGGGTCTCCCTCTGAGCAGGGACTTCTAGTCACATTGAATGGCACCTGAATGAGGAGCAATTGTGTGAAGCACACAAATGTGAGGTAGGACAAGAGCACCAAACTAATTTTAACTTGTGACCTAATCAAGGGTTTGAACCCAAGTCTCCTGAGATAAAAGGGTATTGCACTTATTTTTCATCTGAAAAGCTATTTGGACTGCATATAGACTGTTCCCCTTGAGGAAAGGTGTCAGATTGATGTACTGCAGCTCAAGATGGGAGTGTAAATGTATATGATGTTCATGGACTAGTGAATAGAGCTAGTTTACTATGAAATGAATTACTCACAAAATAAACGGGCTACCTCTAACCCCAACTGCTGCTTTCATATTTGAAGATGATGATAGCTCAGCTCTAAATGGGTGTTGATTCTGACACATTCTTAACAACACTGACATATCAGGGAAACTGTAAATGCTGAAAACTTGTTCCTATTTTTATTATAAATATATTAGAACAGAGAGAGTAACTTAGAGGAATTAAAATAATGGAAATTACTTATTGTTTCATTGTCACAGTGCTGCAGATTCATTTATTCAAAGGCTCCTTGGCCTATATGGATATGCTTGAAACTATGCAACCTTTCATTTTTATTAGCCAGGGAGACATATCGAGTCTATTCAGTCTTCATCAAAAGTGCAGACAAGCAGCCTGTTATTTTGCACTATTTAAAGACCCAGCAGATTTTAAGACAATTTTTGCTTCATGTTTCTTGTCAAATTTAAGCAGAGACTTTTAAAGGAAACCAAAAGGCTGTGTACCTACTCTTTTCGAATATTGACGCTACTCAGGGTTGACCATCAGCGGGTGAACTGTACTTCTTTGCTATACAAAGTCTACATTTGATGCCTTTTAGCAATGTAGTTGTGAGATAGACTTATTCACCTGGCTTATGATCTGAAAGAGCCAGCGTACTATCGGCAGTTTGTTTGTCACTGGGACACTAAAACAGAGGATAACTCCTAGAACCTCCCTGAATTTATGGAATGATGAAGTATAATTTTTCACAATACTTTAGAGCTAGTGGTCAGCTTGAAAAACAATATATTAAAAAAAAAGATCTGTAAGTTCAATGTTTTCATATTTTGAAATCTGTTACAATTTGGGGGTTATGGTAGGTTTTATTGTACTCTGTACCTAATGATAATGTCTAAGAATGAAAATAGTTATGTATGATAACTTAAAAGCGATGGCTTTAAAATTAAATTAATAAGGTAAATACAATCATACGTATGCAACTGGACTTTTTTAACTCTTCATATATTCTTTCATTATTACATAATATATTATATATACATAATAATTAAATTATTACATTTATTATTATATTTATTATTATTACATTTATATTATTTATATACATTTAATTTAATGTATATAAAATATAATGTATATAAATATTTAATTTAATTTATATACATTATTACATTTATATTACATTTATATTATATACATTTATTATTATTACATTACATTATTAATCATTCATTATTACATAATATATTATATACATAATAATTAAAAATAGAAGTATTTAGGTACTAATATTTAAGTTTGGGGTTATTTCCTGTTTCCTTTCCTTTATTGAAGTACATGAGGTTTTGACTCAAATTTCAAACAAGCAGATAATTTTAGGAGGGGAAACAGAAGGAAAAGGATATGCTAAGGAATCCAAACCTAAAACATTAAGCCATTAATGACTAGTGATTTTTTATTTTTGTTGATGTTATGGGTGAATATTTCTTTCCTCTCTGGAGATCAAAATTATTCTGCCCTGTAACAGATCTTTTGGATCTGAGATTTAAAAATCACACAACAAACTATACTGCATTGTGTCCATTGCTTGAGGCAGTGAAAAAAAGCCAAGAGATGATGAACTGGTTGCTGGACAAGTTGAGGTTTTAAAATAATAAAAGGTATGACCTTATGAAATTGTGTTGCAATAATTTTTCTGTTCTGTGTAAAAGTAGATTGAGGTATAGAGAGATAACATGACTTGTCTATAAATTCCTAACAGATGTATCAGGAGGAGAAATAGAAACTGGCTCTCATGAAGATGTCTTACCTTCCCTGTTCAGATTTGATTATATTTTTAGGAGGAAATCTTTTTAGAGATTTCAAAAATTGTCTATATAAAATCTTGACTTCCAATTATTCAAGTACTTTTTGTTTCTTTAATAGTGAATCTTCATAATATTTGTTTTTCTTCTTTGTATTTCAAGAAGTTTAAATGTGCCATAGGAACATTTAAATCAGCAAAGGTTTGAATTGAATAACACCCTACTGTCAGTGACTGTTGTAACTGAGAAATAGAAATATCCAGCATTTTTCCACTCTAGATTTCTGAAAAAATCTATACTAGAATAAGGTAGTCTATGGAGATGGCAAAATATGAAAATGATTGGGCTTTGTAAGACTTCTAACTCCTAGAATCATCCAAAATATGCCTCTTCACTCTCACTTCATATCTGTTTGGTTTAAACTTAAAAATGTCCTGAAAATTACTTTGCTCTTGTTCCTTCACTCAAAATATGAATCATTGCTGAATAGCAGTTATTTTGCATTGTCTTATACCTTTGGATACTTATTCCATCATTGCTCAAATACAACATACAGATAAAAACAATTTGTGTTTGTATGTCTTCTGCAGACCAATTTACACAGCTGCTCACTACTAGCAGTACTCTTACAGAAAGGTGGTGATGCTGTGACACACATTTTTATTTTTCTTTAGCCTAATTATAGCAAATATAGCTGTCTACATGGCCAAAATCTGTTCTATTCCAAGTGCCTTCTCAAATTCTGATGGATCACAAGGTACATCGCTTACATTTTGGCTTTCTTATTTAATGTACTAGAATAAGAGGCATATTATTTCAGTACATAAAAAAATGTTGTTTTGAAGGGTCAGGGGTGGTTAGACAGTGCTTTATGATGTTACTGTGACCAGAATAGTTAATGATGAATTTGATTTCTGGATGTGAATGCAGCACGTACTTGGTTTATATTCCTTATTGACGCTTAAGGAATCGGGTCTTGGAAAAGCTGCTCTACTTTATTTATGTTTAGTCCTATTGATGTACATTCTTATTTTTTGTTTTGTGTGATGATTTGGCAATCGTATTTACAGTTTAAGATCAAATGATTTTTAAGATAAAAGACTTTATGAAACACTCTACAGATGTCTTTCAATTTTCATAATAGTCTATTATGAGAATTAAACAATATATAACTGAATCATAATATATGTATTCAATTGTTTTTTGTCTATTTTTTTTCTATGCATTATTTTATTTCAAGTTTTAATTTTGGGAGAGGTTTGACTTAGCAACATTAATGTAAGAAATGCGATAGAAAATTCCACATTCAGTAGGTGCTTCTTCAAATGAGAATGTTATGCCAGTCTAAAATGAGAGAAGCAGCCAACCGGAAAACTCTGAAAACATGAGCAGTTTCTCTTCTACTGCCAGCTATAGCAGTCAGATGATCTTGGCAAAAAAATCAATCTGGGCCAGGTGCAAACCTACTGAAGTAATAGATTAGATGAACCTTTTTTCTCATGTGGTCATATGCACATTTGTGTTTGCCATAATCAAGCTCTATGATGGAAAGCTGCTGATGGCTCTGAAAAGTACCACATCTACAATAAGCAGAGCTTTCTATCTGTTCTTTTTCATCTGTCCGTCAGCAGAATTTTGTAGCAGAGCTATTCTGTACCAGACAAGGAGCTGCTTGTGCTCTTCAGTGACTCCCGCACAAGGCTAATCCATGACCACCAACCTCCTTTCAGTTCATAAATTAAAATCAGACTGACTTCTTATTGTTTTAGTGGTTGAAAGAATAAGTGGTTAACACTGTAAGTAACTTGGTTCTGCAATTTTATGAGGTGTGAGAACAAATGTAAATTACAGACATGGCCTTTCAAAGAATGTGCCCCAGAGCAGTCTTGACCACGACAGTGCAGACATTATATTACATGCAGCCTGAGAACACTGCTGAGGGTTTCTTCTTGATCTGCTTTCATTTATTTTCCACAGTACAATATCTGCAAGAAACATCATCTTAACCTTCAGCTGATTCTTTTTCTGAGAATTAAGAGGTATAGGAAAGTAGTGGGTAACATTTTCTCTTAATATACTTTGTTCATTATTCAGTGCTGATGCCTCACAACTAAAATTTTCTATTAGTGTGTGTTGACTGCATCTGGGATACTGACAGAAGGCAGGTAGGCAGATTAGAACATACACTGACTACCCTCTGCTGGATTCTTTTTTTTTTTTTTGGCAAGCTATCTTGCCAGCTAGAGTGTCCACAAGCTGATGTGAAACTTGACAGGCTTCATAGCTTTCCAGAGGCCAGTCCAGTAGGTTGCTGGGCAGCTAGGCTCCCCAGCTGCCCACCTGATTGTTTGCCAGACTTCCAAAGCCAAGTCTCTGCAGGTGCAAATCCTGCTATTTCATCAAGAAAATAATCTGTTTCTGTAAGCAAGGCACTGTACCCCCAGGCAATTAGTAAGGCACTGAGTCTGGCAACTGGGAGTAGAAGCCCAACAATACAGAGAGGTTTCTAGAAGTTTGTAGTCTAAGCAATTCACGCTAGAAAAATATTTTCTCTAAAATGAAGTGAGTCAACTGCTACAAATGCCTTGAAACTTTCCTTCAGGTTAAGATGTAACAATCACAATCACTTCAAATTGAAGCTTATATATATATATATATATATATTTTTAATTTCGAGTACAAATATTTATTTGCAACAGTTTTAAAACGTGGACTCCCTTTTCACTTTTTTTGTTGGTTTGTTTTTATTCTCAGCCTACTATTACTGAGGTGGCAGTTCAATAGGGAGTATATCATGTCCGATATGAATTGCCTTGAATAAATATAATTTTGTATTCAGATGCGGTACTGTCCTGATGTCTTCACAGAGAGGTGAAAACGTTTGATGCAAGGGTAGATGTTGAGTGTATCCCATCCATGAGGTACCTGAAGAAGAAAAAACCTGACTGCAGGAATGTTTATATTCTATTGAATGCTATCAAGGTACAGCTCCTGAACAACTTATTTTGAGCATTGCAGCATGTCTTTTACTCATCTGCATTGTATTCTTTCAGCTCAGGACTGAAACTAATTTTCTCTTCGATATAAACTGTAATCACGTTGCTTAATGTACAGAAATTGAATATGTAACATAGCTTCAAGATTATTCATTTTAAGCTTCCACAAAATCAGGAAGTAGTTGTGTTTTGTGAATGTAAGGAAAAGTTTAAAAATACAGAAAAAATCCACTTCAGCTTTGTTTTTAGATAGAAAAGTTCACTTAGAAACTTTACGTCAATGATTTTTAAGATATTTTAAGGAGCTTCTGACATCTTTATGTTCATTTTTTAGATAGTTCTCAGCTGTGCAAATCTAAGTTTACATCAGAGGTCAGTTTCAACCCCAGACATATTTCATGGATTTTGCAGGCATTTCTGCTTTGGAAAGTTAAAACTACATGGTGCATAGGAACCATTAGAAACAAATGTTATATGTTTTCATTCTTTCCCACCTGCCAAGATGTTTCCTTGATGACTACAGCCAAGAAAACTGTTACAGATGAAGATTAGATTAAAATAAATTGATTTAAAGTCTGCAGGATGCTGGCTTTGGGGGGATTTCTCTGTATAGAAAAAGATTTATATAAATTTTTATGTATGTGTGTGTTTTATACATACACATGACATACTATGTAGCAGGATGTAGAAAGTGATAAATCAAGTAGGTCTGGAAATATATAGGCAGATCTGGATTTATGAGAGGGGGCTGCAAGAAGGCCTGCATATCTACAATGTATGCAGAGATTTTATTGTTCATGATTGACCAGTTTTTTGTAGTGTTTTAGTGTGCTTCAACCTAATCTCTTTAATCGTATTAGAAGTTTGGATAATGTAGGGAAATGAACTTTTGTATTGTGGAGGTTAATTTCTGAATTTACAGATGTCAGATTCAAGCAAGTTACATACATCTACACCTAATTCTACAAAACTAGTTTGAAGTCTCTTTACTGTGATCTCGTATTCAGCATTTTATGAATATCTACAGTTTCTTATCTTTTTATTCAGGAGTTTGAGATTCTGGTTCTGTGTTGCTGCTAGACACATGCACTGCTGAATCTGTCACAAGTGCAAGTCTGAGTTCAGCCTTACAAGTATGAATGATTGCATTGGAGTTAATTAAAATGATGGCTAGACATTTTATCTGAGTTTATCGGAGCTGAGTGATTACTTGACAGTGGAAAGATTCAAAACCATGAGAAAATATTGAAAACAGCAGAGAAAAATCAACAGTTTAATTGTGTTGGATCAACACTCAAATCTGATTTACCACTGCAACAGGGTTTTTTTTTTCAATTAATAATACAGAATTTTTTATTTATGCTAAAATATAGAAATTGAAAGACTGTTAACATAGGAGTTTTTGGAAGAGTCATTTAATACAGATAATTAACTCTTCTTGTTTTGTGCCATGTTCTACTTTGAATTTCGTCCTAGCATACAAACAAAATTACATCCAGTGGAGTAAAAAAAGCGTCATCTGCAAATGCATAACAGCAAAAGAAGGGTCTGAAACATGAGATAGGAAAAGGAAGGTGATAGAAACAGCAGAAACATGAGAACTAGGCAAATATTTTGATACTGATAAAAGGGAGGGGAAAATCAGTATGATACTAAGAATTATTGCGAAAGTTTGTAACTAGCTCCTGCCTATGCTGCCATTTTCAAAATCACACCTTCTGCCACTAACTTCTTTGTTGTCTGCCTATGGTAACAGGAGCAGCAAAGATCAGTAATTAGTTTTCTCTGCATCTGACATCTTAAAAATTGTTTCTTGTGTAATATATCCAGCTCACACTTACCTTGTCCGATAATACATCAGAGTAACAAATCCTAAACAAATCTCAATTTCGATTCAATTTTCTAAACTGTTATAGGAGGCAGCAGTATTGAAACAGAGCCCACTGAATTTTAAAGAACATTTCTGCAAATGCAAGTACCTTCTCTTTCCCTCTCTCTCTAATATTTTGTGTTGCTGAGTGGACACAGAGCTGGAAAGGACTTCTTTTGGTCATGCCGTTAGTCAGATAAATATCTGATTGATATCACCAAGCTGAGTGGTGCGGTTGATACGGTGGAAGGAAGGGATGCCATTCAGAGGGACCTCGACAGGCTGGAGGGCTGGGCTCGGGTGAACCTAATGAGGTTCAACACGGCAAAGTGCAAGGTTTTGCATTTGGGCCGGAAGAACCCCAGGCACCCGTACAGGCTGGGAGGAGTGGTTCTTGAGAGCAGCTCGGCAGAGAAGGACCTGGGGGTCCTGATGGACGAGAGACTGAACATGAGCCAGCAGTGCGCTCTGGCAGCTCGAAAGGCAAATGGGATCCTGGGCTCCGTCAGGAGAGGGGTGGTCAGCAGGGACAGGGAGGTGATTGTCCCTCTCTACTCGGCTCTTGTGAGGCCCCATCTGGAATACTGTGTCCAGGTGTGGAGCCCTCAGTACAAGAAAGACATTGAGATTTTGGAAAGGGTCCAGAGGAGGGCGACTAAGATGATCAGGGGGCTGGAGCACCTCCCCTATGAGGACAGGCTGAGGGAGTTGGCCTTGTTCAGCCTGGAGAAGAGAAGGCTGCGGGGTGACCTCATTGCAGCCTATCAATACCTGAAGGGAACTTACACCAACGAGGGGAGTAAACTCTTCAAAAGGGCTGACAACAGCAGGACTAGGGGAAATGGATCGAAGTTGAAGGAGGGAAGATTTAGGTTGGATGTTAGGGGGAAGTTCTATACAAGGAGAGTGGTTAGGCCCTGGAACGGGCTGCCCAGGGAGGTTGTGGATGCCCCGTCCTTGGATGTGTTTAAGGCCAGGTTGGACGGGGTCCTGGGCAACCTGATCTGAATGTGTATGTTTGGTGGCCCTGCTAGGCAGGGGGGTTGGAACTACATGATCCTTGAGGTCCCTTCCAACCCGGGTGATTCTGTGATTCTGTGTGATTCTGTGATTCTGTGATAAACACCTTTAAGGAAAATATTTCTCCAAAAGAAGGCCCTATGTATACACTGATCTGCTAATAGTACTTTTTAAACTGATTTGTCAGTTACTGAAAAACATGTTTAATTAGTATACTTTATTATCAAATATACTTTTGTGATAGTGGAAAAAGGTAATAGCGTGCTAATTACTGACAATTCTAATAATCTAGAGATCAAAATACACAGCCCATCTCCCAGGATGCCCTGTCAATACCCAGGCATCCTGTTGAACTGAACACCTCAGTTCAGCCTGCATTTTCATCCCATGGTTGGATTCACTGCTGACATTATCTATTGACGGGGGCAGCATCCTTCTGGCTGAGCCTGTACACTTTCTTCATGTGGGCCACCAAAAGGAAACTGGAAAGCACTAGTTTTTCACAGCTTGAAAAAAACATAGTTGAACTCATGACTTAACAGTGAAAGAGTTTATAACTTCATATCCATATCTGGATCATGTAGCCCCTTAGTAATGCAATTTTTGGTTTATTGATTCAGGTTGAGAAAACACACTGTAATACTGGCTTCCTGCTTTGCTTTACGCAGCTTTTTTTTTTAAAAAAAGAGGAAATTGTTCATCAGCACTCACTTTGAGTACTTGTGTATCGTTGTAGGTCTGAGTCAAATATTCAAGTTACTTGCATCTCTGTAAACTTTAGAGCATTGTTTATCTTAGATCTCTTCCTACACAAAGTCTATCTAGATACCTGTAACTGCCTGACCTCCAGTTATATTGCAAATAAAGAAAATTTAGAGGTTAGCTGAGCTACAGCTACATAAAATGTTGTTTTCAACCTTTTGCTGCAAACTTAGTACAAAAAAGTCATTTCCTGGATAATGGTGCCTAGAAGCAGCTTGTACCAAGCAGCCAGACTTAATTTGTATTCTGTGGACATTCAAATGTTATCATTTAGAAAAAAATATAGCTTTTATCTTTTTTTATTCTCCAATGGACCTTTGAGATACCTTAAATTTTCCCTTATTATATTTATATACAAAAGTAGTAATGTTGAAACAAAACAGAAATTGCTGTTGTAAATAACCAAATTAGCAAATGAATCTTCTCATGTAAAACCAATCAATGTTAGCCAAAAACACAAAACCACCACCACAAACATTAAAAACAAAAAGTAAAAATTTGGCTTTTCTTTTACCTGTTTTTAAACTACCTTGAAGTGTCTTTTTTTCTTTATGTTTTCTATTTATGTGAAAACACTTTTTATTTTGCATAAAGAATATCCTAAATAAGAAGATGCTATTTTAGCTGTGGCACTTCTAGGAGAATTTCTTCTCAAAATTCACTCCCCATAAATCAGAAATAAAACTCATGGAAGTTTTGAGTGGCAGTTGGGATTAAGAGTGTTCACTTTGCAAATTAGGACTCTGTCAAGGTCTACATCTGAGCAGTAATAAAAACTCTGTAAAAAATTTACTCAAACTCTGTAAAAAATTAAATGTGAATCAGTACCATTTAGTCTGTAAATCTCCGCAAACAAGTTTGACCTCTTGTCTTAGAGATTTGCTTTTGTTCATGTTTCTACCGCTTTTTTATTTTTTGGGTTTTTTTGTTTGTTTAGTGTACCATGTTTATAAACTACAATATATGCAAAAATCTGTAAATGTGGTATGAATTTTGTAATTCTCTGTTATATTCTCATTTAAATTGTAGCAACTTTTTTTTTTTCCTTTTTCTTTTCTTTTCTTTTTTTTTTCTTTTCTTTTTTTTTTTTTTTTTTCCTGAGAAAATATCTCCCATGGTGGCTTTCACAAAATAAGAGGAAAGATTCACTGATAATTTTTAAGTATAACTCTGGAGTATTTCTAAAATTTGCTTGTGGGGAAATTAATTTATACTTTGAGCTGCCACTACTGGTGAATTTTCTCCAGTCTCTTAACTGAATTAAGTTTCAAAATATACTGTCTTTTTCTCCTTTACTAAGAGATTTAATAGATATAGATGTATATATGCTATCTTTCTATAGGAGTTTTGTATTTCACAAGTTTAATCTCTTTTGCTGATTTAAGTTGCAAAACTACAGTTTTAATCTTTTTTGCTTTGACTAATACTGGAAACATTATGTATGGGAATGTATGTATTATTGTTACATACCAAAAGCGTAATATAGAACTTAAATTCCAATTAGCAGCTGCTAGGCAGGATATGTCAAAATGAGGAGGCATTCTGTATATCAACATTATTTAAAGGTGTGTGCACAGAATTGCTTTTCCTCATCTGCAGTAAGACAAAATTTCCTCACATTCCTTGCAGTGTGAGCAGTAATAAAGAACAGCTGCTGAAAGAGCTGCATTTTGTGATCCTAATTGGATATTGCAGGATCTTTTCTTACTGGGAATGATGAGAGAACAGAACATGGGTGAACCAAAGTACCCACCTAACTCTGACTTGGTTGGTGGCACAGTTATTGGGCTCCTCCAAGATACTTTTTGTTTGTACACCAGGCATGCTCATCTAGAATCAACCAAGCAGGAGAGACAAAGTCATTTTCAAAGAAATAAGGTTGCAGCATGAAAGTTGTTACAAATTAGGTGTCAGAGAGCAAATACCTCCCTTTACAGATCTGTCATCACACTAATAGTTCATTTTAGTATGAGAGGCCAAACACTGATGCCAGCTACTGCTATGCACCCTGTAGGCTTGGATTTGTGTAACTGAGGGTGGCACTTGGCTTACAGACTATTTGTGGACAACAACCAGGAGGTCCACCGAGAGAGGCAGCAGGAGCAGCAGTGCAACGGAGGAGAAATTACTTTCCATTTTTATCATGCCAACTGAAAATTACTTTGCTAGCATAAACTGCAGGACTGCACAAATTGGATATGCTGAGTACCAACCTGATTGTTCTATAGTCTTTTTGTAGTTATAGGTTTTCCTGTGTTCATTTTCTGTGTTTGCATTATCTGTTTTATCATGATATCTTTCATCAGTTGCTAACTCTGACCATAAGGGCTTACTTCAGTTTTGGCTGAAGTGTGTTAACATCTGTTCCTTTTATTTTGCTATATTAAAACAAAACAAAACAGAAAAAAAAAAAAAAAAAAAAAAAAAAAGAAAAGAAAAAAAGAGCACTGTTGAGAGATGAGTTTTTGAATGCAACTTCACTTTGTCATGCAGCTACATTTAAGAGTTCTGAACACTTTTCTCGTGTAAGATTTTTGTTCTGTAGAAAATATTTAAAGTTGAGGAACTCATTCTGGAGGAGGACACAGAGAGAGATTAATTCTTTGTGATGTTAACTGAAATTTGGTCAAAAAGGTTAACTGCTACTGCATAATTTTGGTTATAGAGTATAGATTCTGCATCAGAAATATTTTTCTCGTTCTCTAAAGAAATAATCAGAATCTTATATGAAAATACATATACATGTCTGATATTTTTCACTGAAAAGGGTTTTTTAAATATTGAGAAGATGCTGTCATGTTGTAAAACTGTGAGAGTTTGGAAGCAAGCACCTGGCGATATATAAATATGTATGTATATATTTCTTTTGTGATCTTAAGTTTAATGTTTCTTTGGATGTAGTTATTCAGCTTCAGAAGGTTGCAAGCTGCCTATGGGAGCTCAGGAATGTTTGTCAGAAATACTGCTGTGTAGTCCTAAAGCCCACTTGACAGGAGGTGCAATCCCTAGGGAAGGCAAGGTGCAGTGCTTTTCATGTGTTAGGTGGTATGTGACAATTTAAGACTTCTTTTTTAATTGCAAGACTAATAGCATAAAACTGAAGATTTTTTTTTTTTTTTTTTTTTTTTTTTTTTTTTTTTTTAAAGTATGGTGGTCCATAGTTCCAGGGCTTTCTGTCAACTGATAATTCCTAAATGCATTCTTCTATGCAGACAGGCACAGAAAGTAGCTTTTGCTGAAAGTGAGATAGGCAGCACCCCACAAGAAAAGCGAGTACTGTAAAAGGTGACACAGAAATGCTAGCCTGACAATTTCATTTTCATCTAAAAAGCTAAGGGCAACAGGTCTGCAATTCAGCCTCTCTAACTGGTATTAAACAGGCAGCTGCACATTGTTTTCGTTGGCTGAAGGAGGCCACCACTGAGGGTCATGATCTCAGTTCTAAAGAACTGTTTTTCTCTTCAGGAACTGAAAATTAATTCAACAGGTGACCTGAGATTTGTCTAGAAAGTTTCACTGAAAAGAAAAAATTAAAGCGTTCTTTTGAGCAAAGCCTATATGTTACAGTTTGCATGGCACACAAACCTGTAGGCTTTACAAAGCTTTAATACTGTCATGATAAATTTAGGACGCCAGGAATATTGTTTTGCTACAGAGTAGCAGTAGATTGCACTTCATTTCATGGCTACCTCATATTTTCTTTGAGCTGGAAAACTGTAGACTCAGAAAAGCACAGGATTTCTAAGTAATACGTTGACCTTTTTGTGAGGAGTAAACAGATGGGGGAGATCATCAACTTTACCCAACATTGGGCTATTTGAGTGTGAGTGACAGGAGAGCAAAGTCTGCAATTCATTTTTCTTCCCTGAGTAAAGGACATAAGAAATTGGTGCATATCTGGAGCTCAATTCCCTCTCTAAACTGTTTTACTATTTTGAAGATACACTTACAGCTCCATGCTATGTTTTTATTTGAGGCTTTCCTTTGCTCCTATTTAATTAGATAGAAAATCTTCAACTCACTTTTGTGACAGCTTCATCAGACTATTATATTTCTTCCTGTTAATAAGAAGATAATAAAGCAGAAATAATAAAAGTCCAGTTGCTTTTAAAGCATATGTTGAGCACACATATATTTATCAGATTGTTTGTATTTGGATGCTAGTTTGGATTTTAAAAATTGTTCAAATCTATTTGTAAAGTGATCCTGGAATGAGTAGACATTGAGTCTGTCTGGAAAACTGAGAATGGAAATGTTGGGTATATTTTTCTGACAAGTGTATCTTTAGGCAAAGAATAATAGTTGTAAAGAAGAATAATCTTCTAAAAAAAATCAGTGCCTTGCATGCACTCTCTCAAATGCCATTTCTGTGACTCAGTCTATGCAATAAAAATCAACGTTAAATATACTGAAGCTTTCAAAACACACCAGTAGGAAGGAGAAATGTATTTCTGGATTGATTTCCATTTCCATCTGTTTATAGCTCTTTAGAATGATATCATTGGAGAAAATGCACTTATATAAAAACAATTTTTGCTTTTTGAATGATAGAGTTGCACAAGTTTACACATTTTTATCTTGATCCACAAGTACTGGAATGTGAGATTTTTCAGCTGAGAGCTTTTGGAAATTTATTAGAATCATAAGTATAATTTTAAAAAAAAAAAAGATCACTTTCAAGATAATTACAATATAATGTAGAAGTGCAATGCAACTTTCCATATTGTCAGACTATAGAAAATATTGTTTGTGTGAAAATTTCGCAAGGAGTATAATTACTTGAAAACTGTTAAAATCTCTGATACCATTGCCTGATTTCTTACATTCATTTTAGAAGTCTTGACCCTCTAGTGAAAAATTTTCCAAAGATTTCTCTGCTTTTTCCTTGCTACTTTGACTTACACTCTTTTAAGATACTGTGGAGATATTTTGAACAAAATGAAACTTCCTATTTAACTTGAAAATTTTGCGTAAAAAAGTCTCAGCATTATTACTCATTCGACAGTTAAAAGTGAACATGTGTCCTAGACTAGAGGTTGTACAGCGACTTAAAATTTTAGGCTAAATTTGTGCTTATTGTCCCCCGTGTCCCAGTATGAATCCAATCTAAGACTGGCTGAATGATTTTCAGTTGATGCTTTATGAATTTGGTCATTCCTTTGGTAGTACAGAAAGTTTACAAATACTAAAAACAACCTTAATGTCAGTATGAAGATCTTCAGCATTTACTTGTTTATACTCATACCAATGTTGATTTATGGCCCATTTGTCATTGGCCTTGTATTTTCCAGATTAAAGAACTCAATTATTAGGTAGCTGTAAGAAACATGGTGATAGTAAGGAGACAAGTTGACTTGTTGAAATGTAAAAGGAACCTCCAAGCTCAACCTTACTTTCTTTTTATAGTTTATAGTAACTATATTTCAAAGCAAATTTTTTGTGCGAAGCTATTTGTTTTTTACCTGCCCTTTTGCTGAAAAAAATATGTGAAGTTTAGTCTGTGTCTCGGAGCTTTGGACTCATTTGTAAAAATGTTTCTGCAATTCAGAGGTAATGCTGCATATGAAAGGGTGATTTTTGCATCTTAAATTTATCCTGAAAGAGTGGTTTTGTATGTCTAAAGTAAGTTCTAAATCATCTTAAAATGTGGAAGTGGTCTGTGCTTATCTCTTCTTTTCTGCCAAAAAGAGCAGTCTCTGATACTAATATGGAGTGAAATCATTCCGTGAATATATATATTTAAAAACTGACTTGTGTGTTTATTAATCTGCATAATAATATATGACTAAAAGCCTATCATACATAAATGGTGAAAAAGAGCAAAACAGCCTCAGAAGCTTTGCCAGAACTATTATTATTGCCAGAAAGACATCAGAACATAAATCTTATCAGCTGGTAAATAAAAATTAGTCAGCTTCATTCTTGCCAAATAGAATTTGCGTAGACCCTGAAAAGGTAAGGAAAATTCCTTAGTGTTTTTAAGGAAAAAAACAAACAAGTCAGTTCAAACTTCAAAAAATAAACAAGTCAGTTAAAGCAAGGAGTAAAGAAAGGTAGCACAACTGTTCAGCAAAAATTACAGATTGATGGCATATCTGGAATGTCTGTTTGCAGATTCTTCTGTAAGTCATTAAAGATATATATTAGGGCAATTAGAGTTCCTACAAAATGTATTCCTGGATAGCTCTTCCTATATTTTTCATTAACAAGATTTTAGCAACATAGACAAGATGTTCCTAGGTCAATAATATTTGTATTTTTGCAATGCTTGCGCAAAGCTATTAAGAAAGTGCTTCTAAAGCACCCTGACTATTATGGCCACTTGCACATGCATTTTTGTTACTTCTCATTAATCCATACCTAAAGATGTGGACCAGGTCAGAAATGTGGCGTTGTATGCAACTGAGATACGTGATATGATCACTGGGATGCTCTTCACAAGACATAACTACCAGCAAAAATTTGGTTGAAAGGATTTTCCTCCAAAGCCAAACAGCACGTGGGTACTCATCCTGGAAGTGCATCACAGACACTATGTTTCGCTGTTGCACAGACCAGTTCTGAACCCATTAAGTCCTGCATTACTTCAGTCCAAACATTCAGTCCATTATTTATGGTAATGGAAGTATTGTAGATTTCTTCTGCTAGTAGGACCATCCCCTCCCTAGAAGCACTTCACTTCCTCTTGTGGTAGAAGTGTGGTGGGATTTAAGCAGTAATTAGCAGTGCCACGTGCTTCCAGAAGTAGTGTGAGGAGGAAACCATGAAGATAGTTATGCAAACAAATCCTTGTTTTCCAGTAGAAGTGCAGGTTGTCCTTTTAACTTAGGGTGGGCTGTCTAGAACCTGTTTGGTCAAATTTTACTAAGAATAATAAGAGGAACAAATGAATATTTTTTAATTATGGCATCTTAAATAAAGCTTTAAAAGGATTTCTAAGCATCTTCATGTCAGTGTGGAGTAAAACAAGTTACAAGAAGAAAACTGACAAAACCACCTCCACTGCTGATTATTAGGACAATGTTCTGATAAATCTTCTGACTTAGGAGTTCCCCAAAGTACTGAATTCCAGAAACAAAGAAACTTGATTTATGCATTCTGGATTTTAAGCATTTTCTTTCTCGCTGACAACTGTCAAAGCTGATCCACTAAGCTCTAGTATTCTGAGATGGGTGGTCTGATCCACTGTACAGTTATTCTGTTTCCATGCTTAGCAGAGGTAATATTATCCTCACCAAAATCCACAAAGATAAAATTAAATCAATTTTTTTTTTTTTTTTTTTTTTTTTTTTTTAACTTGGAACATATCTAGAAAGCTAGAATTAGATATTTTACAACAAGACTATTGGAAATCTTCAAAATAGAATACTCTCAAAAACACATATGGCGTATGTGGAGAACTAAATCTTCAAGGTGTTGAAGTTTGCTTTGGTTTATTCTCCCCTGCAAAAGATATCCAATTTTCTTTTCCACAAGCCTTGCCATTTAGCTGTTGCATGAGACCCATGCTGAGGTTTGTAGACAGAAAGGTTCTTTCTGCAGTTGCCAGAAAATGGCATATTTGCACAGAGGGGGATAAAGGATTTGAAAAGAGCAGAGGTTGTGGTGGATAGAATTTAAATTAGATAAGATAAGATAAAGAGGTAGAAATGAAGATTTAGAAACAAATGTTATAGGTTTGTCTATTCTACT
Source organism: Centrocercus urophasianus (assembly GCF_019232065.1). NCBI lineage: Eukaryota > Metazoa > Chordata > Aves > Galliformes > Phasianidae > Centrocercus > Centrocercus urophasianus. The sequence continues at coordinate 22,564,210 of NW_024884722.1, forward strand.
TGTTCTCTGATTAGAAGTTTTTTTTTTTTTTTTTTGTGTGTGTGTGTGTGTGTGTAACAAATTGTTTCAGGACAAATAGATTTTCTGTTTGCAGAGGGTTTCCCAACTCGTTCTTGGTTAATGGAGCCTACCTGATCTTAATTGTGAAGTACTGAAAGCTCAAAGTATGTAGTCTTTGAATTCACACTTTCAAAAAACATCAAAGTCAATGTAAATTTACCTTTATTATTGCTCTTTTCTTTGAATACTTGTTATTTGTTTTTAGTTCCTGAGTATCAAAAAAGAAATAAAACATTAAAAAGCCAGAGTGGTGGAGATACATGTAAATTCCTGTTTGTGCATGTGTGTGTTAGGCTGGGGATGTTTTGTAGATCTTGATAACTTGGTTGAGGTTTAAAAAGAAAAATCATGAACTTCAGAGCTTCCTAGAAGCTGTTTGGAATATTTCATATCAAAAAATAAGAGCATATATAGCATATATAATAGCATTCCTATTACAGCTTTTCCCTTTGTCTGGATAAGAATTACCATTTTGTGATGGCTGCTGTTCTGTTATATGCTTTAGCAATGCACTGTAGTTGTTTTATCAATTCTACCTGTTCTAGAGGAACGTGTGTTCATTGCCTGTGCTTTCATGATGCACTTAGTCCTCCTATTTATGCACTCTGAAATAAAAATAATTCAGGATTTTATGAAACATAGAAATTTGCTACTGAAGTAGAACAAATACTAAATTCACTATTCAGCATCTTCCCATGACAAATCCTTGTGATGTGTTTTCAGGTTACAAGTGATGACAGGATAACCCTGTGAGTGTCTGCCACTCCCAGAGAGTAGCTTTTGTATTCACAGAATCATGGGATGCCTGAGGTTGGATGGGACCTTTGTCAGTCATCTCATCCATCTTACACCCCTCCCCAAGCAGAGCCACCTATCGCCAAAGTTGTGTCACTTGTTCCAGGGCTGAGATGGTTAATGAAGATATTAAACAGGATCAGTCCCAGTCTTGAGCCGTGAAATACATTGATAGCTACTGGCCTCCAACTAGACTTTTTGCCAGTGATTACCCCATTCTAAGCCTAGCTATCCAGCAAATTCTCAGTCCTCACTGTACTAAACTTTCAAAGTGACTATGGTATATTTCTGTTAAGGCACAACTGGATTGTTTTCTTAAAACAATTGGATAATAAAATCAAATTATTGAATAATCCATACATAACTGCTTCCAGCAAATTGTTGATATTGCTAAACATTTCTGTATCTAATAAGAGAAATCAGTTTCAGTCAGGATTTTTCAGACAAAATGTGGAATGATCCCTGTGTTCTGGTTGTGAACTACACTGTGGGTTAAATCCTACACTGTAATCCAATTATCTGGATGTATCATCACTTCATTGAGAAAACCTGCACTGATGTACTGTGTTCCCTATGTATTCTTCACTTCTTTTCAGGGAATATAATCAAAGCAACTCTTCTTCCTCACTTTCCTACTTCCATTGTGCAAAATACAATAGTTCTTATTTCCCAGATTTCCCACTCTTTATATTTACAAGTTTTCAAACCTGAAGGAGGAGAAATAATCTCCATGATATGCAGTGATTTCTTTTTGTAGGGAATGATCAAATATGTTGGTTGGAGCTAAAAGAGAGTAGAATCTGATAGAATTGTGCTATCCATCATGTTCTTGCCTAAGTCATTAGGCTTCCCTGAATGCATAAGGCCTGGATTACAGAGCTGTAGAACACATGCTTTGTTATATAGTTCAGGATTCACGTCCTACTTGTTCATAAAGAATGATTGCTGACTTGACAGAAGTCAATGATTTCTGTTCAGTTACATGTGCGTTTCTACTAGTTGCACAGATGTCATTCACTTGAGCAGCAGCATAATTTGCATTCTCATAGCTCAGTCCAAGGACTAAATGAATGTGTGAGACTGAAATCCTTTCTGCTAGAAATTGTTATTCCCAGCCAGGGTTAGGCCTACAGCTGGGATACAAAGGAAAGATCTCTTTGGTACTAATGCAGTGAGAAGATATCTAATTAATGGGCTGCTGATGAAAATCATATCTCATTGTTAATTCAAATCAACTGTATTTCTTTGATAAAGATAATTTCAGAAATTCCCTCTGCATTGCTTCCTACATAATGTAGTAAGTCACAGAAAGAAGCTGGCAGTAAAGATGCAGTGGACGCTCTCAGAGCCTGCCAAATTTTGGTTTTGGTTATGTTAATGAGTATTTTTCTGGCATAAAAATGGAGCGATTATTATGGTAAAAAATGAGAAGAAAATATTGGCAATATCTATTTGTTACCACGATAACTTAGGAATAAATCTTTAAAACTCCATGTCCACTGATCTGAGAATAGGTGTGTGCTGAAGCTCAGAAAGAGGATTTGCCAAAACCTCATCTGGTATACAGTGATGCTGTTCTTTTCAAGCCAGTCAAGTAGCATTTATTCACATCAGTCAACCATCTGGTCTTGTGTTTTAGGCAATGGATTTAATTTTTGAGGACCTGCAATTCAACCAGTCATTGTGTTACTTTTAGTTTTATACTGATGGAATTCAAATACTCCTCTGTTCCCCCTTCAAGGCTGCCTCTCAATTTCCTCACTCACCTCCTTCTCCTCCTCTCCCTTTTCATTCCAAAAGCTGCTTAATGGGAATGTGCAGTTGGTTTCTTCTCCCTTCACTTCTGCTAGACTGTCAGGGATGCTCTGCACAAAATTACTATGCATACAGTGCACAGCATGCAGCACCCTGTTAGATGTGGTGGAGAATCATCCCCAAAGGATTAGATGGCAACCTGACAGCATTACACTCTCACACTGCTTTGTTTCTTGATGCTTAGCTTGATTAGATGTGGTGAATGTTACTGAATAATATCTGTTCCTGGTGTAGCAGATGTATTTGTGAGAGAAAAACATTTGCCGTTGCACTGTGTGATCTAGAGATACACATGGGCATTTAGGGTGCACCTTGGCTCTTTCTGAAGAAAGAGAAAAAACAGAATTTAAACTGTGGTCTTTTTTGATCAGTTTTATTTAGAAATGGCTACTATCTCCAAGATAATGAAACTGATTTAACTGCTTTCCTTATTTTACAAAGATAGAAAATGTCGTGGTACTAGACCCTCTTTTGTATAGAATTATCTGAGACTCACTGGAAGCTCAATGAGTTGAGCAGCAAGGAAATGTGACAGCAATTATATTCTTAACAGTTTGGGCAAGAAGCCTTAATGTACGTTTGCAAAAGAAATGTGATATTTTTGGTTATTTTTCCCCCTTTCCACTGACATGAAATTAAGACCTTTGGAAATTTCTCACGGTAAAGCTTAGAAGAGTTCTCAGGCACTGAGAGGTACATTCTTTAATGATAGGAAATGTGGGATATATGTTTGTTTTCTTGTTTTCCTGTGTTCAGCCTATTTTCCATGACACCAGTGAGTGCCCCATCACTCCGCTGGCATATCTTTCTTCTCTGACTTGTCCAAAAATTCCAACCTGAACCCAATATACTACCTGATAGGCTGAAATGGAAAAAATTGCTGATTGTTTCTCATTACTACCGATCAAGCTTAAGTTAGTATGATATTGTTTAGAATTGGAGAACATTGAGAATTTTGATTTCTAGACAAGTTTGGTTGCATGCGTGTTTGAGTACACGTTCAAATGCTTCAGTAAAAGCTTTGAGAAGTGCTTCCTTTTTCTGTATTAAAACTTCAATTACTTTAACCAAGAAATGCCCATAAGAATGGAAATACTAACAGAACTTTTCCAACTTGTGGAAACTTTTAATTGGCTTTGGTTTTAAGTCTGAGAATAAGCCTTTGGTTTGATTTTCTCCAAATACACATGCTTAACCTAATTATACATTAATTTGTTTTCAAAGACTATTTTCCTTTATCCTTTTTCTGAAGTGTTTTTAACTGCTCAAGCTCTTATTACATGGCATTAATTTCAAATTGTTCTGCTTACAGCTAAATTTTCTGTCTTTAAATCATACCATTCACCTGCTTTTCCTAACTATGATCTCAAATTACCAATTTTTCTTTCTTTGCCTACATGCTGCTATTTTGAGATGCAAGATTTTGTTGTTTGCTGATTTCAAATCCAAATCCTGACTGAAAATGATTTTATTTGTAAGGCAGCAGCAGGAACACCTGCTCTTGACATGTGAGAATGTTTTGATGACATAACCAGCTACCAGTAATAGAAACTGCTCTTTGGGTCCTCACTTTGAGTTATGTGATGCTTCCACCACGTTGCCAGGCCAAACATTGTAATTTTCCTCACTGATTAATACTGCCCAGAGAGAGAGCAAGTGAACAAAACTGTTTTTGAGTACTGACTGAATATCCTACCATAATACAGTCAACTTTAGTGGTGGGTGTTTTTTCTGAATTGTTGGTCAAACCCAGGACTAACAGGAAGAATTCTAATATGTTATTTTTGTTATTGTTTAATGGAAAGCATTTTACATTTTGGTGAAGCATTTAGGAAGGGCTTGATTTGTAAAAACTAAGGGAAAGAGTTCACAAGAGAAATTGTTTCAGCTTTGTGTGGGCATTACTTTGTTTTAATCCAACATTTAGACCCAGTAGCAGTGAGACCATTGATTTGCATAGGGAGCACCACTGCAATTAATATCACTCTAAAAGCTTCTGTGCCCAACTGACTCTTGCAGGGCCTGCAGTCATTTTGCAGTCTGGACTGTGAGATAACAGGTGTGCAGAGTATTACATTTCTCTAGGAGACAATGCTTTGCTGTCCTGGAATCTGCATTCAGACACCCTAGCACACTGGTTCGTTATCTTTTGCTAACCTGATGCTGTGACTGTGCCACCTCTACATTTATGCCCTGAACGTCTTTGATTTTTCTTTTTTGAAATACATTGAATAACAACAGTGAAAGTAATCTTCTTCCAAGTTGTCGTAATGGCTTGTCAGACACTGGTTGTCTGAGTTACATGTTGGTTACAAGATGTGTAAATCTCAATAGAATTTGTCCTGCTGTTTGGCATACCAGTGTTCTGGCAGATCTTTCCTTTTTTTTTTTTTTTGTTAGAGAGATCAGTGTTGCTATGTCATTTTCTGCAAGAATGATTTTCTCACCTACATGTATAGTTATACAACTAACTTTATTTTCATTTTTCTGGAAAGTTTACAACATCCTACGCAGTCTTGATGTGCATACCAGGTGTCAGATATGGAAAGTTTCTGCACTCCACAGCAGGGGAAGTTGAGTGCAGGGAGTTTACAAATGCACAGAGATGGATGGAGTTTGAGAAGATGATTCTTTGAAAAGATCCCTACCTTCTTTTTCTCATTTCTGTTATTTGCAAATTTGCTAATTTTAAGTAATTTGATATTCTGAATTGATCAGCGATGTTCCAAGTGAGTAAAAGCCTCTGGACTGTACATAAATGATTTTCTCCTTATGTCTTTGTTATTTGTTGTTACTATCACTGCGTTACCATGGCAATATTTTTGTGCACTGACTGGTTAAGTGTGGCTAACAAAGAGCCAGGAGACTATGATCAATTTACAATGCTTTTGACACAGTGTGGTGAATTTAAAACATTTTTTCTGTCTGAAAAGAAGGAAGGTGATGGGTTTATGTGGGGTTGTGAAGAAGTCAGCTGCTGTCCCAAAGCACAGATTTGCTTCCCTCAGGGAATGAATACAATTGTGAGCCTCAAACATACGTCCCTTGCAGTCAGTTCCAAACAACAAGATATTTTTCTTACTGAGATAAATATATGAAAATTAAAATTGAATCAAAAATAAATTTGACTCACCTGGTGGTTTTTGTATGCTTTTGTCACCACTCATCCAGCTGTACACAATGTCATTCTCTAAAGTAAGCTTTCTCTATATTGAGTAATGCAATTCTGACAAACACTAAAAAGCAGTAAAAAAAGAATTTAAGAGACCCCAGTACCTCTTTTCTTTTCTTTTCTTTTCTTTTCTTTTCTTTTCTTTTCTTTTC
>NW_024884722.1:22570213-22572866 GCF_019232065.1 Centrocercus urophasianus
TTCTTTTCTTTTCTTTTCTTTTCTTTTCTTTTCTTTTCTTTTCTTTTTTTCCCAGCAAAGAAAACAACTGATCAAATGGTTTAATGTTTATGTTTAATATCCAGCAGTGGATTTCAGGTGGTACCTCTCTTTTTTCTCTTGATCATCTCTTACTTTACGGAAAGCTTTGGTTTGTGCTTAATAATTCATTTATTAATTTTTTTCTTTCCAAACTAGTATTCTTCTAAACACAGTAACAGTAGAAAGTATAGTTAACATGTTCTTGAAAGATACAGTTCAATTTCACCCATCAACTTGTATCACACAGATACCTGTCATGGGACCCTACTCCCAAGCTGCTATAGGAAGCTCTTGGAAATAAAAAGAAAACAGAATAATTTTCTCCAGGAACAAACAGCATCTTTGTGCCATGGCTTGTTTCTAGAGAGGAATCATGCAAAGCTTAAATGATCAATGCTATATGATCCCTGATGATTGATAATTTAATAATTCACAAAAAACAACTTTTGGGAAAAGGAAGTCACTATGTAAAACACTTTCAGAAACAGAAAGATTTGAAACCATCATCCTTCATGATGATGTTCTTTCTTGGGGGATGCCAATTAGTTTCAGAAGCTTTCAATGTATAACAGTGTTAATTCTGAAAACAATTATTATTTTGAGGATATGCCATCTGATTTTAAAAGAGACAGATTACACATGCTTTTGTCAGCAATAAATAGTAACTGTGAATGCTCAGCCCCATGGACATTAGGAAATAACTAGATTTGGTGGCATCTAAATTTTATAAATGACTGTCTGGGATTTTTTTTGCTTTTGAGTGAAGGACCCTCTAGCCAAAGCTGGTAAGTGCAGCAACCTGTGTATACCATCTTTGATTTTGTTCTAAAAGGGAAAGTATGAGTGATCAGTTTACTGCTTGTTTTGATGAATTTTCAGTAGCGTAAGTGAATATAGTGCCTTACACTGCTGCCTGTTGAGGCTAAGATTCAATTTATGATAACTTTCAGGTTCAACTATTTATGATGGAGCCTGCTCAGCATTTGGTCAAGGCAGGAAACAATGTTTGAAGCTCCTTTACTAGTTTCATGATGATGCCAGCTTTTCTTAAGTAGAGAAATTAGCACATAGTCCATTAAGGACAGCAGTGATCCCTTTCTATTTGTTAGTTATGTTTAGAAGCTGCACTAAACAAGATCTGTGGACTCATTCAGTTTGTAAAAAATAAGTTCAGCTTCCAATTACCCAGCACAGTGTTTGTTTTCATTTAACTACATCATTTTTCATTGTGCTGCAGGGTATATTTTGCAAATTATGTCACTTCTAGTTACTCACTTCAGTCTGACTGATGTTAAAGCACTGACCTGAGATGGAAAGTCAAATACTAAAAAGTAAAATAACATTTTGTTCATCACTGCTAGACTCAAAAAAGATATCTGCAACTGTTCCATTAGTTCTGAGCCCAGAGGGCTTCAGAGAGATGTGAGATTATGCTGTATATTAGGCAGAACTACAGAAAGCTTAATGAGTAGTTTTCCTGTTTGGTTGATTTTGTCATAGCTCTTTTAGAGTTCTTTGGAAAATCTGAATCTTTACTTTTTAAGTGCCTAATCTCAGTAAGTACCTTGTAGAGGAATATAAAGAAAACTTGAACTCTTTCTGTGTTTATTTCCTCCCTTGGAAGCATGTATTTTAAAAAAAACAAAGGGAAGAGGAAATACATGAGTAACTGTAGCAAAGCATGCACCTAGTCATGCACAAAGGCTGCCAATGTGCTTATTGCTTGACCTGTAGTACAAGAAGAAAGATGCTTCTTCCTGCCTTTTCTCCTCATTCCTTTATTACAAAACAACAAGCTTCCTAGGATCCTAAATTTTATACATATTTCATAGCAAAGTTGAAAATATCCTAGTTGTCTAGAAATATTAAAACAGCCAAAAGCAGACTTTGGCTGCTGCAGAGATCAGAAAGGAAATTTCATTTACTGTGAAAAAGCTTGAAGTGTTTCATGTGTTATGAGGTGTTTGGACACTACAGGAGACAAACTTCTGGACCTGACAGGCAAAAGAAAGGACAGTGAGACAGCTGCTGTGTTTGTATGCTGTAGTAGGCTGCTTTGTTAGAAGGAGTTACTTGTTTATGGAGAATGCAGCAGTTCTTCATTTCCTCACATCTCTGACTCCTATTGAATTCTTAAAGCAACAGATACAGGTTAAACAGCTTAGTAACAGGGATCCTCACCAATTAATCATAGCTTTTCAAAACAGAATCTCAGGGAGCCACCAAATGTAAATGAAAATCACAAAGAAAGAAAAAATTTCACTATATTATAATATTTTGTGAATAATATTGTGGAATATGAGTATCCTAGAGCTTGAAGATGCTGTGAGGTATGGCATGACTGGGTAAGCCACTGTGGCAGAGACTGGAGGTGCAAACCTGTGTTTTCAATTTTGGGGGTGGGGACTGTGTGGTTTACAAGGGGAAGGGAAGATCAAAGTAGAGTATGTCAGGTGGCCCAGAGGGACTTGTAAATTATAGCAGGGACTGGAGTAATTTGTGAGATGCTTTTAATTTCCTGTGCTACCAGTAGAAGAGTTTCAGAATCTTGTTTGTCAGAATTGCCAAAGAGGCTGCTAATGGCTATTTTGGG
>NW_024884722.1:22572966-22649564 GCF_019232065.1 Centrocercus urophasianus
AAAAGAAGCTATATGAGTGGCTAATTTTCAGCAGGTTTCTTTGAGCCGATGCACAAAACCATTTTGGTTGATCTTTGTGAAAATATGTTTCAAATGTATGTGCAAAGTGCTTCAGAATTCATCAGGATGAAATAATATCTATGTAAATGCAAGATAATAATTAATGTGCTTCATGCATTTAATTTCTGAGAATATGTACAATTCCTGACAAATGAATTTGTTCCAGTTCTTCATGCAATAATTTCTTTCAGGTTTCTCCTATAGACTTAGAAAAAATGCAGGCAGTTTTTATTTTTATAGAGTTATATGCATATGAAATCTGTTTAGATTTTCATTCATTTATAAGTATGTATTTCATACATTTTAAGTGTGCATTTTATATATAGATATATAAAGAATTTGAAGCTATTATAGCCTACACAAAAACTGCACTTGCTTTAAACTATTATCATTATGTGTTAAAAATGGTAATGAATAGTAATAGTAATAAAAGTAGTAAATACGTTTAAAAATAGTCAATACAGCAGTCTTTTATTAAAGTTTTATAGAAATCAGTTTGTTGAAGTATTAAACTAGGTGTTGATGGAGACACCGCTTCCCCTATATGCCTGAATATTTTCATTCTCGAGTTTCAGTATTTTTTTATTTGTTTGTATTTGGTAGTTAATAACTAGTTCATTGAAAGTTTTAAAAGCAGTTGGGAGAACAAAATCTAACAAACATTTTTCCATCTTCCAATCTACATTTAGGAATTAGATGTGCAAAAATGAGATGTACGGTTTCTAAAGTCCTTGCAAAAAAATGGAATTAATAATTTTAAATCATTTAATTTGTAGAATTATTTAGTTTATAAAATAATTTTTGGTACCAATACAATTGGTACTTTGTATTTCTTAAGAATGAGGTATACTTAGAACTGTTTTGTATAGCAATTTCAAAATTCTAATTTTAAGCAGTTTCCAATTCCCAAGGCACTCTAATTGATACGCATCAACTACAGTTGATATGTATCAAAAGTCACTACTGAACAGTGACAAGTGAACTTCATGCATATTTTCTAACATAGGAAAGCTAAGAATTAGAAATGAAACGAGTAGTGACATATAACAGCCAAGATAAATGTATACAGTAGGACTGCTTCAATGCAGCATAAAAGAATACTGAAGTGGAAAAAAAAAACAGATGTAAAATTTCTTGGGACAGATGATTAAAACATACAAGTAGAAATCAAATTGTAATTGGTTGTTTCAATTAAAGATTTTCCTGTGAATTTAATTACAATTAAAAATCAATGAATTATGTTGTTTCCATTTCAGTCACTGAAGTAAATAAAAGGGCTGAATTATTTTCACAAAGGAAAATTGTCAATGTTGTGTATCTGGTATTGGAGTAAATATGTAGGGAAAAGCACTTACGCTTGTCATATTTCAATATAAAATATTTTGATAGAACAACAGATACACTATTATTGACAAGAATTTATAACTTTTAAAAATTATATTTTGAAAGCAAGATCATTAAAGAAATCATCCTCAGTCTTGGAAATCTACAGCTTGCACTGTTTATTTAAATACCGTGCAAAAAAAACCCTCATCTCTCTTGGCCTACCGTCAAGAAAACAAAATCAACTGCTCTGAAGAGAATAGCTGCTAGGAGAATCAATGCAAATGTAGTTTCTTTTCTCAGTAGAAAGCTCCCAAACAGGGTTCAGCCTAAGTTCAAAGATTTTGTTGTGTTGAAATACAATATCATTACACTATGCTACACTTTGAATTTAAAGATTCATCACCTTAACTGGAAGTTGTATAACTTCTTGGGTGGTGGACATATGAACATATTTGCTGGGCTGTCTTTAACAAGCTTCCCTGATTTTTGTATTTCCTCATTCAAGATTGAACCTGAGAAGTTTTGGTTATGGCATCTCCACTTGTATACCTTTATTGTTATGTCTCTTCTGGAAATGGAAGAGGACTGAAATCCATTTAAAGATGATTGAGTATTTTGATGTATATTAGAATGTACCTCAATTAGAATATAAGATCTTTACTTATTTTGATCCAGACAGATTCTCTTTGGTGTAGGAAGACTTTTTTCTCACAACATAATCTACAGGAAAGATAATGAACAGTGATGCCAAATTTTGGCCAGTGAGATCATAATGAAAGACAGGCAGGTGTATAATTGGTGATCCTGATTCAATCCATAAATAAGTCAGCATGAAATAAATCTTAGGTTTGTTTTCTATAGGAAGAAGGTTTATGTATCTATGTCTGTGTCTGGCAGCCTGTGGCTCTCCCGACTATTTTTTTTTAAACCTTTATCACCTTCCAAACCTTGTCAGCAAGATGCATAAGGATTGCTAGGGTGAATATTGTCATACAAGTCTAGTGACTTGGGAGCTGCAGAGAGACCCTGGAGGAGCTCTGAATGAAGGCAGAGCTGCAGGGTGGGCTCAGGAAACCTGCTCCCAGGAGACCTACTGAGGAGAGTGAGTTTGTAAAATGGCCCAGAAATATATGGAATAGCTGAAGCTTATACTTCTGTGAGTTAGTGGGCCCATCAACCCATGTTGCTGAGTGTACGGCAGCATTTTCCATTAGCTCAAATGCTCAAAAAACTATTCCTCTGGCAACTAAATTAAATATTCAGAAAGATTCATGTTCAGAAAGATTGATGAGGCAACAGAGAATGGTGGAAGAGCAAGTTTTGGAAATTCCTGCTCCGAAAGGACTGTTGCATCATCTTTCTAAAAGACTATTTTCTTGTTTGGATCAGTTTTTGAGGGGTTCATAAAAATTTGTTCAAATATGCAAGGAGGCTTCATTCATTCTGGAAGAATGATTCATTCTGTGGATTCTCCACATTTCTGGAACTCGATGTATAATATTAATGTTTGATAAGATATTGTATGAAGGGACTACATACCTTCAGGCTAGTATATTTCATTTTATAATCAGTGATGAGGCAAAAACACTGATCTGATTTCTGTTATGAACAAGGAATATGATGCTCTCAGGCTCCCAAGGAGCCTGGGTGAAGAAGTGCTTAATCCTTTATTGCTGCAAGTGTTAATAGTCAGATTAAAAAAAACACCTCCCTAGAGGTATTGTGAATGCTTCCTCATGGCAAAAATCCCCGAATGAAAGGAAGCTGGTAACAGATCATTGGTCTGAAAATGCATAAGCTCTGCTGGATTCTAATCTCCATGCCTTTAAATAAAGTTCTGTGCAGTTTGATGGCAAAGCCACATCCAGGGCTCTGCATGCGGAGGTACTGGCTGGTGGTTTGGGCTATTTTGAAATGTATGGGCTGCTATAGATTCAAGTTAGTGAAGTAACAGTAATATAAGCACAAATGGAAGGAAGTGGAATACTGCATGTTGAGACTGCATGCTATCCAAATGGAAGGAGTGTTTATTTGACATAAACAGCAACAACGTAATTATTAATAATTACCTTGCATTTTAGAGCAGGCCTAATGGATTATAATGGAGTGATTAAAAGGTATCTGTGAGACTGTTGAGAGAGACACTGAAGATCATGGGTTTGTGCATTTTTACAAGTTTTGTGCTCTGGATAGTAGTGTCAAGATACCAGTGAAACACTCATAACTCCTTTGGAGCTGTGATTGTTGTGTTAGTGGATGTTTATTTCTACATTTGCACTGTAACAAGATAATTAATGTGAAAAGGTAATTGCATGTATGTTAGCAAAATCAAAATTACTGTTTACTCTAACTGAAATGATGGTATCTTTATTCAATTTTCTGCAGTGGTTGCTGTGTCCGCTTTTAGTTATTTGACAAGAAGTGATAATCTCACCTTTTGGTAATTATTTGCCCTGTATTTGGTTTCAGGATTTTAGTGGATGAATAAATGGATACTTTTACAAATAAGGTTATCTAAACCTGTCCACAGAACAGGTTTAGAAAGCACTATTTTTAATACCAATATTTTCTGTTTCCTTGTGTATATATATATATTTTTGTTAAATATAATATATATGTAACAATATATGAATATGTATTTGTTATGTGTGTCATATGCATCGAATAGCCATAAAAAGAATCTCAAAAGTAATACTTGTTCCAATGCAGCTTAGTAAAAACACAGATTTCTTGCTTGCTCTTTTCTTTATTGTAATGTTTATAAATTAACACTGAAATATTTAACGTAAAAATAAAGTTACTCTGTATCTGGCATTTCTGAAATATTTTTTTGTTTGTTTTCTAAGTGGTGCAAAGAACTGTGATTTGTAACCTCTCTGAAAAACTTGGTGATTATTGTTGAGATCCTTCAAGCTTTTTACTTTAGATCAAACCGATTACTGCTGAAAGCAGTCTAAATCCTTGTAAGAGCAGCTGAGATTAAAAAGGAAAAAAAAGGGGGGAGGATACTAATTTAACACAAAACCAAAATTTTACTAGTTTTACTTTACAGATGTCTTTGCAGAAAAGAAAATGCTTGGACTTTTGGTTATCAGCATGCTTCACTACTCTAACTGACACTTCATTCCATATTCTTTGCAGTTCTGATTAAAATTAATCCATTTGAATAATAGTGGTTATTAGATCTGATTTTCTTATTTTTTCACAGAAAACAGAGTTTAACTCAGTGAAGGTTAACAAATGGAAGATTAGTTTATAAACTTTACAAACAAAACAACTTTCTGAGTTTTTGATAATTCTGTTTGTTTCACACAGGTCCTGATACAATGTCAGCTAAGGCCAGTGTAAGAGCAATATGATGGAAGGCATGTAGTAAATACCCCCTGTTGTGAAGGTATAGCATGCTGGAGCCCCACATCTGGCTTGGGAGCACACATGCTGTTTATGCTTTAGGTAAGTCACTTACCCTCTCTATTTAGTAACAGTTACATTTCTCCCTAGCCCATTTTTAACTAACTAAGAGGGAGATCAGAATATAATTCATACATAGAGTATCTTTGATAGTGAGTTAACAGAGTGGATTGTTGTCACTGATCATGTTATGATTTATTGCAAAAATGTTGTAGTATGCTTTTGCTATTTTGGAGGTTGTTTTGTGCTCTCATCTTACTGTATCATTTTCCACAAGTACCTCTCCATTAGGAACTTTTAATAGACAAAGTAGTCACTTGCCTGGAACAACAGATTGCCTAGTTGTGTTTTTATCCTGCTTAATCAGCTGACGTCTTCCTACTCGAGGAAAAGCCAAGATTTGTGTGCTGGCAGCTGATTCTTGCCGGAGAATTATCCCTGTGCCCTTTCTCCTGCCTTCCTTCACCCTTGCAGCTGCAGGGTTAGCCTACCCATTTCTCCACAGCACTCCTCCCCTACATGCAGAGGAGCCATCACCAGGTCAAGAAGCCGCTTCTCCCTTTCTCCTCTCCAGAACACGGAGAGAGAAAGTAGGGCTGCTGTCATGTGGAAGAGAAATAGGGGGAGGATGTAAGAAGGTATTCTGTGAACCACAACAGGAATCAGCTGGGGAGGAAACTAGGCTTTTTTTTGTAAATGGCTTTGTTCCCAGTGGTGGTGGTTGCAGAGGATTCTTTTTCAAGAACCCTGTGTTTTGCCCAGATTTCAGTGACCAAGGCTCTCATCTGATTATGACAAATATTGGATAACAACATTTTTTTTCCCCAATTCCTATTGGAGCAATAACAGCAATTCTCTCTGTCCTACTTAATTTGAGATTTAATTCTTACTTTAAATTTCTTCCCAATTGGGTTTATTCTTTACTAATAGTTTTAAATAATGGTGCAGAATGAAGTATATTGGGAATTAAAGAAAAAGATCACTGCTGTGAAATTTTTTAGCTGTAGTTGTAGGTTTCTACTCAGTGGATGGCTTTTTGATTTTATTTTATTTTGTTGTTGTTGTTATTGTTGTTTTATTCATCTCTGTCTTAAATGAAAGACCAGTTGAAAAGCACATCAGCTATTGTGGATCATTCCAAAAGCTGCCATCATTTAGCAGCTGCTTTTGTTGCTTTTATAGCTATATGCCACTTAAAGCTTATTTGATCTCCTTAAATGACCTTATTGTGCACTTCTATGCAATCGTGTTTTAAAGAGTTGTAGGTACCTATGGCTGGAAATAGGCTCAAAGTGGGATTTTCAGAACTATATTGCAGTCTGACTTGCACCCAAATCGATGGCTGTTAGGCTGCTGGTAAATCCTTCTAGATTCCTGTCTGTCCTTTTAGAAACCTCAATGGCTTCGGGAAGGAAGGCTCACAGAGTCCTCATATTAAACTGGTGAAAGCGAGGGGTCATGGAGGGATACCTGGCATCTGATACTGGTGAAGTGAGAGTGCTTGAGAAGGTGGAGTTAAAAGCTTGGTGGAGAGATAGGATGGAATAGAGAGGTGTTCAAAAAGCTACTTGAATCCTAGAAAAACAGAGGATGTGGATGTGAAGGTTGTTAGCTGTGATATGCTTCTGTTTTATTTGCCTTCTGGGTCTGCCTCAGCTCAGGCTTTTATAATCACATAATTCTTGGATTAATTCTCCATGTAGATATGGTGTGTGCATGGCGGGTAGGAAGACGACCAACAGTCTGCTCTGCAACTTAAAGCCTTTATGGGAATGTTAGAGTGGGTATTTCTTCCACCATCCATCTTTCTTATTTTGTAATGATAAATTGTGGCTATTTAAAAAAGAAAATTTGCAAAATGACAAGAAGTTTTGGAAGTCCTGACAATCAAGCAGTTAATGTAAAGCCTGGCATTGGGAAGCAAGAATGGGGCTGTGGACAGTAGCTTGTGGCTAAAAAACTGATGGGAATTGTAAAACTGGCAAGCTCTACTAAAGTAACACTCAAAGGCTCATAGTTAAAAGTCACCTTGTGCAGCAGAATGAAATACCTTTTAACAGAAGAGCAAGGATGTCCTGTAACTGAAGTAAAAAAATTATCTGCTGTTCCTTTTGGTTATAGCCTAAAATGTCTAAACATGAGGAACAGAGTCATAGTGAGAAACTCATGGACAGACTTTTGCTTCTTGGGGCTGCTTTAAGCTACTTTTGCAAACTGTAGCTCACTCTTGTCATTTTGCTTTGCTGCAGCTTCACACTCCAAGTTATTCCTTTCCCAGCCTTACGTTTCTCACAGAACTTCATTCCTTTCTTTGATACTTCTCTTCAAGCTCGTTGGTGTTGCACCTCATCAGTGAAAAATAATTTTCTCCTATTGTTTTAATGGCACTAATCTGTGTTTTTGCTATGAACTTCAGATAAATTTGAAAAACATGATTCAGAGGTCCAGATTCAAAATGGATTCACATAACTCAGTCTTGACCAAGCGTCAATGTGAGTTGTCATTATCGTCTTTCCAAAACTGATAGAAACAAATCTCCAGCTCAAACTAAAACATGAAATTTCATGAAATATATTTTAATAGTCTCTGAAAATAGGTATCTGTCAAAGATGCAACTGTATTGAGAAAATTATTTAAATTATAACAAAACTTTAGCAGTTGTAAAGGTTTTTCAGCCTGAAATTTAAGCCTTCTCAAGGTTTAAGGCATTTGTGAACCATGAAAAGAATGAAATGGGAAAAGTAATATTAATAGGCTTGTGTCTTGTATAGAAGAACATTCATAGTCTTGACTCTTCCTAGCTTTGACGTCTGAATGAACATGAGAGGAATTGGAGTCATTTGTGTCATTTTTAAATAATAATAAAATTTAAATGCTGTTGTAAAATATCCAACTGCTATTTCTGAAGAAACAAAAGCAAGGTGGAGACAAAGTTGTACAAATTATTTAGAAGCAGAGAGGATTATTGCTTTGGTTAAAAATGAAATTGTGAACTGAAACTGTGCTTAAAAATTGTTATTTTAAGAGTCAGAGAATAGGGGTGGACAGATTTTCTGGGTAGGTGTAGTTTGATTTATCATCAACTGAGTAAAGTAATAGGCTTGATGCTTTAGAAAATGTTGTGCAGTTTGCCTTGTCTATCAAGAATGAGCATGGTTGCTTCTGCTATAGAGCAAAAAGGAGGATAGCATAAATAGTTAACCAGGATGTTGCTATGCTATGTGTGTCAGTTATAACAATCTCTGTGCGAAGAGTGTGCTGGTCTTTAGATTTTTGTTTTATTTTATTTTTTAGTGTCTGGTTGAAGTAAACTGCCTGGAATTTTGGGTGCTATGCAACCCTCTGAGGTTGTTGCACATGTACTGTATTATAGCTGGTATTAATTTACAAGAGGGAAATTTATAGGCTTTGTATGGGATGCTTGTAAACCTGTACCACATCTGCAGGTGTGGCCATTATACTATTAGCTCAATTCTGTTTTCAAGTTTCTCTGGGGACAAGAGATCCACAGACTGCAACAACATATAATGTTGTATTGAAATGAATGGTTTCTACACTGTAGTGATTCCCATTTTCTAGTCCCCAAGCTCCTGTTCCTCTGCAAGCAAAATCTTTTACAGATACAAGAATCATTTCATTGACGAACTTAAGAATGTGCTTAATTTTAAACATCTGAATAGTTCCCTAGATACGTCATAAAAAGGGTATCAACTGGAGAACTTCACATTTCATACAGCATTTAGCAAATGCAGACAAAGAACACAGGTGTACTGCAAGTCACACTTTTCTCCAAGGCATAATTTATGGTTCAAAGTGTTATTAAAAGCAGCAGTGTAAGAATGAAAGTATGTACAAAATGGGAGCAAGATTAGCTTTAAAGTTTATAGCATGTGTAGGGATATGTGAGCAACAACACATTTTAAAGGGCTGCCTCACACTACTGTGCATGTCCATATTTCATCACTTGATTATATTTTAAGAAAGGCAAAGCAGTAGTTAGTAAAAAAGTTGTGGCAACAAAAACACTAATTCACTGTAATATTTGCGTTTTACACTGCTTAAATGCACTGAGTGTCATGAGTTATAAATGCTTTTTAATGAAGTCATTTAAAAGCCATAATTGTTAAATTATGTCAAGTTGACGTGAAATTCTTCAATCTACATCAAACACAAGAGTAATGAAGATGTCAAAATTAAATATGTATTTAAAAAAATCAGGGTACAATGAATTCCTTCACATCAGATGATATTCATCTGTAAGCGGTCTCTAATAAAAAACAAACAAGAGAACAAACCCCCTGCATTTTCTAACCAAAGTAAAACTAATATAAACGTACAAAATTCACAATTTCTTTATGCTGTGTTCTTATCTACCATTGAGCAGGGTATTATTAAAACATGTTTCTAACATGTTGAAATTGTTTCTAGTTCACATCGCAAGTATTTATCAGAGATGGATACAACCAACAGATGCATTCCACCGAAGCCTACTTAGACATTTGTGCTTTATAGAATGATAAGATCATAAAAAATTCATAGCATAATTTTCACTCCCACATTTTACAGTGGAGATTTACGGAGATGATGGCACTTTGCTCTGGGAGAGGAAAACTAATGCATAAGTCTGAAAGACTGCGAGATCATGAGTGGAGACAGCGATACGTACTCACAAAAACTGGTAACACAGAAATATTCCTGTTGAGAAGTATTCGGAACAGGAGAATTTTTCATGAATCCATTAGATTTGGTCAATCTAGTCACTTTTTTTGTAGTTAAACAGTGGAATAGACCATGTTACCAGGACATCTGCCAAAAAAATCTGAGCCATCTGCTTAAAAACTGATGGCACAATGTAGCACAAGTGTTTGTAATTTCTACAGTTTCAACACAACTAGTCTGTGATTTCTATCAAAACACAATTAGAACAAGCGTGATTCAGGTGCAAAGCCAAGTTTTCACCTTTCTGCTCTCTCAGCATTTCTGATGAAGAAAGAAACAGAGTTGACATTGCCCCTTGCTAGATAGCTCTTTACTCAAGATTTAAGCCGAAGATCGTGAACAAATAGGACTGGAAAGAGTGACCCTCCTTCCTCTCTGGCATGCAGTTCTGCTCCTGGCCTAAGTTCTGCTGGGGGGAATTTTGAAGAAAATAATAATGCCGAGTTTACATGCAATATTATAATAGAGTAGGTGCTAGTTCTCCTGTTCCTTCAGCAAATAGTTGTGAAGGAGGTATAAATGAATAGTTATTAAATTCACTATCAGGAAATTAATCTATGCTAAATCTAATTTCCCCTAGTTATAGCAACTTCACATTCAAACGGAATGTATTTGGTATAAGGTGAAAATGCATTTGAAGTTCCTGATTCTAGTGTGAACCAAATATTGTCCAACAGGAAAGAGAAATATGGGTGGATGTGTTTTGCCTTTAAAATTTTGTTTGTTTGTTTCCTCATTTGTGTTTTGTTTAGTTGTTTTTTTTTGTTTGTTTTGTTTTGTTTTTTGAGAGGGCGAAGTGGTAGGGTTTTTTTTAGAGATTTTATTTATGTTTGTTTATATTTGTTTGTTTTAAACTGCAATCTAATATTTGGGGAAAAAAATGCATTTATGTCTCCGTCTAATTTTCTGTGTGGACCCAACGTTGACACAGTGACAAAAAAACTTTCACTTGACATATGAACTTATTTTTATCTTATGTTTACAGTAATAGCACAGAATTGGAAAGTTCTAGGAAGGTTCACTGAGAACCGTTTAACCAAATATTATTATTATTCATAAATAATAAAATACAAATTGGGTTGGATTCTGCTCTGTTCTTGAGTAGTGTTGGTCCAAGGTGAATTGTGTGTCTGTGTGGGTGGTATGCTATTAAGATTAGGCCTACCTTTCTTTTTTTCACACCTGTAGTTTATGTTAAATGGATCCCAGATATAATCTATAGTAAAACACATAAGTGTTTCCCTCGAGAATGATATTTAGGATAGTTGCCAAAATGCAGATGATTCTTTCAGAACCTTTGCAGCATATCCTGATAATGCCTTCAGTGAAGGCCTCATTGGAAATAAAACATCTCTAGATAACTGGGGGATTCCTCATGTTTAGGGAATGTCATGCTGATGTTAAGGCACATGACTCTACAAATTAATTATACTCCCACACCTTCAGCATTAGGTTTGGTTTTTTTCTGGAGCAAAGTTACAAAGGAAGAAAAAGACATAGCTGGCAGTTTTCATGTACTATATTTCATTAGGGTAACATGGACAGTAGATAAACATCAATGAATCACTTTGTTAATAATTTTGCAGCACATGTATTATTTCAAAATAGTCTTTAATACAGTTTCTGTCCATCATATATCTAATTCTTTGTGTTTGGAAGGCTGAATTAGAATCAGAGAATCCTTACAGCTGGAAGGAATGTTGAAAAGTCATCTAGTCCAGCTTCCCTGCGGTGAACAGGGATATCCACAACTAGATCAGCTAGTCTGTTCTAGCCTTGCCTTGAAAGTCTCCAGGAGCAGAGTTTCCACTCTTACTGTAAAAGACTTTTTCCTTACATCTTACTGTCTTTGAGCTTGAAACCATTTCCCCTTGTTCTATGACCACAGACCCTGTTAAAGAGTCTGGCCCCTTCTTTGCTGTAACTCCCCTTTAGCTGTTGAATGGCTGCTATCAGGTCACATTGGAACCTTCCCTTTTCCAGGATAAAGAGCCCTAGCTCTCTCAGTTGTGGGAGAGCTGCTCCATCCCTTAGGTCATTTTTGTGGCTCTCTTCTGGATGTGTTCAAACAAGTCCATATCTCTGCTGTACTGAGGACTCCATATCTGGACACAGTACCCCGCATGAGGCCTCACAAGCTCAGAGTAGAGGGACAGAATCACATCCCTTAACCTGCTGGCCGTGCTTCTTTTGATGCAGCTAAGGATACAGTTGACTTTCTGGGCTGCAAGGGCACATTGCTGGTTCATGTCAAGCTTCTTATCCACCAGTACCCTCAGGTCTCTTTTGCAAAGCTGCACTCAAACCTTTCCATCCCCCAACTTGTATTGGTAGTAGATGTTGCTTAAACCTAGGTGAAAGACCTTGCACTTGGATTTGTTGAACCTCGTGAAGTTCACCTGAACCCACTGCTCAAGCCTGTCTAGGTTCCTCTGGATAGCATCCTGTCTCTCTGGTATGTCCACTGCACCCCACAGCTTGGTGTCATCAGCAAACTTGCTGAGTGTGCGCTCGACCCCACTGTCAATGTCATTGATGAAGGTATTAAAGAGTATCGATCCCAGCATTGACCCCTGGGGACACCATTCATCACTGATCTCCATTCAGACATTGAACCATTGACCACCACTCTCTGGACTCAATCCTGCAGCCAATTTTTCTTCCATTGAAAAATCTGCTCATCAAATACATGTATTTTAAATTTGGAGAGAACGGTGTTATGGGTTACAATGTCAAAGGCCTTATTGAAGTCCAGACAGAAGACATTGGTAGTTTTCCCTTGTCCATTGATACAGATTAGAAGTCATTCCAAAGAATTTAACATGATTTAGAGAGCAAAGATTTAACTAGTAGCAAAATTGATGTTATATAATATTACATACTCTTCTGCTATTAATTTAGTTCTTTGAAGGGTGGGGTTTTTTGAGGTTATCAAAACAAATTATGTAACATTTTTTATGAGCATTCATTTGTAGGAGAATTGTTCTTAACACTTTTATATGTATCACCTTGTACCTCTCCAAATTTTCCTTTCCTGCGTATGAGCACTTACAATAAGATACTTTTCTACTCAGATTGCAAAATCAAGCATTTACACACCTTAAAGGCATAAATTATCCTGAGTACAAACACTCTAAGAAAATGGCAACTGCACTTTTGTGACTTCAACAGAAATTATGTTTTAAAATTAGGCTGGAATAATTTCTAACTACTGTTGTAAACACGATGTTTTCGTGCTTTCAAAAACATAATTGTAATCTCAAATTCTTTGATCATTGATATTTTTTACCTCATTATGTGGCTCAAAAAATGTGACTGTTCTATCTCTTAGATACAGAGATTTTCTGGAGAGTTTTATTTTATTTATTTCCACTTGTGAACACTTTTGCCTGCCTAGGACTTCAAGAACTTAAATTAAAACAACAGCAACAACAACAAAACCTTGCGCGGTTCAGGTGTTCCAGACTTGTGAATTCTGTAAGGAATCCTAAGCTTTCAAACGAGTGTCAGTGTGTGTGAGGTTTAAGTATGTGCAATACAGAGCTCAGTCTTACAATGCTAGCCAAGCAGCTGGCATTTAGGCTGACAAAAGATACCACTTCAAATTTTGTGAAGTCTGCCAAGATTAAAACCTTTCTTTCAATCTGTCTCTGCCAGATCTCTTTCATATTTTAGCCAGAGAAAACAGGCCCTGTAAAACCATCAGAAGAATGGGGTGATTTTAAAATCTCCCTTGGGTTTAATAAAAGGTGGTAGTTTTGGTGAAATTTCTCTGATAGGCCTTTCTGTTAATGCTTGTCTAGATAATGCATCTTCCAAATGTTCTGACCAGAGTGCTTGTGATGTTTAGAAGACTTTGTTGTACAGCTCCACAGATGTTTTTTCTGCACCCTTTTTTATTATGATTTGGGGTTAGAATTTCACAGCTCCATTCAGGGATATTTTGAATTCTCTATGCAACTAGCTGTAGTCATATTTAATTCCTCAGGGAAAATGAGGGGGAGAGAATAGACTTTTAAAAGATAAGCTTGTTGAAATGAATGCAGCTGTTACTGCCAAATGCCAGCTGACTTATCATGGTTCAACTATTTCTTATCCTCTCTAATACAGTGTCTCTTGAATAACATGTTTTTGAATGCCTGATGGTCAATGCATTATAGAAGTTACCATCAGATGAAGCCGTGTTCCAAAGTACTCCAGATGCACATGAAATATTTTTGCCTTTTTTCCCAATTGATTTTCATGTCTGACATCGGTAGCAATTTATAGATTGCAGACATCTTAGGACCTGGTGTTGTAGTCACAAATTAACTTCTAAACCAAAATTGGTTGAAATTTGCTGAAAATTGGGTTTTTCTAATTGCTGGTTTATCTGGGAAGAATCAGCAGGGCCTTTTTGTTTTAATTTTTTTAAATGTTGCCTGGAATTTAAACTTGTATGGGTAACTTTGGCAGAATTAAAAGTCAAAGAACAAAGAAGTAATTAATTTTTCAATAAGCTTTCATGTTGTTTTAGAGAAAGATTTAGATTAGTGGACATTATCTCAGTAGAAAGTTCCTTTACAGATTTTTTTTCATATTAATATTTATTTACTTATTTAAACTGTGGTGAAATGCTTCTTCTGTTATATGTAAGTAGTCTTTAAAAAAAACCCTGTTTTTCCTTCCAAGATTTTTCCTCTCAGCTGGTCAAAAATATAGGGTCCTTAAGGCAGACATTTGCCATGCTACACAGTTTGTGAGTGTGACTTCCTTTATTCAAGAAGCACTACTAGTAGAGCTGCAGCCAAGTACTGCAACTGTGGTCAGTGACCTAGGCAGTAGGAGCTACAAACGCCATCTAAAGATGAAAATCTCTAGATTAGGTACTCCTGTCTTGTTACACAAAACACAGCCCAGCACTCTGCAGTTGCATACAGTTAGCTGGCCACCTAGTCAGTGTATCTATCTGATGTACAAATACATAGTCTTTGGTATCCCCAGCTTGCGTTTTTGCTCATGCCCTGTCCAGAACAAATATCTCTTAACAGAGTTTCATGTATGTGGTGTTCTTCAAACACCACTTCTTCCAACCTGGTTTGGTCCTGCTGACTTGCAGTATGTTTTCATTCCTTTGACAAAATCAGCAATTTCTAGGCCAATATAGAGCCCTGCCAACATTTTCATAACTTCTGAGCTCTCACATTTGTTTTCAACTAAGTAGGTGCAAGCCAAGAATCACAGTCAGTTGATGTTTTGGATGTATCATATGATTTGTGTTCTGCTGTGTTTGCTCAGTTAGGCACTTGGAAACACTTTCAGAGTACTGATTTCAGTAGAATGTGTCAAACGGACTTTACCTTCTCTTTCACGTACACTTGAATGAGCCTATACTTTGCCCGTTTTTTGAGAGCAAAAGGAACTTAAGCAGGTATTATAGAGAAGAGGAGCACATAATAGAAAACCATTGGAAAGTGTTGTATGTATGTATATGCATAAGCTTCCTATCAACAGGAAATAAAGAAAACTTCCAATACAGTAATGATATTTAACCCCAAAACTTTTTTTTTTTAACATTTCCATTTCTTATGTTTGACTTCTATGGCTGGTTTAATTCTAGGAGTCACAGACACTGTCCGTTATACTAAAAACCTATCAATCTGATCTGATTTGCTTTATATTTGCCACAGTTGTAGAGACATAATTTTGAGAAACAGTTAAAATCTTAGCACAAGTGATAGCACAAATTTGTACAAAAGGACTAAGAACAGTTCTGTTGGTAGATACAGATCCACTTATAGATCTGCAATAGGGTTGTGAGAGCTTTGAAAACTCCCATCTTAATTAAGCTCTTAGAAGTTTTGAAGAGTGATCTGATTTCCAGCTGCTTCAACTTGTCATCTGATCACAGCTTCATTTCCAACTCTGTGAGCTCTCTCATACCCAGAGGGCACCCCAAACAATCAGCTATCCCTATAGTTCTGTTCAGTATTTTTCCGATGCATTCTCTGCACTAGGCCATCTGTGCAGGGACTATATAACATAGCTTCACTGGCTTCACTTTTTGCTACCTCAGGACAAAGACTTAATGATCTACCAAAAGCATGCAATTAGCCTACTCAGGAAAGATACAGTGACTTTTTTGGAAAAAGTTGGAATTATCTGTGGATGTTTGCAGAGAAAGAAATCTTGTATGTACTCTCTAGTTCATAGTTAAGGGAATTCTCTTACTTTGGCCATCTTGCTGCAAACTAAAATTCCCTGATGAAATGTGTTCCACGTGTTCTTGCAAATAACCACAGTGATAAAATGCCCTTCATGGTGAATATTTGAATAGTGATGCTCCCCTTCCAAAAATGAAAACAAAACAACAACAAATCAAACAAACCAAATAAAAAAAAAAATCTACAGGAACAACAACAACAACAAAAAAACATCAACAAGAAATCGCTTTTCAGTGTGTGTTTTTTGCTTAAAAAGAAAAAAGCTTGAGAGTCAAGCACCCATAGTGTACCATATTAGAAATGAACTTAGCTTTTACAATAATAGTGTTTGCTGTCTTACTACGTTCTATAAAATGGTTCTTCCAAAGAACTGGCTTACAACTGTGTCAGTTCCCCCATCCTCTGTTGTCAAAATGATAACATGAGATACAGCTGAATGACCTGATTTCATAGGACAAGCTGACCTGCTTCATTGTTCAATCTTTTGCAATAAGCTTCAAGTGCCAGTCCTCTGGGGATCTCTTTGGAAATATGCAGATACCATATTCTGTGGATGCGGTCAATGTAAGCAGAGAAAACACCACTGAAATTCCAGTGCTATTAATTTAATTCTAAAGAATAAAAGAGCTTTATAATATTCTTCATTATATTCTGCATAGGAAGGAAACTTTGCAGCTATGAAAAAAATTAAACTAGGCCAGATCTTCTGATATCAATTGGCTTATCATTTTGGCTCTTTGACATTTCTGATATAAATATAAAAATGGAAAAAGAAAAAATAGACACTAAAAAAGCCAACAAAAATACTTTAGTAATGACCTGAAAGCTCAAAATTGAAGATAATTTCATTTGAAGAAGTCTATGCCTCAGTAAATAAAGAAAAAGCAATAATTATTTAGAATAAATTTCATTTTCTTCGTGGGCAACTGCATTTTAAGGATTCAGCAATATAAAATAAATGCACAATTCACTTTCAGAAGATAAATTTTACATAGGAAAATTTTGGATGTTATACTTGTTTTATGACACTGAAAAGACACATAAGAAATCACCATGAAAGTTTAAATGTCTCAAATTGTTTACTTTAAATCTTTTCATCATTTTTTCCATCTTGATAAGTTCTGCTGTATGAATATTCCTTATGCTGTCATCCTGCACAGAATCATACAGTAGCTTGAGTTGGAAAGGGCCTTAAAGATCATTGAGCTTCAGTCCTCTTCCATGGGCAGGGTTGACCCAAATAGATGTCACTACTGGAAAAAAAAAAAAAAAATCAGAGATGTGCTGCCCACATGCTTCCCTCTGCCACCCATATTGGCGTGTTAGTACTAGGAATTGTTTCAAACAGACATGTATGATATCCAGACTCTTTGAACAACATATTGAAGATATGCTCAGTATTCATGGCAGGGATTTGGGAATCAGAAGTAGTGTTTTACACCAGCAAGTGATCCTTCTCATACCATGCGCTTTCTCTATTCAAATTCTTGTTACATCTGTGGCCTTCCAGAATTCTGCTTTCTCTCTCTAAGGAACGCCTCTGACTTTATCATCTCAAGCCTTTGTTGAAATTTAGATTTTGCTCTCAAAAATGAAAATGGTGTACATATTGCTCTATACAATGAAATTAGATCGTGGTTCTAAATCACAAACATAAAATCGTTGTTTCAATATAGATTTATAATAATCTGTGGGGTTGAACAACTTTGAGTCAATGAGCTTTGTTAATGTTTGAATTTTTGCTTATGTTAATATCCTCAGCCTGTTTTGTGAACTTAGAGGTACAAGCAGCCCTTACATACAGAGCTAGATTAATTCATTTCGAAGGATAAAAACCAACCCAGAAATATCCTTCAACTTTTTTTTATCAGGAAAGTACTGAAATATGAATGATCAAAACTACACATATTCTTTACATTTCTTTGATGATATAATCATGTCGTTTCTGGAAAGCTGGGGCAGCATTAGCAGGATGTTGGTCATGGACACATTCCACCAAAATATTTTGTGTTATTTGGTAAGTTCTAATTCCGGAGTTTTGACATTCCTGTTGAAATTCATACAAGCTAGTCACTTCTGAAGTCCAGCTGTATTGACATGATAGCCATGGTGGAGCCACAGTTTGCAGTGCTCCAATCTCAGAAGTACTCCTGTGGTTTATTCAGCCTTCTGGTGATCTACAGAAGCAAGTTTGAGCTGAGTTATTGTGTTTCATGGTAGTTAGCTATGCATGTAGCTGTACCAATTGCCTGCTGGCCATGAAGCAGCTACAGCCCAACATATCACCAAGCCTGGAACCTGCAGTGCTAATGCAAGGCTCTTTCAGGAGACTGATTCCCTTCCTACACATATGTGTTTTAAATGTTTTACTATTAGCAGAAAAGTTCAAGTACTTGCACTGGATGTCAATTCATTAAATGTAAAGTTCCATCCAGACAATTAGTAAGCAACAAAAGTAAGGTTTTTTTTTGTTTTTTGTTTTTTTTTTAATGAAAATTTAAGAAAAGCACAGGAAAATGTTATAGACAGGCAATATTGCTTCTAATCTGATCGGCAGACCCTAAATAATTGTTAGCCTAGATAAAGCTGTAACAATAAAAAACAACTGATGACATTCCCTTAATAACTTTCAGCATAATACCTACCTACCTACATACCTGCAACTATTTCCATTCCATAGCTTTAAATATAGATATAATAAGGATCTATATCCTCCATAGACAAGCCAGAAATGACTGTAAAGCGAGTTTCAAAGTGCCCAGGAATGGAGATGAATGCAAACGTGAAGAAGTGGGGGGGGGGAAGGGGGGTGGTGGAGCCTGGGGCAGAGGGATGCAAGATACTGGTGCAGCTTCTGAGCAAAAGGCAGCATACCATGTTAGTCTGAAAGTAGGGTAGAGAAAGAAGTGTACAGAAAACAGAACTCATCGTTGTGATAGGACAAATTGCTAATACATTTCCCAATCAGTTCTTGTGTTCGGTGACCAGAGTAATGGTATCTGTATGTATTCTGCAATACAGGTGAAGCACAGATCCTGACCCCATTGTAGAAAATAAAATTTAATGGCAGTGTTTGCAAAATTAAGATTGCTACCCCAGTGGAAAAGCTTTAATAAAATAAAAATAATGTTACATCTCGAAAGCAGGTATCCTACTTCAGCAGGAATATGTTGTGTATGGGTAAATATCAAATTTTACTCTCACTCAGAATTAATATGGTGTAATTTTATGAATTCATAATATCCAGAGGCTTTCTTTATTCCCCAGAGCTCTGTCTAAAAATATGAAAATCTTTCATTTACTATATAGAAAAATCCATAGATTCTTAATTCCTTATTTACTTTCAATACTTTTATGCATCTCTATTGAAGTTTTTTTTTTCTTTCAGTGTAAGCCTGTGTGCAGCTATACACTCCAAGTTGTTAACCCCATTTTTAAAGTAGCGCCAGTCTACTAAATTCAGCAAGTGACCGAGTTTCCTGTCTAGGAGTTATGTCAATCAACTTGAAATGCATATTACAAATCAGTGAATGCAAATTCATTCACTGCCAGATGATGATTCTTGTCAGATTAACTTGTGCACCTCCCCAATTGCTGTGATTCATAATAGTTGTATCTCTCATACTTTCTTCATTTTGTTATTAGATCTTCTTGTGGTTCTGTAATATGTAAGATATCAATCTTTGATATCTGAATTCTGTACCTACTTAATAAACGAAGAAAATTTTAAATTCAGTGCATTTTCAAAAATATAACTATGGAAGTGCTGCATTGACTATTTTCTCTGTTTTTAAACTGTACTTGGTGGCAAAACTGATAGATTGCTGATAGACCATGTAAACGAATACTCAGCTTTACTCTTGCTAAGCAAGAACTGTTTTTCCAGACTGAAGATGACAAGCACTTCACCCATTCACACTCCCACAGATCTTCCAGTGCAAATCAAATTGTAATGCAGTTTTATGAAATTCTTAATGAAATCATGATGACAGAAATAATAATGAGAGTATAATAATGCTTTCCAAATGAATTTAGCATAGATTGTTTTGTATCTTTCTATATAATTCTAAAACCTGCTTCTGAGCCCCATGCCTTATCTTTTCCTTTATCATTTACCTAGACAAATATTTCATACAAGCAGGACAGTTTTAATCTGTTTTATCATTCTTCAAATATATATATTGAAAATTTAATATAGCTGAAATCCACTGAAACAATTAAGGACAACATCCTGTAAGTAGATATGAGTGAATAGGTCATTCAGCATCAATCACCTGTGTTTTAAAGGAGATGTAACATTGAGTTAGAAAATCACTCTTTTTTCATGCATATCCTTGACCATCAAATTGTGTGATTTAACACTTTTCTTACATGGTTCCCTGTGTGAACTAATTAATTACTGAATTGTTATGTGAGATTTTTTTATTTATTTTTATATCCTTTTACATGTTCCAGATTCTATGACGGTGGTAGCACAACAGCATTAACCAAAACGGTAAGCATCTGTTAGAGGTGGCCAATATTTTACACACTCAAAGCATACAATATTAAAAAAACAAACAAACAAGAACAACAACAAAAGCTTTTAAAACATTTAATTGATATTTTCAGGAGTTTTGTGTTGTATTTTCTACCATCTTATCAGTCAGTACTGCACGTATCTGAATAAGTTAATTCTTTGTATAGGAATTTTTTATTTTATTTCTTAATTTATGAAGAACCCATATGAAAATTTATTCCAATAAATAGCATTAAAATAACATAGCATTGCAAAGCATTTTCAGTGGAAGAATCACTTATAGTCTGTGTCATTTTTTATATGTAGCATGATGAAATTATTCTCACAGTTGTCAGATATGAAATTTTTCTCTTTGCTGAAATCTGGCACCTCCCTCTACATCTGCATTTTAGCCTTTTTAGCCCTTAATTATTTCTCCTCATGTCAGCACCTCCTCCCACTTTTTTCCTGCTGGCTCTTACATGCTCAGTTTTCTTTTATTTTCATTTATTCTTAGAGCCCCTGGCCCTATTGCCCTCCACCCATACATGCAAGGGACCCAGCAGTTGTTCAGATGGAGGGAAAGAAATCACAGGCTGAGTGTTGTGCCAGTACTGCTTCCCTCACTCCAGCTGATGGGTTTGGTGCTCCTCCAGTTCAAGCTATCAGCTTGCATTGCCACCAGCCAATGCTGAGAGATTGAAAGCCAGACAGGGCACATCTTTTAGACTCACCATGCCACAACTGTGTGCAGAAACTTCAGGCATTCCACTAGTAGTCTCTTGAGGTATCCATTGTCTGCAGCGCACACTGAGTTAATGAAAATTGTATCTGCAACACAAGGTTCTGAATCTGAATTTAAATTATAACATATGAGAGCTTCTCCAGAAGTAATGGCTCCTATTTTATTATGTTGACCCACAGCATTAGAGGCAGATACTGGTAGTAAGGCAGTAGAGGCTGAACTTCCTCACCAACATCCTGTCATATTTTATTGCCATGTGACAGATGACAGCAAAGGAGCAGTCTGAAAAATGGTGTTTGACCATGTTGTGCAAAGGTGTGGAACAGAATTTTTTCATATGGAGAAAATGTCACCCATTGACATGCATCAACACAGTTTATGAGCACAGCATGCTCATAAACATTGTTTGTAGATGGCAAAAATGCATAGCTAATGGTGGTGAATAAATTAAATAATAACGTTTTGTTGCTGAGAATTTGTTCAATCAAGTGCTGTTAGTGTGCTGTTCATATCTGTTGTAATTTCCATGGAAATTAATAGGAGGCATTACTTTCAGAGCAACCTACATAGATCTCCTGAGCTTCTGCTTCTGTTTTTCTTTTTCTTGTCTTTCTGCCAAAAGACTTTCTGGTGATATTTTAGTCCCAATAGTTTACAGGCTGGTTTGGCCCAGTTTCTTGACTAATGGAGTGGGGGCACCCATAGGCCCACACCCCTGGAAAGGGAAGAAGAGGAAAAGGGAATGGGTTGGGAGATGGGCCTAAAATCAGAACAGTGACAACAATTTGAGGAGGAAAGCTAATTTACTCAAAAAGATATCGGAATGCAAGGTAACACAATATAGTGCACTTTCATAGGAATTGAAGCTAATAAAATGAGAGTCCAAAAAAAACCCCAAGGGGCTTATTTTAATGCTGAAGATGAGACGTTTAGCTGGGATGAGCAAAAAGCGAAAAGAGAGAATATCTTGTGATTTGCAAACAGCTTTTATCTTTCCCTCTGAAAGGAAAACAGAAACAGAACATCGCGAGGTCCTCTGGAGTATAGTTCTCTTCTGAGAACCAGGTACCCGGAAATATTGGCAGTCCATGGAACTGGAGCATTAACTCTTTAACTCCCAGTGCATTTCTTGATGTTATGATGTGGAATACCAATAATCAAAATCATAAAACCATAACATTTAAAAAATTCTATGCTTGTAATTTCAAGGAAAAGTAAAAGGAAACAATCATTTGCAGATAGTCTTTAACCCACAGAACATTTTAATAGAATCTTGGCTCTGAACAAACAGACGTTGCTTCCAAATAAGGTGGTAGGATAAGTTTCTAAGAAGTATAAACCCTGCTCTTATCTCATGTATAACACTTTCTACTTGATGACCTGACTGCAACATGCTCTGTACATTCACAGACAATATTCTTCAAACAATTCATTCTCAAATAGTTTAAGCAAAAAAAAAAAAAAAAAAAAAAAGTTATTCCAGTAGAAATAAATATGCCAAAATATTTAAGCACCATTAGAAAGAGAGAATGATCTGAATGTGTTGAAATGCAGACAAATTTTTGTAATGAAGGCTTGCAGAATACAGGCCTTTCATGCATTCTGCTTAGCTTTGAACAAATATCACTTCTGATAGAAGTGACTGAATTGTTGAAAAGTCACATCACAGTGACTATCTACACATTGTTCAGAATGCTAAATTGTGTTTAGTTTTAGATCCTCAATTATACATAGTTGCTGGTGGGTTTGGATTTTTTTTGTTTTGTTTTGCTTTGTTTTTTGGCGGTGACAGCATTTGTTTGTTTCTTCTTTGTACAAAAATTTAAATTCAAAAGGTACATATCCAGATTTTGATTTTCAGAGGTTGATAATGTGTTCCTCCATTAACTTCTTCTGTACCCAAGCTCTGAATATTTAGGGAATTGCTATTTAAAGATGAGTTCTTCTTTGAATCATTACAGAACAATATGTTTCAGCTGACTTCATACAGGAAACCTGTCCCCCTGTTTGGATAGCCTTTGCAAAAACAGAATTGAAAATGGCATAAAAAACAGTGTATCATTATCTTGCTTATTTAATTAATTTTTTGGCAGTACACAGAACCACTGCAAAATATTCTTTGATGTGTAGAAGTTCTCTGTAGAACTTGTCCACTGGCGGAGAGTTTAGAGAAGTTTTGATGTACTGTGGTTAAAAATAATTTAAAAAAAAATATTAAAAAGCACAACTTTTATTGTTATTTTAACCTGGATTTTTTTTCTGCATAAGTTATATATGTACAGCTGCACTTATTTCTTTGGGTAGTATTGTGAAAAATGAAGAGGCTGCATCTCTGAGAAAATGTATCATAGAGCTACACCAGTTTTCTCTTCCTAATCAAACAATCAAAACCCAGTGATAATAAAAACCTCAGCTAGATGTTCTTGTGTGTCAGAAAGAAAGAATCAGAATGATACATAACCTTATTATTTCTAATGTAACATTTCTGTTATTGAAACATGTCTGTACTAGCAATGGTCTGAGACAAAAATCCTAGGCATGGTCAATCATTTCATTTCTAGCACTGTAGCATAGATTACCTGCTGGAGAGGAGCTCTGTGGAGAGGGAGCTGGGTGTCCTGGTGGACAACAAGTTGGCCATGAGCCAGCAGTGTGCCCTTGTGGCCAAGAGGGCCAATGGCATCCTGGGGTGCATTAAAAAGAGCTTGGCCAGCAGGTCGAGGGAGGTGATCCTCCCCCTCTACTCTGCCCTGGTAAGGCCTCATCTGGAGTACTGCGTCCAGTTCTGGGCTTCCCAGTACAAAAAAGACAGGGATCTCTTGGAAAGGGTCCAGTGGAGAGCCATAAAGATGGTGAAGGACCTGGTGGATATAAGTGGTCACCTGAAGACAAAGTGAACTCTTTGATTCAAAGACTAAGTTATTGTTTTCTGATTTACTCAATAGCTGGTGAGACTGAATCTTGATCCAAATTACTGTTGTGTGAATTTTCTGCGCTGAGAAGATGCATTGGACAAATCTTCTGTTCTGGATTTTAATAGGTCTGTTCAAGACAAATTTGAGGTTGTATGTTGAGTCTTTTTTGATCTTGAAATATATGATGTCCTGAGTAGATAGTAGCACAAAGTGCTACCTGGAACTCAAATTATAAAATGTTATAGGATCAAGAGTTATTTCTATTATAACATGGATTTTGATGAGATTGTTAAGTGCAGAGAACATTTGTAGATCCAAACTTAAACATTCAACTTTTCTGGAAATCAAAGTCTAGATTTTGGTTCAGGACTGTCCCTCTTTGAAAGTTAGATCCTGCTTTGAGCTGAAAGGCCATTGCTGATTTTTGGAAATAAAAGGAAAAAATTGATCAAATAGGAAGTAATCTGATTAAGCATTATCTTGTTCTAGAAAACCGTACTCCAGTTGATCTAACATTGGGCCAGTTGTTAATAATTTTACAAGCAGAGCATGAAATATCAGCTTGATACCTGACTAAGGGGGAGCTACAACATTGTACAAGAACATTTAAATGTACTATCCTTAGTGAGCAGACATTAATGCTATTTCAAGGAGTGTCAGTGAAGTGTCTTTGATATTGTGATTGGGATACTTGCTATTACATCTATAGTGACAGCTCCAATTGACAGGATTAAAAAGGCAAAATTAAAAAAGGAATTATTTCATGCCCTCAAGTGCAGATAAGAACAGTTACATCTCTGCTATGTGTCTTAGCTTGACAGTGGATTTTTTTCTTGAGGCTTTTCATATTCTGCACAATTCTTAAATTCTCTGTGTCATTTCACTTAGCCTCTTCTCATATTCTTTCTTTTCCTGCCACATCTTTTTATTCTTTTTACCCTCCCCCCAAACCTCCATTTTTTCAAAGTTACATTGTTTGTGATTTTAACCTATTTTATCTTATGGATTTTTAAGTACTTTATTTTTCTGTACACTATATTTCTTCCTCCTGTGGTATTTTTAAGTCTTGCCCAACATTCAGCTGTGAAATCATAGCAAAAATTACTGGAATTCATTAACAAAATAACTATGGCTAGACTGCATTTTTCAATGACAACTGTTTAAAATTCATGGATATATCTTGATTTGGGGTTTCCAAAAAAATGAGACAGACTGGGTATGTATCAGAACCATGGGCAGGAACTAGCCTTTGAAGGTGGAGGTCACGAGGGAAGGTTGGAGGCAGTTACTTCAGTCAATCACAGATAATCCACTGCAAGTGAGAGAACATATGTATTGTTTCTTTGTTCCAATTAAGGAGCAGGTTGAGTTATTAATTAAGATCCATAACTAGAGCATGGACTCAGGCAATGAGTTTGGTAGGGAGCAACCACCTCAGTTTTTGGACTTACCATCCCTGTACCGGACACCCATCTCAACTATGGCAATAGCTCTCACAGCAAGACAAAATCAAGTAGCAGAAGATATTGGGGCAGGTTTATCTTGAAACTGTTCAGGTACTAATAGGTATCAAGGTGCAGATAAAAGTCTTTTTTAACCTGATGACTGTAAAAGTTTTGATCGAAGATTTGATTATGATATGGAAGTCTATGAGCAAGAGTCTAAAATTCTGAATGAATGAAAAATGAATTTTTTTTTTTTCTTCTAGTGCCTTGCAATCATAGTTGTAATCATCACAGGAGTTTGGGGTGGATCTTTGTTAAAGGACTTATCAGAGGGAACAACTCTTTGGAACTGCTGGTGTGTTTTCCTACGAGCTGCTCATCTGTCCCTGTGCAATCCATGGATCTGTGCCCTTCCTTATGGCCTTGGGAGAGGCACTGGCATGGACCAGTGGGAGAGCCTGCTGCCTTTTGCCACCTAAATGCACTCTACTGTTCAAGTGCATTACAGTCTTGTCATGAAGGAACTTGCACTGTCTTGGCTTTTCTGCAATTGCAGAGGGATTTCTAGCCCTCAGAACTGTAGTTCCAGCTCCTTAGAGCAGTTCAGATTTAACAGGAAAAGTGAAAGAGCAGAGCTAACCCCAGGATCTCTTGTGAACCAATTAACTGAGTACATATGTATTGACTGAGTGAAATTAACTGAGTAACAGTAGAGAGGATGGGTTGTAGAGAGCTTGAGCTAGCAATGTAGACTGTGAAGAATCATGCTAATTTATTTACAGTAGATTTACTATGATATATTGGTCTCCACTAGACTTCAGATTCTTTAGTCTGTTGATTTTTTTTCTAAATGTAATTTGAATTGACTTTTTCTTAATCTTATTTCATTAAATCATTCTCTTTTCCTATTCCTAGTTTATTTAGGGGGAGAATGGGAGAGATTGTATTTAGATACAATATTCTTTGTGTTATCCTTGCTTTACAGTATTTTGCTTTGCAGTATTGCTCATTTGCAAGTATTAGCTCTGCTGCATGTCTGTTTTACTTTATAAATTATTAAGGATTTCAGTTCAAGAGCCTGTGTAATTGGTTTATTTATGCCAAGTCTTTTCTGATTTATACAGTTTTATTCATGTTTCTTATTTGTTTCCAAACATACGTACTCTCTTCAATATAAATATTTCTCACTTCAGGAGGAGAGGAATACCATTTCTGGGAACAGCGATATTTCTATTAATTCTGTGGGAAATCGGCTCATTCTTTAACATGAAAGTTAGGTTATAATTCCCTTTTCTTAAGGCATGCAGCTAACTGTGCATAGCTGGAATTCTGTCAATACCTTAGGCATGATGGACCAGATGATATTTGTTAGTGTATGCATATGAGTGAGACTGTGTTTATAAATCACGTAGTTAGATGCAAGTGCAAAGCTTTGCAAGACAGAGTTAGAATGCTGGACCAGTAACAATTTTTGTTGCAAATGTTTGTGTAGGACAGCATTCATGCTTCTCACCAAGATTGAAAGAATAGCATTTTGATGGTCAGGCGATGACCAAATAAGAACATTGAGGCAGACCCTATCATAGAGGCAAGACCAGTGACAACCCTCCCAGTTTCATGTTTGTAATGGTACTGAAAGAAAAACAGTACTGAAAACAAATATATTTGTCTTCCTTTTCCTATCATCTTTCAACCAGATGTGTTTCAATAAATTTATTGTTTAGAATTACTCAGCAAATATTCATTATTTATCTATTTCAGGCATTGAACTGCTGAGAAAATGTTCTTCTGTTACTAGTCCTTTGAGTATTTGATATTCATCATTTATATTTGTCATTTGAATTTTTTTGACTGCATACATAGACGATTTTTTTTTTTTTCTGACAATAGTAGTAATCCTTAGGAGCAAATTTCCACATATACTATAAAAACATTGTTAACTTCATTTCTGATTCTCATTCTCTCTAAACTGAGGAAACTTTTCAGAACAGTGAATTCAGAAGCGGATATATTCAAACACAACTTAGTTGCTATAGCTAAGGGAATGTTTTTGTTTATCCAGCTCTTCTTTTCAGCTACATGGACAAAAGACTTCCTGTGAAATGTT
The DNA here is from genome assembly GCF_019232065.1 of Centrocercus urophasianus. Lineage (NCBI taxonomy): Eukaryota > Metazoa > Chordata > Aves > Galliformes > Phasianidae > Centrocercus > Centrocercus urophasianus. The sequence goes on from NW_024884722.1 coordinate 22,600,396, forward strand.
ACTATTTCTTTCTTTCAAGAGGTTACTATGATATATCACTCTTTTTTTTTTCTTAATCAGAAAGTATTGACATTACTTTTGGTGTACTACACAGGTTAATAATTGATTTTTCTGATTTGGACTCTCTAACCTTACTCAGAATAAGACCTTCCATCTTTGTAAATAGAAATTTAGAAATCTTATACTAAACACTGAAGATAGCATGGATCAAATGCACTTTCTATATGGGTATTTATATATTTACTGTTGTGAATATGCATACTTTATATCCAGTTGGTACTTGTCCGTGACAAGACCTTGCATTCTCAAGGACATGAGTGAATTCACTGAACTGACTGACAGTCTTTTGAAAAATAATAGGTACATTAAAAAAGAACAGCAAACTTTTTAATTACTGTTGTAAATCTGATTATTTCTTCTTGCCATTCATCAAGATTTACTATTTATCACTTACGACAGTAGACCCAAGGAACTCTAGTGTTTGAATAGAAAAGAGGAGGAGCTCGGACATAGAGTTAGAGTCTGCCTTAAAAGGTTTTCATTTGTTTGTGGAGTTTTTGTTTGCTTGTTTGTTTTAAATCAAATTATGCTAGTAGTTTGTGTTCAATTTTAGTTCAGAAACGTCTTGAAAAATATTGTTTTTATACTTAGCTATCAGAGTGGTAAACATCCATATCAACTCATCAGTGAAGGAAGTCATTGTTCTGAATTTACAAATATATTAGTAGGATTTCTCAGATTTTTGTTTATTTATTTATTTATTGATGACAGATAAACTTGCTAAGTAAATAAAATGCTTTATTGAGTGATGTCCTTTATCTGGAGAGAATATTAGGAATCAATACCAGTACAGAGTGAAAATGAAGTAAAGTGGTTAAACACCTCTGATTGATGCCATTTTAAAAGTGGATTAGAAATAAATATGCCAATTCCCATGGAGCCCATGTTTGAAATAAAAAGATTTTTCAGTTTACATCTGCAAGAATAAGACTGTCTTCAGAGTCATAAAGTATTTTTACATGGCTGGTTAAAATGAAAAAAAAAAACTGGACCATTAGTGACACAGCAGATGCAGTAAGATACAACACATAAAATCTAAGAGAAACAAGTTAAAAGCCTAAGAGGCTCAAGAATCTTATTATTTAGATCAACTGTACTAGAGTTGAATAACAAAAGACTAGTAAAATGTAAAGTGGGTGCCCAGATAGGATTATTTGATTTTCCTAAGAGTAAGCTACTTAAACTGCTAACCCAAGGTGATCAGCCAACAAAGAAGTGAGGTGAGCAGCGTAAACAGTCCAACATAGTTTTATTTAGGATACATAATTATCATAAACTTGCAGCGTTTACAATATTGAACCAGCAGTATGTTCTGACTCACATGGAAAATAATTCCTAACTAGCAAGAATTTGGCATAAAACTAATAAGTCATGTGTAAGAATTTTTATTCTTTTTGAAGACTCGGTTCTCTAAAATTTACACCTGCAACAGTCTTCCTTATACCAAGAGTCCTGATGAAGTCAACAGAATTATTCAACTAAAATGTTCAGAATAGAATAAAGAAATAATTCAATACACCAATTACTGCTAATATTTAAGATCAACTCTCTGACAGTGTTTTCAGACTAAAGTAATCTTGTGTAAAGTACTGAATGTGCTTTTCTTTTTGCTGTACTGCCAGAGGTTTACTTTCAGGGAGTGCGTACCTCCCTCATTCCTCCCTTATGGAAGGGGGGCTTGTCAGATTAAGCCCTCCTGTGATTTATGAATACAAAATAGGCAAGAGAAGATATTCTCTTTTGCAGCTCCTGTTTACATCTACAGTCATAAACAAAGGAGAGAAAACATCAATATGCCTATAAGGAAATTTGTCATCATTTTCATTGTATAATGATCAAATTAATTCCCTTCATGAGTCTACATACACTAGAGTTCAATGAAAAGACCAATCCTAGAAATATGCCAAGACACCAATATAATTCCAGAACTAATAATTTGCCTTACTTCTATTCCTAAATTGCTTAGAACTCTCCTATGACTTTGAAACAGAGAAAATCCTTAACTTTATTTACCTGCTAAGAAAAGGATCATCTCCATTGAACTTTGTAATATTTTGTAAGGTTCAGAAGCAGGCAAGCAAGCTTTTATTTGTCTCATCACTTCCTTAGGTCAGGTCCTAATGCAAATCAGTTCCACACATACAGAGGTTAGCCACTGCTCTTGAATTTCAGAGCTCATCCTGTACTAACGTGAATGTCTTTGTTTCTGTCTGAATTTACTTTGAGTCATGCATTTATTTCTCTAGCAGTTTTCTTTCTACGCCATACAATTTGATGCAATCCCTTTGAATTGAAATAAACTATACTCCACTGGAATGGGATTATTTACCACAGGAGGTTTTGCTGCACATCTCTGAAATTAAAAAGGTAAAAGGAAAGAATTATGTTTTCTAATGCATCCTGAATTTTAAAATTTTGATTCAGTTCTACTACTTCATTATTTTTCTGCAGCTTAAAAAAAATCTAAGCACTTACTATCTATGGGTGGCAAGAAAACCTTTTAGAAGCTTTTCTAATAAAAGAACAGTAGCCTGTGAAATGTACAGTCCTGTTGTGCAGTAAGTATAGTGGTTCACCTTGAACACTTCTTTTATTGAACACCTTTGGGCAAGGATGTCCAATTGTGTGTAAAAGCTTCTCACGTATGGTATGGGGATCTTGTGTGCCTCTTCCTTTGTGCCCTTTTCCTCCTCCTCTTTTTATTCAAGGATGTGGCTTCCAGACACAGAGCCATGCTCCTGCACATTCTTCCCAGGAGGCATCATGAATTTAAGTTGCTTGCTGTGTGCCAGCATGGCTTTTATTCCTTGGAAAACAGAGCTAGGAGCCTGCTTCCACTGCCAGGAATGCAGACAGACTGAGCTGTGAAAAAAAAAAAAAATAAATAAAATCCCTTTATTTAATTCACTGCACTGTTTCATCTTTTCAAGTAGCTGGCATCTGCAGTTGGTTGTGGCAGGCAAAACCTACAAACATTGCACTTGATGTTAATAAATGTGTTTGCCATTAACTAGCTGTTGTAATGCTTTGCTTGTTTGCCTTTCTGTGTGCACTTTCATCCTTCAATGTAACACTACTACTGCCTTGTAATTTGTCTCAGACACTTACACTGCTGGTTGCAGGTATACAAACCCCTTAGATCAAGTAACTGCTCAGACACTTGATAAAAGGACTTGTTTAGATTCTTTTCTATCCTGTCTGCCAAATTCGAGCACAGCCTTGATGCATGGAATACAAACCACCTTATAGTCATAGACCACATTTCACTTCTCTTTGACTCATGACTGAATGGTATAAACCATTACGGAGCTATGTGAGATCTTTAGTGCAGCTGCTGATTTTACCAGAGTCTAATGATGTCTCTTGTGACAGCTCTCTATCTCTCCAGAACAGCTGGAGCAGCTATTCCTAGAATTCTCTGAGTGAAGTCCATATTTCAAATAACTGAAAGAGCATCATATGCTGCATTCTCGGTGGGATGGCAGCCATTATCTCCACCAGAACATGCCTACTTGAGAGCGAGAGAGAGAAGGCATCTCAAAACAACACATCTGCGGAGTGCTTTCAGCTACTGGGGAGCTGTTTTCATATATCCAAAAGGAACTGTTCTCCTTCCCTCTCAAACTTTCCTCAACTTTCCTCTCTTCTTTCTCCTCTGAGCAAACTGTGACAATTTGACAAAGTCAGGCTTGTCTTAGAGATCATCTTAATGAAAGTATTTCCTGCAATTGGACCTCTTTAGAATACAGAGGAGTATGCAGGCAGCTTTCTGAGGATCTGCTTTAGCAGCTTGGCTCTATTCAGCAAAGTATATAAATATGTTTAACTCTCAGGGGCTGTGGAAGGACTTAAGCATGTATTTGGTAACATTTAGTGCTGCAGTGATCAGGGATAACTGAATGTGTGGGAGCATGAATATATAAGGAAGACAAAGAGAGGGGAGGTAAGGGACAAGTCTCTCTCTTCTGCCTCTCTTCTGTTTTATGCCATGAATGAAAAAAAGGGAGAGGTGGGAAGCTGTGGGCCCTTTAAAGATACTGTTTCACATGGACTCACAAATTTGGACCTGCATGTGGAGGAGGAAGAGCAGGCAAGCAAAAGTGGAGCCCAATGTCCCTTCTTATAAAAGTATCCTCCTTTTATGTAGCAAAGTACAAAGTACAATGTCATAGCAGCTTCTTTTGTTGCCATCAGCTATGGTAACTCGTGTTTTTTAGCTGTACTGCAGCTTACAGCATCACAGTTGTAGGAAATAAAAGCAATTTGATGGTTGCAAAGAAACATAAGCAAAGTAGCTGAGTTAACTTCCCTGCATTGTCAGCAGAACACCTTCTGGCATTCCAGCCTGTGAACTCTCTACCTTCCACTGTTATGAGAACCTCACTAAAATATTCTGGACTGTAAGATGTGTTATTTGTAAATAAAGCAGCATGTTCACATTGCCCTCGTGAATTCTGCTGTGGTAGTGTTTCTACAGCTGAAGTGATTTTCCTTTTCTGTCAGGCCACGCTCCAAGTGAGAAGGAAAGACTTTTTTCTATGACTTCCAATTCTGTAGCAGCCAAGAAAATTTTCAGAATAGAACACAGTTTAGTTGTCTGCTAAAGAGTGAACAACTAGCTAAAAAAAAATGCCCTATAATTACTTGAATTAATATCCTATGCCTTAATGGTTAAGAAGTGTAGGAATATAACAAGCAGGGAATTACCAGAACCATGCAATACAGGAGTAAAAAGAGAATGGTAATATCTGAAAATAATGCATGTTCTAAGGGTCTGGGTGAAGATCTGCAGACCAGTGGGTAATCAGGATGCGATATAATGAGGGAAGAGAATCCAGGAAAGTAACATGCTACAGATCTATGATTGTCTTACATTCATTTTCCTCAGAAAGCAGCTGAAGACTTATTCCCCAAAACTGTCCATCTCCGTTGCACCAGAGAACCAGCCCAAATCCTCAGCAAATTTTGAAAGGCCTCTCCCTTCTTTAGGATTCTCTGTAAAGTTTGCCTAGAATAAAACAGAAGGGGACATGATAGGGACAGCTATCTCTAAGCTGCAACAGTGGTAAAGGGCTGAAGAGAGCTGGTGATTAAGAATGCGTAATAGCAGAAAGACCAGCATCTCTTGGAGAAAAGAAGGCTGTGGGGTGACCTCATTGCAGCCTTTCAATACCTAAGGAGAGCCTACAGAGGGGAGGGGAATCAACTCTTTGAAAGGGTTGATATGTGTAGGACGAGGGGAGATTTAGGTCGGACATCAGGGAGAAATTCTTTACCCAGAGAGGTGAGGTACTGGAACAGGCTGCCCAGAGAGGTTGTGGATGCCCCATCCTTGGAGGTGTTCAAGGCCAGGTTGGATGTGGCCCTGGGCAGCCTGGTTTAGCATTAAACGTGGAGATTGGTGGCCCTGCATGTGGCAGGGGGATTGGAGATTCATGATCCTTGAGGTCCCTTCCAACCCTGGCCATTCTGTGATTCTGTGATTCTGCGATTCTGTGATTCTAGAAGAAGGAGATTATAAATTGCTTTTGCACCAAGCAAACCTGAATCAAGCTCCCTGTTATTATTTTTGTTTGCATTGATGTATTCTTTCAGATGGTACAAGCATCTCTGCTTTAATAGTAAAACCCGTCCTGAGTGGCATGACATGAAGATTTATTTTTCTTTGAGATTTTCCAGAGAATATTAGACTTCAGCTAAATAAATATGATGAGCTGTGAATAATCTGAGAAAAGGGAAAGAACCCTGAATAGTGTCCTCAGCTCTTCTCTTCAATCAATCTTTGCCATCTGAGATTTTCTGACTGAGAATTTTCACTGTTCTAATTTAGTGTTTCAAGAGATGTGAGTGGTAGGAAGGATATGTTTTGTAAGGTGTAATTATCTCTTTTTAGCAGTGAGCTGCTCAATGCTGCTTTGATTGTGATACCTCCACATCGCCTGATTAAATCAAAGCCAGGTTAGAGCATTAGGATTAAGGACATAAATTAATTGTAATTACATCAGAGCCAGCCAAATTAGCGAGTCATCAGTAATATAAGCAATGCTAAATGGCATCTAATTCTGTACAATAATTAATTGGGTTCTTCTACTAAATAAGACCCGACACATTGGTCCTTTATCAATCCACCAAAGGCTGTTTAGCCTTGGGCACTTCTGACATGAGACGTTTTTCCCCATTTTCATTTTAAGCTCCAATACCATGCATTTACCAGCTTCTCCCAGTTTTCTATTAATTAGGTACTTCTACTTTTGAATTTCTCTTATTCTTTGTGCTTGTCATCCATGACAATTAATAGCTAGAATTATGCTGCCCACAGAACTCAGATAAGATAAGAGTCTAACAATCTGGAAGATGGTGATATCTGAGACAATATCAAACCTGGGTGAATAAAGGCAATATAACCTTCCTATAGGGGATTAACGATCAAGAAAACAAGAAATTATCTGAAAAAAAAAAAATTAAGCTGGATATCAAGCAAACGCCCAACAGTAGCATTCTTGACAGAGAGATCTGTGAAAACTGGAATAAAATATCAAGTGAAGCCATGAGATCATCAATATTTTGTCTTTCAAAAACAGTATAGAAAAAAAGCAGTAGGAGATATCCTGTAAACTCTTAAATGTGCAGGTGACTGGGCAAGCAGATCAGTAAGTCTTTATCATTTCCAACAGCTGCAGGTCTGTTCCATATCTATTCTAGAGAAGCTGCTGTTGGCTCCTTACCATTGGAAGTGATTTGTTTCTTGTTGCTGTGACAGATGAAATTTGCTAGCTAGTCCCTCAGAACTGCATGATTGCTCTCCCACTGCTCCTAAAGCTTTCCAATTACTGATCCAGCACAAAGAAAAGCATATTAGCTGTTCTGAGACCTTAGATGTATCTGGCTAACCTTTGTTCAGGGCAGGACCCCAGAAGAAGCCCAAAACCACCTTTGTGTTCCTCAGGTCCATTGAGCTGTCCAGAGGTAGTTTGGCATTGCTCCTAATAGGCAATGCATGAATAGTGTTTACCGTCATTCTAGGCACTGTGGCTCTGTAAATACTACACATCACAGGTCTTCCTAAATTATTTGCCAGTTATATCACTGAAAGAATGGAATTAATAGATTGCACTTTAAATTAACTCATTCAGTGTCAGTAGCCTTCTGTTCTGGAAAAGTGCTTTTGGATATTATCCCTGGAATCCCACCCCCTCTATATATTTCTGTGCAGAAGGTTATCTATCAGAGTAAAATCTGAGAAACAGTTCTGTTATCTGTTTATTTTTTAAAAAACTTTATTCATCATTAATCTTGTCCAAATAACAGCAGGAATTGTGTGAATTCTAGTTTGCTTATTGTGGGTGTTCTGAAAAACGAATCAGTTTTCTCTGAGGTTGTATCTGATTTTGGAGATGACTGGTAGTGTCACTGAGGAGCTCAGAACTCCCAAAAGAGATTCTTGTCCCACTGCTGTTACTTGGGGCACAGTGACACTCACTTTTCCCTCTGCCTGACAGCAGCACACATGATGGAGTTGGTACTTAAAGGGAAAATAGACCTCTGTTGAAGAGATTCAAGGAAAGTTCCAGAAAGGTATTGTCTGTAGGCAGCTGTGTCTAGAGGCCCCTTTTTAGAGTCCATGAGTTGGTACTTCTGAGAGAAGGAAATTGAGGAGCTTTGTGACAAGTACTGAAGATTGTATCACATTCTGAAAAGATGGTGTCTGTCTGCAGTAAAGCAGACTGGGGAGTGCTTGCACTTGTTTCTTCAGCTACCAACAGAAGAAAGGGAGGAAAAATCCCAATTTATGCTGAGAAATGGTCAAGGAGGCAAATTCAGCTCCAGAAAAGGACCCATGTATGTGCCTTTATGAGTGTTTCTGGATGAGATGATATGTTAATAGGCTTAACACAGTGTGCAAAGTTAATTGTCAAAATGACTTTGTGGGTCAAGGATTTTGTGTTTTGCAGATGTAAAACTAAAGGCTAACATGCTTCTGCAAGGCTCTTTATTGCCATATATGTGCCTAATAGTGCCATCTCTAAAGGTAAAAATCCTGCCTATTTTAATGCAAGTTATACAGTTTATTTTCATTGCGTATCATTCTGCTTCTCCACAGAAATTTTCTATTTACCTTTTAAAACAACTAACTAAGATTGGATGGAAAAAGTAAACAGTACAGGAAAAAAAACAATAATCCTATAATAATATATTCCTTGTCAAGAATCTGATATTCTCTATTCAATATCTACATTTGAAACTAAAATTCAACTCTATATTTTTAAATATTCCTGATAGTTTATTATACTTTTTCTCCTAAATTCCTATTGACACAACTCAGTGCTGTGAATTTCTTGTAACACTCCCAATGGAGAAGTCTTCTTCATGTTCATTCATTCTATAGCAAGACAGATATCTATAATATCTACATATACCTATGTAACACATTTGCCTAATTGTTAGAGCCCATGAATCCAGGAGAAATAGTAACCATAGTGAGACCTGCTCCTACTTATTCTACTTGAATTTCTCCAAAGATTGCTTGCTTCTGAATTCACCTAAGAGCATCTAACTTTTTAAACCTGCCAGCACTAATTTTGCATGAAGCACAGCCAGTTTTATGGAATTTTTATACATAAAACCCAGTGATGTTCATAGCCTTGTGATCAATTACTTGGCCCTTTGGCCAAAGATCTGTTGTACTGTAAATGTTAATACACTCAACGCACCTCAAGGCTTGCACAGAGATTTTGCAGTGTTTGGTTCACAAGTGTAACGTGGCCTTGCTTAAAAAATACATTTATGTGATAATTGGCAATGACATTGTAGTAGAAAAGCTAAGTCACAGCCTGAACCAGTGATTGAGCACCTGGTGGGAAGGCAGGGCCAGCCCAGAGGAGCTCAGGTGTATGCAGTGTACCTGAGTGACTGGAAGGGGGGGAGCCAGTATTGACCCCTTCCCAGGGGGTCATTCATTTCAGGGTTGGCAGTGGAGGACTAAAACCCTAAAAATATTGATCACTATACTTCATATTTATTGAAACACTGAATTCCCTGTGATGTCTTTGCTCTTTCATTTAGTCCTGAAAATGTGGACAAAGGCTACTGGGTAAAATTAATGAAGAATTTGAGTCCTTCCCCATTACGTGTTCTGCGTAGGTAAAAGAGATATGGGAAAGCATCTGATTTGTAAAATATTCTGGGGCTTAGGGAGGAGAACAGGTTGCTTACTTGAAGTACCTATGGCTTTCAACAGTACTGTCAAGAATTATGTTTCTCTGCTTCTCCAGGGTTTACAGCAACTGTTTTTTGTTTTTGAAATGTATTTGTTATGAGAGTTAGTTGGAATTGAGATTTATTTACTTTTTTTTTTTTTTATAACAAATACACCTAACAGAAGCAATCAAGTAACGCCCCATAATTTCCATGGTGCACTTCAGTGCATTTTGGGGGAGGGCAGTAGGCACATGTATGTGCTTGTGACCTTTGACAAATTCACTTGAAAGCTCTAAAACATCTGTCCTTCGGAGTGCCTAAATAACTTTGGTAAAATGGATTACAGTCTCTGATCAAGTAAATAAAAATATTCCCTAAGATTTAGAGCACAAAAACAAGTTCTTTACATTTGCTAAATGCTTTATTCATTCATTGATGTGTTCTTTCAGTAATGTGCTAAGCACTGTTTTCATCTTGATACTTTTGTTGTATGAGTTAAAGAATACTCACCTGTCATTAGTTACAAAACCTAAAGAAATTCTGGAAATAATGTAGAACCACTTGACTTTGTTAAAAAAAATATATATATATATGAAGAAATGTTATCTCTGGCAAAACACTTTAATGAAATACAGTGTATATCTATCCCAGTATAGATAAAACAGATAAAGAAGTAGAGCACCGAAGCTTGACTTTACTATTGCTCAGTGAATTTAATTTGTGTTAAATACCTGTCTTCCTGGCAGTCGTATCCTTTTTCTTGACATCAAACTGTGCGTAGACTAGCACAAACAACTGGAAGTGAGAGGAATAAGAGTAGTGTCTTCTGATTCAACCTTAGGAGGCCTGGGCAAATTGCCAGAGATTACATTTCAGCAAGCCAGGTAATAAAAGAAACAAAACTGTTTTTTCAGGTCTGCGGTATCTGAACTTCAGCAGTTTTTGTTCTGCTTTTAACAAAGATATGGAAAAGACTTGTTATTCTAACACATTCATTTCAGGTGCCTGTCTTTTTACTACCATGGAAATTATAGCTATGAGCACTACTATTTAAAAAAAAAAAAAAAAAAAGCAAATGCTTTTTTTTTTTGAGCTTCAAATGCCTCCTTGAATTATACCTCTTCAACAAATTTCCCACTTTGGTGCAGGACTGTTTTATGTAAGTAAAGGGATATACTACATTATTGTAAATAATTATGTGTACCTAAGACAACCATACAATTATCATCACTTTAGATCTTCATCCATCTGGTTATCTTGAAATGTTTTATAAGCCTAAGTACATTTCACATCACCTGAGACATTTAGGACATGCTTCACAGAAGCGTAGGTGAAGTGACTTGCTCAGATTCATATAGGAGGCCAATAGCAAAATAAGGACTGAAATCTTTTAGTCCTCATTCTGAGATCTCTGCTGTAGCCATTGATTTAGTGTTGTTTTTGTTTGATTTTTTTACTTTGCAGCAATTTTATTTCACAAGACAATATATATGTGAAAGCTTGAAATCCTAAGTTTTCCAAATAAATGAATAAAATGATACTTAAGAGTTGTGGTATTGGGAGAGATGAATCACGGTCTGCAGACTCATTTTTTTCCCCTCATTACGAACATTCTCTTGGGAAAGGTTTGCCTCATACATATTCAGATATGGCACATCCCTCATGGTCCTTCCATTTAAATCACATTTTGCTTATTTCTGTACCATTCTCATTTTGTACGTAATTGTGTAAAATACCAATTTCTAATTTTACCTGGCAAATTTAAATGAGGATTATTCGGATAGGTGAAAGCCACGGGGACATGTCTTATATATTCCTTCAGTCTTTTGCTTTTTAGAGAGAGTACATCTCCTAAAAATTGGTAGAAGCTAATCTATTGGGAGTCTTTGGTTCTCTGATAGAAAAAGAATTTGAACTATTGTTTCTTACTCTGTGCTGTATGACTGTTGCAAGATGAAATGTAAGAAAGAGGGAATCTCACAAAAAAATCCTCTTGGATGCGTAATTTTTGTTTCATGAACTGTTGAAGAAAATTAGGTAGGAAGAAAACTTGTTTTGAAAATACCATTCTTGCCCATTCTCCCATCTTCACATTGTTTATGAAAATTAAGTGAAATGTGTCTTATGTACATGCACACAACAGTTGAACTCCCCAGCCAGGTTTTCCCCAGGTTGGCTAATTCTAGGAATCCTCCTGCTACTCAGTGCTCAGAAGATATGTAGCTGCCATTAACATTAATGAGACTTGCATGGTCTCTTGGAGGAGAGAATAGCTCCATGCCTGTAGGCATATTTAATTGCTATCACACGAAGGTTGATTCCACATAACATAGGCTGTGCATAGAACGTGGTAATAAAATTGAGAGGTAAAGGATTTGTTTGGGAAGGCGTGTACATTGCTCTGTAGGGAACCTCTACAGAACTTGTAAAGCTCTGCCAGCGTGAAGAGAAACATGCATGGAAGACAGGCAGAAATGTCATATTTGGGGAGCACATAGGATATAGTATGCCCGTAACTAATAGTTTGGATTTCCTTTGTAGTATACAATCAAGACATGCTGCTGAGAATGATTAGCTGCAGAAGAAAGATGCTAACTTTATTCTTTAAATCTTTTCCTTCCGGCATGAGGCTTGGAGGTTGCTGTGCAGCCTCTTACTCTGACTTTCCAGTGACCTTGTGTTCAGCTGCAATGAAGAGAAACAAACTGAGTGAAGGCAAGATGAAAAAGCAAGTCATTATTTTTGAGGGAGTAGAAATTGAGTACCAGGAAAGTGCAGAGGGGTCTAGTGTCAGTGTTCCAGGCTGAACTCTGTCTTCCTCTGTTGCTAGCTTGATTCACTCTAGATTCAATTCATCAGAATAAAGCTGGGTTATTTTTTTGTTTGTTTGTTTGTTTACTTGTTTTTATCCCACAAAGTACTTTTTCCCAAATAAGGACTGAATGTAAGCATATGAAAAAGAGCGCAAGTTCAAGCAGTTTATCAACTTCAGGAATTGAAGGTATTCACTTATTCGGGGATACTCATTTGTCTAAAATATTTTTCTACATCAAAGGCAGTACTGAACTTAGAAGCTGGGGACAGACCTCGTGAATGTGTGTGTTATGGGACCCATGTTCTGAGAGACAACTATATCTTGAGGTGTAGTACCATCCCAAGTTTCTTTTGAAGCCGATGGGAGTTAAGGACTTAACTAGATGGAAGGATTTAACCTCATTCAATAAAAGTAAATGCAGAGAAATGAATATGACTTGATCTGAAATCCATTAAAGACTTCTTTCTCTGTCATTAGAAAAGGTTGTTCCACATTTTCATGAACATTGTATCTAGGTGGTAATACTGATGCTAACAGCACTATATGTATCTATGAAAAGAAATCATGGTGAGTCTTTTCAGCCAAGCAGTGTTTTAGTGCCAATATCCTGCCCTTGAGGTCTCAGTGTACGTGTAAGAAAAGAAAGGCACCATGTAGCTTCCCTGCAGAACTGTGTCTTCCAGCCTGACAACTGTAGGGCCACTGGCCATCAATACAAGATAGAAAAACCTTTTGGAAGCTGTAATTTATACCATTTACATTCTCTGCACAGTTAATCTATGAAATGAAGGAAAACAAAGGCAATTTAGATTTCCATCTGTCCATAAAATAGGTCACCACAGAGCTGGTTTAATATGGTGCTAGTAAGAGCATAGTCATGATGAGATAATGCTGAAATGTGATCAAATGAATGTATGTAATTTCATATCAACAATGGAAGGAGCTTTTACCAGAGCTTCCTAAAGAACAACATAGGACCAACAGAGAGTCTGTTTCTAGATCATTGGATGAAAACACTGCATTTAATATTGGGAATGGAAGTCCACATGTGCCTGTAGACGATTTCTAATTAAAGAATGGAAGGGTCAGCAGAAGAGCAGAATGAAGAAGCATGCATTTGAAGCATCAGGAATATCCCGCTCACTCAGCGATGCCTTATCCTTCTTTCTCTTGGATATCTCTTTAATTTTCTGAAGTTAAATAAGGTACATATGGGAAATAGATTGAAGAACATTAATTGCCTTATTCATCACATCGTTAAAATTATAGGTCTTGCTGCAGCCTAGCTGCAATCTCTCATTGTATTTCTGGTACACATCATTAATAAAAGCACTCCTGCTAGTGGTATGCAAAATGTACTTCCTAAATAACTATGCAGTGATTTGGGGCTCACTTATGCAACATATTGCTAAAACCTCCCGTAATACCCCCGGCACTTACTGTACGCACCGGGCTGTGCAGGAATTAATGAGGCTGGAGCTGCTGCAGCATGCTGCGCACGCTCGCTCCTGCACAGCGCTTTGTGCGTGGCGCTCACCTTCCCAAGCTGGCTCCAGGGCTGAGCCTGGCATCAGATAATGAACGCCTATCAGTGCAATGGAGGCGGTAGAAGAGAGGGGAGAAGACTTATTATTCCTTCACCCTCAAACAAAACAAAATCATTGAACTGTCAGGGTCATTAAGGACCCTGGGGTTGTCATGGAAACGACCTTTGGGGGTTTATGGTTGTTAATGCATGAGTGACTGTCTGTATTATAAGTGTGTGGAAGGGGTCACAGTTTTCTTGGTGGCTTCTAAAAAAAGCTGGATTGGATGGCTGATGTGTAGAAAGGAATCTCTGTGCTCCACGGTGTGACTAACTGCTTTGAATGGAGCAGACTTCCAGGGGGGAGGGGAGAATGAAAAGCTTTACTGACAAATATTTAGACAGAAACGTAATTACTACTAGATTTTGTTTCAGTAGCAATGCAACTTTATTTAAAAGTTCCAAAAAATAAAGTTAGATTCTCTGATCTTTTTATGACATTTAAGAGAACCCTGAAAGCAAATAATTTAGCTTTGGATAGATTATTGCAGGGTAGCAATGCAGAGCACTACCTAGAGACTGGCAATAAATTGTAGAGCTGCCACAGACAGAGAAAAATGTTAATCTACACAGCTAATAAAATCTCCCTCATCCTTGCACAGACTTCCTGTACAACCTTAGGCAAGTCGTTTAAGTGGTTGTCCTGTAAAAGTCAATGCAAAACACCAACTGACTTCCAAATTGCAGTAAAAACATTTGTTGAAAATTAAGGATATTTAATTTTATACGTGTGATTTTAAGGCTAAAAGTACCCAGAAAAATAAGTTAAAGTATATGAAAGATCAACTATTCATTATTTTTCACAGTCTCATCTGGAAGCCATCCCTATATTTTGTGTTATCAGCCCCTCTTTGATGGATGATTAACAATTAGCCTGTTATACTTCAGCCCTCACTAGGAACTGCAGCACTTGTCTCTGTATGAAGAGAGAAAAGAAGGGGGAAGGGGAGACAAAGCGGCAGCAAAGCAGGGATAATATTAATGATTTCTTTTACAGGCAGTGAGGAAATGCAACCACCCAGAGGCCAGGATTATTAAAGATGAAAAATATTATCAACCATTTTTTTAAAGTCATATTTTTTAATTACCTGGCACGTAATATCTGATTAATTGTACTTGTTAGATCTCTACTCCTGCAAAAAGTTATGTATTTACAGAATATTGACAAAGGAGCTGAATTCTTCCCCCTGAACTTGTTCGATAAATGAATGGGATTGCTAGGCTAAAACTGGAGGTAAGATTTTACTTCATCCCTGTTGTACATGAGGAACTCTCTTCTGGCTGTTCTGAATCCAGTACACTCGACTTTGCAGATTTGCTTCCAGACACCAAAAAATAATATCATTTCATCTTTCTTGATCCTCACCTATCTTCTGAAAAGTAGGAATATTCATGCTTTTGTGTTTTATATATACCTCGTATCAAAGATTGTAAGTTGCTGTGGTAATACTTCAGAATGTCTGCATAAATATCACTGATAGCAGTCAATAGCAGGATGCTAAACACCGGAGGTTCCTGGCCTTATAGCCCATATTTGATCTCACTTGTGTAGCCTAGGAAGTTTTGTAGAGTAGTTATGCACAGCAAATACAAGGAAAAAATTGATGAAGATCATATTATTATTGGTTGTTTTGGTGTGCTTGTTTCAGAAATACTGCTTTCTTTCAATTGCACCAGTTATAGTACATCACTTTTAAGTACTTCAAATGATATTGAAGCACTGAATGTGTTTGGGCTACTACAGAACTGTGTAATTCAAAAAGGAATTATTTTTATTTACATTTAAGGCTGAGTTCAAAACATCTAATTAAACTTACTGATTGTCTTATTAGACTTTCTTTCCACAGACTTTTTAGGAATCTCTGTATGTTTGCTACTAACGTGTGATTTGAGGCTTTCTGGCTAGGATTCTGTAGAGTGTTGCCTTGCAATGTCAAATGATCTTGTACTGAAGAAAAAGTAATCTGTCAGGCTTGGCATCAACTTGTTTCAATGCAAAGTTCTGTATTTTGAACAGGCCTGTACACTGAAAGCAGGTAGGCTTTAAGACTTTTTCATTTTGCGTGCCTCATTCTATTTTGCTCTATAAATATTGCTTTACACCTTGCTTTTTGTCTTCTCTATCTCTACTGATCATCCTGCCTCTCCTTGTCTCTGTTTCCTCACAATCTCTTCTCCCCATATCCACCACTCTCCATGAGGGTTCTGCAGGCTCTGCCATTGACTCCCTCTGCATCTCTGGCAGCTGCAAATGGTATTATCTCACTTTGCTTGAGTGTCAGTGCTGGAGGCTCACAGATGTACACCTGTAATATCAGTCGTTTTCTTCTGTCCAGACTAATATCCTGGTATGTTTCTCTCTGATACTTGTGTGCACATTTAGCTCTTAGTATAATCCTAGCCACTTTAAATCAGAGCTCTTAATCCCTTTCACTTCTCATACTACAACCTTTTATTGATAACCGTGGATAAAACCACCATTCTTTCTGTAATTTTGGGATCATCTTTGTTTTCTTGGATTCTTCAGTAGGTTCTCAAATACAGAATGAATGTAACTCATGTAGAAAGTTTATGTAGAGCACTGAAAATACATTTTTTCTTAGTCACCTACAGAGCTGAGACTTGTCCAGGTTCTCTTAATTAGACATCTTGATTATTATAAGATCCTTCCCCTGGGTCTTGCTAAAAGTCTCCATTCTAGGTTACTTTGCTCCTTTCTTAACTGAAAATATCGCATTAGCTAAAAAATGTTTATAAAATTTCATCTTAATCTCCTTAACAAAATTCATTTGTTCTGTCTTGATTTATATTAAGCCAGATTTCCCTGTAGATAGCTTTGGGATCAAGGATAGCAACGTAATCCTTTTCCTTTTAAAATCTGGAAGAAATTGTAAATATCTGGATGTTTAATGATCAAATAAATATATTTGCAGCCTAAAAACAGTCTCCAAAATAATCCAGTCTCTCAAATACTAAAATTAGAAAATGATTTACAGTGTTCTCATTAGATAAGTATTTACTGATGTATTAAAGATACATTAGTATCTTAGACCTTTAGTATTCTAAGATTATCAGAAATCACTTAGAATCTATACTCCTTCCTAATGTATATATTCATAATTAACAGCATCTATGGTTATAGAAACAAATACAGATAGAGTTAGATTCCTTGGTCTACCTGCCTATAAGTTGATGTATATTTTAATGAACTCATCTTCTGCGGGTATTTTATATAAGTGCAGTACCTCTCAACATGAAAATAATTAAGAACGTAGTATATTGTAACGATGGTTTTGCTTTTGTCAGTAGTATTTTCCGTTCAGATTTTAGTTCAGTAGGAGAGTTTCAGTAAAACACCAAGGAAAAAAATCTGAATCGGGAAATTGGTTACAGGCACAGCTACTGCTGGTGTGAGCTGAGGAAACTCCATTGATTTCTCCTAAACTGTGCTCATTTACACCAGTATTAGGATGTCCATTGCAATTGCACTTTCACAGCAGCCCAAAGGGGTCTTAGTGCAGGAGTGTCATACGAATCAACCATGATCAAAGAAGTAGATGATACTCATTTTCTTCCTTGGTCTACAGCACGTTTGTAATTACACAAGGTTCTAAAATGGCCTTAGATTTGTTCAGTGCTAAGGAACCAGAATTTGCATCAAATGCTGCATAATTCATATGGCATGGACAACACTTATGAGTTAATTGAGGATTGTAATATTTAAAAAAAAACAGCATGAAGAACATTAGGGGTATCAGAATGAAAAAAAAGCTCCTTAGCCATTTGAGACTGGTTCCTTTTAATGCTGCTTTTTTAAATGGCATTCCTTTGTAGGACATTAGAGCACGACAAGTTCCTTACCTTTGCAACATTTCTTGGTCAGTCAGCATCTGAGGCATTATTCTTTCTGGGACAGGTTATTCTCACATCAGATTACAAATTACTCCCCTCCATTTTACTCACTGACTTCAAATGTATGCTTCATTATCTCTCAGCAACAACTGAAATCCTTAAATCAGATAGATTTCAATTAATACAGTCCACTTGATCCTTTCTCACCTTTCAGACTATAGGAGCTAAGTGCTATATTCTATCTATACTGTCATTGCCTCTGTTCCTACAGTCAACTGAGTTGTCACTTTCTGCTGCATGTTCTCAAGAATTTTAATATCTATTTTAGCACAGCTGACTTGAGTGGTTCACTAGTAATCTGAATGGTTTCTGGCCTGTTTCCATGCCTTTAAATAATGAGGACATTTAGCACTGTTAAGAAAACGCTTCTGTTTTGTATTTCAGGTGTTACTATGATGACGTGCACTGCAGGGGTAACTACCTCACCCACAAAAAGCCAATATAATCACGTCTTTGAATAGGCTTAAGTAGCAGGGAGATGAAAGTCAAGCATCCCAATGTACATCTGGGTTACAACATGCTTTCAACACCTGTTATTTCATTTCCCAGGCTGGAAAGAATGTTGGGACCACTCTGTGGTGCTGAGCCCATTCAAGGATTTCTGTAGGTTGCCTCCCCTTTGCCTCTGCCTTCAGTCTGAAAAAATGTTCCTATTTGTAGCATGCAGGGTGTATGAATTAGCATAGTTTACCAGACCAGAATATTATATGCTGCTCTACACTCTGAACAGCTTGATAAGAATGTCCTTTGTTTTATTATGAACTCTCTTAACCTATCATTTGGGGGAAAGAAAAAGAAATGCATACTTCCTAAAACTCAAATACAAGGCAGTTTATTTTTGCTCAAAAAAATTTAAAAAGAATTAGATGGACTGATACCACTTCAAAAATTCTCCATCATGTATTAAATGAAACTTTAATTATTTTATTCTAATGTGGAGTGAAAATATTTGTTGAAAATAATATGCTTCTCAAGCATATTACTTCTCTTACTTTAATTCAGTTGTTCTGATTTTTTTAACAAAAAATCACTTTAAAAATGTGACTTGTTACAAGTCTATGCAGTAAGGAATGAAATATGATATCATACTGTTTCATATTATCCCAGGGAATTTACCCATTCTACAATGGAAAATACACCATTGGAGATATTTGCTATGGTATTTAAAAGATTGTTTTTATCTGAAATATATAATATATATCAAAAAGTTTGCACTGAAAGCCAGGGGGGATTTCTTAATTTACATGAATAAATCAGTAGCAGGAAAAATAAAGCATCTGAGTTACTCACATGAGTTATCTGCTACAAACTAGTCACACGCTTGTAGATAGGTGCTGTGCATGGATGCAGTGTGGCATGTCAGAGTTGGCAGATGCACTTGAAAGACTCAGAAGTTGGAAAGTAAAAGAGAGAGGATGCTCCTCAGTTAGCTAATTTGGTATTGTAACCACATTACACAGAAGGGTAATTAGTTAATCTCTGTTAGTGATCCAAAAAATGCCAATGATTGCTGCTTGAAACACAAGTGAGTCAAGTCTCACATATCATCATACCCACAGCTTAATTGCCTAGAATTCTTCGTGGGTATTTCTCTATTACCTAATATCTTCTCTCAATCCTCTTCATTTTTATCTTGAAAAAAAAAAAAAAAAAAAAAAGAGCAAATGCTATGCTGTATTCTTCCTCCTTCAACTCACTCACAGAAATGCTAAAAGCCATATGTTTTAGTTGGAAGGCCCAAAGCATCCCAATGCCTATCCTTTTTCTTCATAACATGAGTGTTATCTTCCCAGCTATCCCCTCCAGTATAGTACCTATTTCATTCTGAGATTGTTATCTAAATGGAGACCTTGGTTCCCACATTTCTCTAATAGCTTGTTTGAAGACAAGGTAAATGTGGTAGTTCTAATCTTTCTGGCCTTCTGTAAAACTTTTGATATGGTACCACATGGGAAATTATTGGCAAAGCCAGGCAAGATGGGGATTAGCACAATAACTGTAAAGTGGATAAGGCATTGACTGAAAGGAACTGACAGAGGGTTGTGCTGAAAGAGGAAGTGAAGCTGCAGGCAAGCAACTCCTCAAGGACCACTCTTAGGGCTAATCTTCAGTAATGTTTTCATGAATGATCAGGGCAATGAAAATAGATACTGCTAATGACAATTGAAAAGAAGTGGATAAGAGAGACATCGCCTACAAGCAGGGGGATAAGAATGTTCCAGTAGAGCTGGATGCTGGTCTGTATCAATAGCTGCAGGATTTAATTTACTCTTAAAACTGTAAAGCAAGAGTTCATATATAAACTATATTCTAGAAGTTATGCAACTGGACACAATGTGGAAAGGAATATTTCTGTTGTGGTTTTTTTTTTAGTTGATCACAATAGAAATGAGTTACCAGTGGAATATAGTTGTGAGAAGAGGTAAAAATGAGGTTATAATTTGAGGGATTGTCCTGTGAAATAATATAGAAAAGACTGGAAGCAGTGCAGCTCTTTCAAAATGGTGAATACATTGGTCTATTAAACAATAAAGATGATTTCAAGCTATAACAGAAAATGTTTACTAGAATGAACAATTCTATAAATGAAGGGGAAAAAAAATCCATTTTCACCCAAAGAAAATGATTGCTCTTTCAGCCACTGGGAAAGAAAAGAAAGAGGACTTTATCTTTAAAAATAGCACAGATATAAATACAAATAGCACAGATATAAATACAACCAGACATCATATTTTTTAGACTTTAGTTGGATTGTTCTGAAACAATTGTCCTATCATAGTAAAACAGTTAAGAAACTTTGGTGGCCTTTAAGTAGAACTGGTTGGCTGCATTGCTTTATTTTTGTGTAGAGACTGATCTCTGAAACAAGGAGCAAAAGCACCAAGACATCATCCTATTAGTGCAGATAAGTTGTATGGAGTCAGCAAGATTTTCTAATCAAAATTTGAATGTCACTGTAGTTGTAAAGGAAGCGAAACTGCTAGGTAGGACTTCAGTTCAATGGAAATGAATTGAAGACATAATTTACACTTATAGTTAAGGTATGGCTTGAATAGAATCATGGAATCATTGAGGTGGATGTTATCGTTTTATGATTTTTGGTTATCGGTATTCCACATCATAACACCATGTAGTGCACTGGGAGTTAAAGAGTATCTGAAAGCTGTAGGCTTACACTAGTGCTGAGTTGATGCATGCAGTAGGGACAAGCAAGTCCTGTTGACAGGGGACTGACTAAGGTAATCTTGTCCAACTGTTAATACATGATATGCCATAACATACTGATAAGAAAGTGAAGAGGAATGTCAGGGGGAAGCTCTTTACAGAGGTAGTGGTGAGATGCTGCCCAGAGATGTGGATGCCCCATCCCTTGAGGTGTTCAAGGCCAGATTGGATGGGGCCCTGAGCAACCTGGTCTAGTAATAATTGGGGAGGTTGGTGGCCCTGCATGTGGCAGTGGGGTTGGAAATTATTGATCCTTGAGGTCCCTTCCAACCCAAGCATTCTGTGATTCTATAATAGAACCAGTAATAATCTGATTACATGACATTTCCATAAAAATTATTTTGGCTAGTATATTAATTTAGAAAAATTGCTTAGATCTCAACATTAAACTTAACCAGGCTAGCATGTTAATATATGGCTGTTTCCTTTTCTGGTACCCAGAGCTAATTCAGATTATTGGCATTATTGGCATAGAACTGTTAGATTATATACTGTAAAATCTTAAGGATCAGATAGATTTTACTATATCTATCAGATAGATATCATCGTATAGATATTGACTTTAACGTGTGTAAAGTTCAGTAATAAATTCCTATTCATATGACATAACTCATTGAATCATGTAAAAGACATGCTTTTGAGCTAGAGCAGGTGTCTTCTAGTTCTGCAGCAACATGCTATCAATGTAAAACACAGCATGATGAAGTCAAAACTTCCCTGGGGATGATAACCACCATCAGTGTTTTGTTAACTCAGGCCTCGTACTGGATTGGAATAGATTAACACAGTAAGAACTACAATGCCAGATGTATTGTTTCTTAGAAATGTTTTGAAATCTAAGCATTAAAGACCAGAGTTAAAGTTGAAGTTTGTTTCTAATTCCCTAAGTCTGAGGAAAAGATTTCCGGCTAGTTTCTTTTACGTATGGCTTTATTAGAAAGAATGTATATAATTAAAAGCATTTTACATAAAACAGTTTATGCAACTATTCTATGAGAAAATTAATGTTTTCCTTTTGGTGCAGACAAAGTAGGTCTCAAGACTGTAGGAGAGCAGGCACATGCTTACCTTTACATATTGAGCAAGCATTGAAAAGAAATGGAAATATCAAACTGGTGTTTCTTCACCAGGACACAAGCTGGCACGTTGTTATCCTCTACAGGAGAGTAGAGTTCCTGTTCTAAGAGCAAAACGCAAACTTTCAGTTAGATGCGGAACCATGGCCTGCGTAGTTTATTAATGTAGTTCCTACAGAAGGTAGATTGAGTGGAAAATTTGCACACAAGAAAAGTGACCAGGTTCTGCCTCCCTAGCTACAAAATTAAACTCTACTATGCAGACTGTTTTTAAGAACATTACTTCCTCTTTTCAGTGTTCAAAACTATGTAAGATCAGCCATCTCTGTAAGCATTCATTTTCTAGCATAAATATGCTGCAGAATGTAAACGCAAAAATAGTTGCTCTCCACAGACTGGAAGTAAAGATTTTATCTCTGTTTCAGCTTTGTTAAGATGATAATATGGTTTTGTTTGTAGTTATGAGGCAAAATTGATAGATGTTCTACATGGCGTCTCTGTCAATGCGCAAATAGGAGCTATTCATAGATAGTTTTGTGGAAAACTCTCAAATAGAGATTGATTGCTTCTTACTAATCTCAAATGGGCCGATTTAATAACTGATTGAAACTGCTCTAACTTACAGTGACAGATTTCATAGCATTCTTGTTTATAATGGAGACACTACTAATAGGCACAGTGTGATCTGGTAACAAGCATCAGGATGGAGTGGGAAATACTTCGTGTTTTCTTTAAGCATTTCTCAGCCTGGTAGGAACAGTCAGATTAGTTCACTTCCAGTTCCTCATGCAAAGCTGCAGTCACTTGAATATGAATCAGTGGGTTTGTGTGTTCTCTGAGTCTATCCTTCAAAGAGTAAAATTAATTTATAGCCAAAGGAGGTCTAGAAGAATTGGGACATAAATTTTGATTAAAATTGATAAGAATCCTATATTCCTCAGATACGTTACATTGATACTAATGGAAATTTAGAACGAAAATGTTCTAGATTGAGCTCTCTTTCCCTGCAGTGTCTCCTGAGAAATGCAGACGTTCATATGTTGTGATCCAACGTGGTCTTGTCTGATGACATTCCTCCTTTCTTCAGAAAGGCAGTAATAAATGGTGGCAGTCACGTTAATGCCATGCACTGGTGGTCTGAGGCGAACGTGTTCCAACAGAGGAGTGCTCCTGTAGATTAAGAAAACAGGACTTAAAAACTAATATTGAGATACCTGAAACAAAAGATTTGCTGTTCTTAGATGGTCAAATTTTGCCAAAACCCCATAATTTTCACTTAGAAAAGAGTTACCTTAAATTCTTGCACTCAATTTATCTAGCATCATTTCTGTACATTAGTGAGTGTAAAGAAGCATTGCAGGAGAGTGGGGCTGATTCGGAGAAGATAGATGAATTTCTTGAAATTTTCATACCTATCACAGAACAAAGTAAACCTGTCCAAACTAATTAACTGCAAAATCCTAGATTATATGGTAGTCTGTGGAGAAGCTGTACTGATCTTAACTTGAAACTTTTGTGCATTTATATTCATGAGGTTTTTTTGTTTGTTTTAATTAATTCTCAGAAATCAGAAAAGTGTCAAGTAACGAGAAAATAATTTATGAGTCAGATATGTAAGTAGTTTGATACAAATAGTACTTTAATTCAACACGTAGTAAATAAGTAACTAAACTGTGGTTGTTTTTATTTCTTGGGCATGAAGAGGGTTTTAAAAGATAGTGGCTCAGTGCCTGGTTCTGTTAGACTCAGGTGCTTTATTGTGTGTCACTGTTAGTAGAGTTGTAAGGGACAAGTGCTCCAAGGTCTGTGGGCTGATACTTGTGTAGGGAAGTAGCAGCCCATTCTAGAAGTAGCATAAAAACACAGGGGCCTACTCACAGGAGCACTGGTGAGGGACTGAAGACTTGCATGAACAGATGTATTTTATTGCATCCACTACTTTTAGGCTGGCCCTGGTGTCTGTCAGCAATAGCAAATCAGTCTTTTCCACAAAGTTTCTAAGAGATGCTACAAGTGACTTGTTTTTCAAGTTCCTGAAAATTTTGGTTTTCCAAAAAGTTTGATAAGATTTGCCACTTAGTATTTTCTCATTTCCACAGCTTGATTTTAAAATGTTTAAATAGATAAAATAAGAAATTTAAAAAAAAAAAAAAAAAAAAAAAAAAAAGTGAAGTTACTATGTAGTAGGAATAAACAGTAATTATTTTCTTTGGATAGTCTTTCCTTTAATTTCATAAAGTATGCTGGAATGCATGTTAATGTAACCAGATATTTGCAGTGTTCCAGATATTGTTTTCATAACCTAACTGATTTATCCTGATAATTTGCCCCGGGTAGATAAGAGTGCTTACATATTTGGGTGGGTTAGAGTTAATTGCTACACAGTTTTTATAAGGGTGACTGAGGTTAGTGGCCCACACAAGTTTATGAAGAAAATATACACATTTACAAGCAAGTTCATCTGATTAAGGCTGAGAACAGTCATTCTGAACCTAAACACATGAAAATCTGTGAATAAATACACTTAAGATAAGAAAAGAGTACTTTTTCAAGGAAAGTTTCCCTGCAGTGCCCAGCTGGAGCTCAGCACTGCCCTGCTGCTGGCAAATGCACACAGGTGCCAGGACGGCCTGGAACACATAAAGTGTCTGCTTGGCTCTCCCAGCAGCCCCTCTCTGCTAAAGCTTAAACCCACCTCGGCTGTGCTTACCAGGCATCACAAGCTATGAGTTTTCCACTGGAACAGTTGTGTTTCTTACACTGCAGTGTGTGGCTGTCCCTAAAGCTGAGTACATGTATCTGAGGCACTGCGTAGTTTCAAGTAGTTTCCGTTAAGTATCTTGATTCAATTGAATAATTATTTCATTTTTCTGACATGTTTTCTCTGGAGAAAATACCCAAACAATTGCTGTTGCAATTAATAAAATTAGGACAAATCTTCAGAAATGCTGAACATCTGCATCTTTCTTAGGGGAACACCTGAGCCTACAGGTGTTCAGCACATTAAAGGCTTCTGGATAACTTGCATTGCATCCTGGATTTAAATGGTCAGGATTCAAAGACATGGTTTTCCAATGAGTTCCATCTCACCTTTGGAGAGAATGATTTGTAACATGGGCTGTATTTGCACTTAAATTCTAAGAAAAATATGTCATGCACATTTAAAACATTTACAGCATCAGCAGCTGCCTTTCAGGTCCCTCAGTCACCAGATAAGGATTTGATCCTGAGAAAATCCCCACATTTAGATATTTTTGTTTTTCTTAGGAGAGCATTTGAAGTTAATCAAAAGAGCTTAACCTGAGAATGCACAGTGGCATGGCACAGGGCTGCTTGATTAGCCATATTAGGTAGTTAATGTTAAATAGAGGCAGCCCATGGTTTTTATAAATGCTTTGAAAAACTGCATTCTGAGAAGTAGTAGCCAGTAATTGGACATGTGTGCAAACAAAATATATATTCAGCTTGAGTTTTGTGTTTGAGAACAGTAGAAAGATCATCATCATGTTTTCATCATAACATCCTTCACAGAGTATTTCATACCAGGCAGTTTTCCACAGCTGCAGTTCTCAGTCTTTATTGGTTCTATTATGCAAACACAGAAGGCTTCTTGAGTCAGCATAAACTCAGCAAGCTGGCATGTTGTTCATGCTGCCTAGCAAATCACATCCCCTAATCACCTAAGAGTTGATTAAAGTGGAGGTTGATTGGTTAATTTGCTCTCAATCTTAGAGAACCCGTGAAATTGATTATTATAGCAGTTATTTAAAAATATTTAGTATGTCATTCTTTCTTAAAGTGCAGCTGATGCCTGAAGACAAAAAAGAATTTATGAATTGTTATTGGGGGGTGGGGAGGAAGTGGGAAAAAGAGCTTCCTTCTGCACATTCGTCTGTGTTGCTTTTAAATCCAAACAATTTTTCAGTTATATTTGTATACTGCTTGATAGACTTCCTCTCACTAATTCATAGAAGCCATGGCAAGAAAAGACAGGAAGAGAACACAGAAAATAATTGTGGATATATATTGTATTTGAGATTACTTTTCTTAGTTTCTTCTGTACAAAGAGTTAAAAGCAATGGAAACTATTGAGAAAACCTCTCTCCTCCCTCACATACGGTAATAGGAAAGATAATCTAGAAAATACCTTCTGTCCTGAGGGAAATGATGGGAAAGCTATTAATGGGGTGGAGTACTGCTATCCTGGTTCCAACTTGCTAGAAAATTTTATAGTTCACTGCCCTGCCCTGGTGAGGAAAAGGGGCTGAGTAGTTTCCCAGCACTGTCCTGGAAATGTCCATGAGTGCTGACAGGGCTTCGTGGTCTCACACAATATACTGTATTTTTCTCCTAGCCAAAGAAGGGAGTAAATGTAATGAAAAGGTAACAATACTTGAAATATCAAGCATCTGGTAAAGGAAAAAATATTTATAGTCCTATTATAGTCCTGTCCTGTTTTATCCTTTTGCTCTAACTGCTTTGGTTGAATGCATGAATAATGTTTTCTTTATAAGGAAGCTCATTTCGAATCATTTTAATAAAGGATTGACAGTCTCCCAGAGCAAAAGCTTCTCAAATGCTAACACACATGAGCTTGGGAGGCAGAAATGCAGCTCAAACTTTATCTCCTGAAGAGATGGGAAGAGGCAGCAGAACCAAGCATGATCAAGGTGTAGCCGTACGTATATATGAATGTTATATATATATTAAATGTATATATCAATATTTCATACATATATATAATATATTTAGTGTCCATATCTAAAATTCTCTGGTTACCTCTTGGCCAAGGCATCTTAGAGTTTTAGTGTTAGTTAGTTTAGTGCTTAGTGTTTTAGCAGAAATTGCACTCTTGTGTCACAGGCAGGAATAATCAGACTTCAGTGTGTATGTAGATTAGACCTAGTAAGTAGTGTGGACACTAGCTAGCCTTCTCCCTGGTGTTTCATCAATTTGTCTTTGACTTGGCCATGAGTGGGGCTGGAAGTTTGGGGCTTCCCACAGTTTCCCTGAGTGCTATTTCACATCTGAGTGAAGATAAGTAAGTAGGACCTTGTCCCCTTTCCTATTTGCCTTTTCACAATCAGAGTTACATATGGTCTAATTACAGCTGATTTTGTTTTGCTTATATTTTTTTTAAGGTTTTATGGATGTTTTTACTAATTTATGCTTCTTTTTTATCAGCTATATGCATAGGGTTGCTCCCTGCTGACTGCTGCAGCATCTTATGCACAATGTGACTTCCCAGGTTTTGTATGTGCTTTTATAAAGGCAGCCTGTGCTATCTGGTCCCTTTCACTGCAGTTGCTAAAAACCATAAGAATTTAAGAACTGCAAGTGCACAATTTCTTGTTGTTGTCTGCATCCTTCTTCATACATTTGATTAATTCTTCAGTACAATGGCTTGAGGAATTAGTGTGTGAAGTATCCCATCTGATAGACCTGTTAAGCACACTTATGAAGATATCTTCTGGCAACTTATTATCATACACTACAGCTATAAAGGCTGTATAGCTGTAAGGCTGTAAAGTATAAATGGCTCCTGCCCCTACTGGTACAATCTCATCTGTGTATTTTTTAGTCACTAAGTTATGTCTGAGAAGAGATGTTGTTAGCAGTTTCCTACTAAAAACTAAACTAAAAAAAATGTTTGTGCTTTACATTGCTCCTTTCTTTGTCAGGTAAATACAGTGCCGTTCAGAACTGCGTGTTTTTACTTTTCATGAATTATTAATAAGAGCAAGAAAAGAGGGAAAAAATGGATTGTAGCATGCAGATGCTTAATCATTTTAGTCAACTTCTTACAAATGTTGGCACCTTCCACAGATTTTCAGAACCCCAGTTTTCTAAAGCTAAAATCCAAACTGAAAACCTGCAAGGAGAAGTAATCCGCTACCTGTAGCTTTAGCAAGTCCAGCACATTTTCATTCTGAACAGGTATCAACCTCACTACTGTGTACAGCATTTTCCAGCTGGGGTCCTCACCGCCAGTTGATTAGAGGCTTTTCATGTCGCTAAAGGACAGTGAATTGCTGTACATCAAATGCTAGCAGTAAAGGCAGATGACCTCCTCTACTCACTGGGAGGAATTTGGAAGAGACTGTCAGAGAAGAAATACAAATTTGTAATCATCTTTGAAATGGATATTTCCAAGCAGATTTTTTTAATCAACTATTTTTATAGATGGCCCTTTTTATTTGATAGCACACATTCTAACACAATCCAGATTTTGTGTTTGTACTCTGTCACAATTAGAATAGATAGAGAATAGACAGGCCTTTAAAAACCTACATCCTGGCACAAAGTCTTATGCTTTCTCTACCTGAATTTACTTCATTATCCTTGTCCAAATATGGAAGCAGACTGATACTGCAATGCTTTTTGATATCTTCCAGTTTACTTTTTTTCCAGTTGAGGTTTGGCATGCGTGCAGAGGGCTGAAACTTGATAAAAATGAATCTTTTCTTTTATATTCCTTTAGCAAATTCCCTAGATTAATGTGATGACCAGAGACTGAAACTCCTGAAGACCACAGTTTTGCCCTTATTTGGGTTCTGGAAGCAATACTTCTGTAAAAGCTCACAGCACTTGTGAGGCTATGCAGGGGCTGCAGGATAAGGGCTCCCCACAGAATGTGTATTTTTAAGGAATGGTTTCCATCTGGTTAAGAGCCTTTATGCTGTCAAAATGTTATTACCATAACTGAGGAGCAGACCAATCATCTTTAAGTACACGTTAACTCATAAATAAGTATCTGTTTTTAAGAAATACAAAAGAGTGAATACCAAAGTAATACCATTTTGCTTTATTTCTTAAAATGCTGCAGCAGTTTTGCCTTCCAAAACTGTAATGGAGCCACAGACTCATTACTGATTTTCACTGTTGTTCATAGAGAGTGAGGCTCAGTGGTGCTGGCATTGCACAGAGCAGGGCAGACAGACCCAGCTGTCACATGTGAAATACATAAAAACATGCCAAGAGAAGGTACATAACCACCAAGCTATAGAGAGGAGAGTGCAAGCAAATCTTAGGTAAGATCCATGGTCTAGGGCATAGTGTGATTTTTGAGAAGTAGTTATACAAAGTAAAAAGTGAATAGAGGGTTTAAAAACAGAGATCACCTGGGGTATTGAGTCATTGTGTATGACTGAGAATGTGAAACAGAAACACGTGGAATGTAATTCAGTGATTTTTCCTATCTGTATAGTGTGATTTATTCTGTGCCTGAGCAGAATGTGTGAGCATTCCTCATCTGCCCTCCCCCACTGCAAAGTCAAGCAACTGTGGACCATGCTAACTAACCTTGTCCTAGTTATTTATAAATATTAATTACTTTTAATCACTTTTTAAAAAAGAATGCAGGTTAAGTTATCAAGCAGTAGCAATCACAAGAAATTAACTTATTCTTTTTCATTTTTACTCACATATGAAACAGAAGATGCTTATCTATTTATTTAGTTATCCCATCAGTGATGTTTGTATCATGCTTGGAGGACAGAAGATAAATGAATTATGTTCACAGTACCTTGCTGTTCTATGACTGCACTGAACCAGAAAGCAGAATTAGCAGAAATGAGCTCACCTTATGGATGAGAATTTCCATGCCATGAAGATTGAGAAATTCTTACCTTGGAACTGTTGGAGCAGTATGGTATTTAGAGACCACTTGGGTGCCACCAGCTTTCTGCTTTGTGTAGGGAGCACTCTCCACTTGCAGCTCTTGGAAAAAACATTTACGTGTTATTGTCAGAGCATTTATTGGAGTTTTCATTTTAATGATATTTTTACTCATTTAACATCACCTTGTGTGATGAGATATTCTTTGTGTCAAAGTAAAGTTTTATCAAAACAGTCTGTGGTGAATGGCTGTTTCAGTGACATTTTCTGGTTTTTGTACACTGATTATTTGTAGCGTATCATCACAATAGCTAATAACTGGTCTGATTCAGCTGTCTTTAAACTTCCTAATCTGTTTATGTGCAATACACTCCTATCTCCATTGGAGATACAATCCTCTGCATTTTACAGAGAGGTCAGCTCCTCATGATTACCAACAGTTGAGGTTTTCTTAGTGCATAACATCTTCTCAAATAAATACTCGGAACAAAATTATCCTTGATATCACACAGAGAGTAGACGGTCAAAAATTATTTGACATAATACAATTTTACAGGAAAATGTCAGTTCATTTTAACATTCTGCTGATGCACTTCAATTTTGGTGACATTATTTAAAAGCTGACAAATGCGGTGTTAAAAGTATATCATTTAGTCTTTTTAAAAAATATATATCACCTTGAAATTAGTATTTCTTTATGCACAGACTATAACATATAATTTTATCAAATCCTAATGAGAATGAAATTTGAGTTTGAGTGCATCTCAAGGCATTTTTCCTAAGTTTGTTATATTTCTAAATTATGTTGATATTTCCTATGAATTGAGGAACCAAAAATTTTTCGTAGGAAATTCAAGAAAAAATTATCATAAATGAATGGTGAAGTTCACAGGTACTTCTGTGATCATGTGAGTTTAGACATCAACAATCAACTTTATGGAACAGATCACTGGACAAAAATTTGTTGTGTGGCCATTATGTAGAAAAGGGTTCATGCATTTTAATAGATTTTAAATGAATGTAAATCAGCATTTCCTACATTACAATAATGCAGATTTTATGTTGAAATGTGTAAGAGGAGTATCTTCAGTAAAATAATCCTTGCATTTCACTTCCTGCCTTTTCAGACAGCATCACATCTGTAGGAAGTTGTGGTTCATTTTGAGTAGATACAAGTGAAAGCAAGGAGGAAAATCCTGAGGAAAGAGTAAATAATTAGACTGTGATGCCTGAGGAAGACTGAATGAAAACATAGGTGCAGTCTTCTGGTATGCAAATCTTACTTTAAAAGGGAAAGAGAATAATTTGTTTTTCAGAGACTCGTTTATTTTACTGTCAAGAGGAGAGACTATGGGCCTAAACTATCTTAGCAGGTAATTAGGCACAATAGGGTCTAGCAGTAGATCTAAACAACTTACATTAACGCCTTTATGCTTGCACCTTGCTGTTTTTCTCCAGGCTAAATTTTGTCTGGATCCATATAATGAACAACCCCACCATCCTCCAGCTTTGAAACTGCATGAAGAACTGATCATTGTTTCTAACCCATTTATTCCCCATTGGTGTTTGTGAATATTCGGTGGAGACCCATAGCAGAGCTTTCAGTTTAGTTTCTTCCAAACTGATGCTAACTTATGAACACCAAAAATGCTCTGAAAACTGAATTAACACTTGATATTAACTTGAAAACTGTACTACTGCTTAGAACCAAGCCAATAATGTAAGCAACTTACATTATGTGACATACATAATGCTGACATCTTGCTATAGGCTTTGAGTCAATGGATTAGATGCCTTTGAAGGATATTTGTCACATATTGCATGAGTACAACTCCTTTTCTCAAGGTCCCTCCTGTGGCTGTTTCCTTTGCATCCATTGCTTAGACAGCGCGTATTCTACACAGAAAGACTGGGAAAGATAAACACTATAATCAAATTGTGTAAGGGACCACTGGCCTGAGTATAAAAAGATGTATTTAACTCTTGGAGATATTAATAGATTAACCCTACAGTAAATTATGCAGTGCTGATGTACTCTTAGTATTTCTAATCCAGGCACTTTGCAAAACACCTATATTTCCAATGTTTAGCTCAACTACCAGTTTAGACCGCACTAGTTTTTTTTCTGTTTTATTCTTTAGATGAAATAGAAAAGCAGACTTCTCGCAGTTACTTAAAAAAAAAAATTAAATTAAAAAAAAAAAAATTCAGCCTGCGTCAAATGTTTTTGATAGTTTTATAAACCTATGAAAATGATCTAATGATCTCTGAACTCAATCCTGAATTGAGTGACATGAACTTTAATTAAATGGTCACTTAAATTCTTAAGTGAATTAGGATATTATGTTGGGGTTCCCTTTTTCAAGAAAATGAAACTAAATAAAGCACCGTAAATCAAAAGCAAATTCACATTGCTTTTGATTTTTTTAAAGTTTCTTATTACTATAAGGTGCACAAAGGGTAGCTACTTCAAAACAGTCTGTGATAACAGGTGCACTGCAGCCCAAATGAGACACAGTTTACATAATTCCTTATGTTTACACTAGCCAATCTCAAAATAATATTGTTCTTACATGCTAGATGGGAAATTTATCTTGAATTTGCATGGTACAATGTTCCCATTTTAAAACATTAATTTCCTCATAATTTAGTTGCTTTTACTTCTTAGGCTTCACTGGCTTCCTTCAATGCACTGAGCTGTTCCAACCTTAGCTTCCCCTTCTAACCTTGACCTATTTCCCACTCAGACACAGGTAGATCAAGTTTCTTTCTAAATAAAGGAGTAATTTTGCAAAAAAATTAGAGATATATTTTAATCAATTAGACATGATTAATTCTATTAATGATTACTTCAGCCAATTTAATGGTATTAAGACTGACAATCCATTTTTAGGAAGATTTTCTGAATTTGAGTACATTTCCACCTAAAACAGTGGAATTATTCCTAATGATGCCAGGATATCATTTTGAACTTTGAAATTACTGGATATGGATTTTTGGTAATGATTGTCTGAGGTTCAGGCAAAGAAGGAAAATGCCATTAAATTCAGTGTCTGACAGTTTTTGCCTTTCTCAATACCTTTTTAGATGGAGGAAGCTACTCTTGCATCTCCATGTTGACACTGCTTTTAGCATTTCTTGGTTTCTGACCACTTGTGGTCTGCTCCTCTCGGATGAAGAACTAAGTTCTGTGCATCATCTCTTTTCATTCTTCTTTTCAACTATATAAAGCATAGTCATATTCTAGACTCCTATGGGTTATCTGATTTCAATTTAATGTCTACTTATAACATAAAAGTCAGTAATATATGCGTCTATGCTGACCTAACATGACCTCACTCCAGTAAGAACAGTTTTCAATGGCCACCGGGACCTTCCAGGTTATGTTTCTGGCTGCAATGTTATGTAAAAGAAAGCCTTACCAGGATTTTTCATTGCCGTGCAGCTGATTATATTTTTCAGAGTAATATCAGTTACACACCCAGTGGCATACCGTTAAGACTTGTTTCTCAGGTAGCCATGAAATATTCTTAATCGATCCTGCGCAGGTGTCTCTAGAAGTATGAAAGAAGTATTAACTGATCACATTTATAGAACATTAGAAGAATAATCTGAGGTGCTGTAGTTAAAATATTATGAGATCTTAGCATGTAATGCAAAGATGACAGTGGAAACTCAGTATCTGTTGAATACTGGATTCTCATTTTGCATTCATACTGAGAGTAAAACCAAACCCAGGTAGCTTTGTTCATCTAAACAACTCTCAATTTAGAGAGAAATACACCACGTGAGGAGAAAACTGATTTATATGTCATTTTATGCCACTGTTCTTCCTTAATTTTCCCCAGAATCTTTACATAATTTCCATAACCATAACACCACCTCAGCTGGCTTTTTTTTCTTTTTTTTTTACTGTATTTATTCATGATTTTTTGTTTGTGGCTACATTTTTTTTCCCCCAAAAAATGATGTAAAAAACTGTTCATTAAAAGAATACATTTAAGTTTATGCCTAGTGAATGCTTTCCTCCTAGGACATGCTGCCTGAGATTATTAGCATTCCCAAAAAACATTGAAGCTTTTGAGAGGACACTTTGCTTTTTCTGAGATTCCTAGGCTTAATTTAGAGTTGCTGGTTCAGATAAAGTTTTGCTTGTATATGTCTTATAGAAATTAGTCTCTTCCTGAGAAATAGCAATAACTAAAATACATTTGCTCCATACACTCACATTTTGCATAATGGATAAGTTTAAGAAAAAAACATTAGTGGGTATGATGTTAAAAGCATATAATGACAACTTTTCCTTACTAATTTAGAGGAATGTAAAATACTGCAGCTTTACCTAGCTCTTCTGAGATCATGAAGAAAATAACAGAATTTCCATTAGGCATTTATATGAAGATAAAGTTACTTTTAAAATATAAAACATTTTTTTCGCCTGTTTACTTTTTGACGACAATGTAATTTATCTCTGTTATTCTACACAAAAACTCTGGGAACTTGCACTTTGCAGTCACATCAAAAACTTGCTTTTTCTAAGGACCGCATGTGACCTGTTAATAAAACAGACATTGGGATTGAGGTACAGGTGCAGATCTCCTGTACATTAACACACAGCCCACATGCGCAGACACACGCACATACTGCATACTTCTGATGTCACTGTATCAGTGCACATTCCCTCTGTCTCTTTATACTCAATTTATCAAATTCTGTAGCTCTCACTTTTGTTCAGCTGCATCATGGAAATGTATCACAGCAAGTGAGGAAGACTTTATTTATGCTTTCATTAAAAAAGCAGTAAGTCCCTTGCAGTGCCCCTCAAATATTGATTGACAGTGAGGGTCATAAGAAATAAGCAGACTCAGCAAGGCAATCTTCCTTCCTTAAACAGAAATTTGGCTATCTTTTAGGTAGTTTTTCCTGTTCCCTCTCTTTCCTGTGGAGATACTTTATTCCTACAGAGACAGATCACAAATCCTTCCAATACTCAGTAGCTCCCAGAGGAAAAAACTTGCAAAATCCAAAACATTCTTTGCCTTTAAGGATGCAAAGGGACCTAGCTGTCCCTCATGAAACCTGGATTTGGCATTGGACAGAGGCTTATGCAAAAGGCAGTGCTTCATGGCCCATCTTTCACACCCTGAGCAGCAAACTGCCCCTTTCAGCAAAGCAGTTAAACACACGCTATATCCTATTGACTTTTTACTGCTTAAACATATGCTTAACAGCCTGGCTGAACTGGGGTAGACTTTGAGCAAATGATTAAGTGCCTTTCTGTATCGGGTGTCAATGGAAAGGGGAATATTTGGCTGTTCTGCTTTTAATCTTCATTCTTAGTGCTCAGGAGCGTACAAAGACAATCCTGGGTCAAGCAGCCTCTCTTTGAAATACTGCATCCTCTTACCAGATGTATGGATGTTTTTGTCTGGTTAACCAGCATGAGGTATAGTGCAGGAGGCAGTCTGCTTCTCGCTTTCTTCCTCCTAGCACATTTCTCAGGTCTTTCACATTGAGTTACTTTTTTATATATTGATTCGGGAAGTATTGACTGCTTGTTTCAATACTGCCCAGCATAGCTAGATGTAGCAATTTAGCTCTCTTAAGGCAGAAATGGGCAAACTCCCACTGAGACAGCAATCCATTGATTAACATCAAATACTCACAGCCTTTAATGTCATTCTCTACCTAGACTCCTATATTATTAGCCCATGTCTGGTTCAGAAAACACAGGGATATAAATCCAATTCCACTTTTACCCCCTCCCAAGAGAAGGAGATTCAGAGATATAACACAATCCACCTGAAGCATAAATCTGCAACTGAAGCTTAAACGCACAGTATCAGACAACAATTTTCTAGTGCAAGCTATTGAATTGCTTTCCCCGAGTCTCTCTCGTTTTTCCATCATCATGCAAATGGCTGACTATTGGGTAATACAGCCTTCCTTTCACATCTGAATAAAAGCTTGATGCTTTGCGCGTTGTCTCCTGGTGAGTGTGGCAATCATCAGAGCATTTCCTTTCATGAGCTTACACACCAGTGTATCTGTAGGGCCTCTAGGAAGGGTCTAACCTTTGGTATTTTTAGAGCAGTGTGAGATAGTTTGGCTATTCTGATTTGATCAGCACCAATTTACTACCATTAATCAGCAGGGAAAGCCACTAATGAACTAGTGGCAGATTCCCCAGCTC
Source organism: Centrocercus urophasianus (assembly GCF_019232065.1). Classification (NCBI taxonomy): domain Eukaryota; kingdom Metazoa; phylum Chordata; class Aves; order Galliformes; family Phasianidae; genus Centrocercus; species Centrocercus urophasianus. The sequence goes on from NW_024884722.1 coordinate 22,636,077, forward strand.
TAAGGCAGGCATTGCATAGCAGAGTTTCCGCTGTCTGTTAGAGAAATACCTCTGCTTGTTTCTAAATAACAGATTTTTGCTGAGGCTGTTATTTGATTTACTTCTTTCTTTATGAAACATTTGATTAATTGGACCTTTCCTGAAAAGTATATCTCTGCTGCTTTTGCTGACATAGAATCACCTCTTCCAGAAAGGATTTATACACCTGGGATTATTTTAACCACAAAGGTCTTGGCAGCTTCAAATTTCACAGAGGTTGTACAGACAAGGAGTTACAACTGTAAGCCCCTAAGGCTGAGCTAAGCCAGCCCAAAAATCTGTGGAAGCTGTGTGGTGTGAACGCGTTTCAGTAGAGGCTGGGAGTCACACAATGAATAAGAATATAGCTTTGAACAATTTTGAAAGAGTATTTTTGTTTGGATTTAGTCCGTTCTCTCCCTTTGGGGATGATGTGATAACACTGTATAGATACTTTACAGAAGTAAAGACATAGAGGCAGAAGGACTGAATGAAGCTTGCAGTGAATTAAAATAAGTTAGAAATTTGAAGAGGCCTTTACTACCCAAGGGAGAGGTCTTGGATTAGCCTTGCTGATAAAATAAAATTGATGAGGCATCTAATAAACTTTATGTGAGCAGTTGATACCTTTATGAAAAGGGCAACATGGAATGGGTGCTGGTAATCCTGAGAGACTGGATCTGATGACATAGGAGGCCATTTCCACGAGTTTCATGTGCAGCGTATTTGGTATTGAAGCCACATACAGGCAGCATCACTTCTCTACCGGGTAAGCATGAACAAGTCTCACCACTGTTTGTAATGAAGGCCTATTATTATGGAATGGAATGTCCCTATTATTCGATGGGACTTCAAACTATTCTTTTAATGCAGGCAGTGCTCGTTTTCACAAGTACAAGTCACACTGTAATTATTTTTCAACACAGAACAACCAAGCAAACATTTGTTGTTTGGAGAATCTGGAATGCTGCATGAACGCAATGATCACTGTAGCTGGTGAAGTTGTTTTGGGGCTGCAATGCATAACAGTGGTCTTGCAGTCACATAATGTCTTTTTGCTCTCTATAAATCATATTGTGATAATTTTTTATTCAAGTTGAATGAAAAATTTTTGAGAGTTGTAACTGAGTGATAGTTCACACCCGTTTGTTTACAAGTAACTCCTTGAGGAATCTGTTAAACTACAGGCTTGGAGAAGTACTTACTTGACATTGTAGGATTGTTCATCCAAGGAATTTCACCAAAATGTTTCCAACAAGTAATGATTACATTAAAAATGAAATGAATGAGTCTATATGAGCTCTATTGAATGTTAAGTGAGAAGTTTTTACTCTTTTTTTGGATGGATATTCTTTTTGCCTGTTTTTCCTGAATGGATTGGCACAGAACTTGCAATTCAGTTCATTGCTTTCTAAAATCTGCCCTTACAATACTTCTGTTCATTTTCTTGAGTAACATATAGAGTAGAGGAGAGAAAATGGGACACAATCACTGCCTTAGAATTAGTATTTGAACCATAACCAGATGAATATCTTTTAAGCAAAAAATAGAATATTAAAATCCTTGGTTTTGGTAAAGCACTTAAAATATAATCATTTAAAAGCAGATAAATAACTAAATAAAATTCATCACATTGATTGTTTTTATTTTGTATTTGAACAGCAGTGCTCTCACTGAGCACCCATCATCAAAATGTTAACTTTCAATATGGTGGTATTGTTTGTCATACATTGCTCCTATGCCCTCAATGTTTTTTCAATTGGGAATTCCAGGTACTTAGTAGATGCTAATATTTGGCACTTGTTAATTTCTTAATAATATATGTAACTGTAACAGAAACACTAAGCCACAGTTTGAACCAGTGATTGAGCACCTGGTAGGAAGGCAGGGGATAATGCAATGCACCTGAGTGACCAGAAGGGGTGGAGTCAGGATCCACCCCTTCCCAGACCTCATTTCAGGGTTGGCAGTGGAGATAAGAATATCTTGCTGGGGATCTTGCTGTACCTGGGACCTTCCAAGGGTGAGTGGGTTCTTTATTTTGTTTGTGTCTTTACGGCTGCTGTATTTAAGCATGTATTTGGACTTTGCTGCTCTGCTGTTATTGCTATGGTTTCCTCTGTTACAGTGACACGTGTGTTCTGCTCTAGGTCTTGTGTATTCCCAACAGTTTGTTTTTTTTTCTCAGAGATGTTGTCTTATGGAGAAAAAAACACCACCACCACATGGGTACATTTTCTGGTAGGACAGTGACAAAAGTTGGAACAATTCAATAATGACAGACATTCATCAACACTTGCTGAATGTTTATGGAGACCAAATACTGGATGTGAGCACACTGAGACAGTGGTTTTCAGCAGTGGTGACCTTTGGTAGTGCAGATTTTTATGAGCATGGCATGTTCGTAGCTGGTAGAAATGTAGAGTTAACGGTGGTGACTGTTGAAAAATAGTGTACTGTAGCAGATAGCTTACTGTGTTGAGTAGTGTTTACTGAATAGCGTTAAAAATGATGATAAAAATAGTGCTATCAAATAGCTCTTTTTATTCCCATTAAAACAGTAAATAATGGGAGACATTATTTTTGGAATAATGTGTGTAGCTTTAAGTAGCTGAATCCTTGTTATGATTTTTAGCAAGCTTCTGCTGCCTTCTCAACTTTAAAACTTTAGTTTACTTTATTGTAGTGATTCAGATGCATTGCGCTGTATAGTAATATTGCTGTCGTTATTATCTGAAAAATGAATTAAAAAAATTGTAGGTAAGAGAGGCACTTTAAACACATAAGTAAATTAAGACATGCACTACATCTGAATTAAGTATGTATGTATGGAAAAAAAAGCAGAATTCATATGTCCACCATATTATATTCCACAGTACAGTTATTGAAGCCTTGAGCTGCTAGCAGATCCTATGGCTATGCTGGCTGATAAAGGTGGTCCCAGTGGGAGGAGTGGGCCAAGTGGCCCGGTACCATCCTCCAGCATGGGTAATGGTGTGTGTAATGGATAATGATCATGATGTCTGTGTGCCTCTGGCTAGTTATACAGCCTGCTGATGGGCTAGAGAGCCTGGCATAGTGAGCACATACAATTTCCTCTGGGTAAAGATAGTGGGAAGTGTATCCAAGCAGTACAAAGTGCTTGTTGAAAAAATATTCTTGGGGTAGTTGGAGCCAGTCTAGGCTGGTGATTAGGGTGAGGTATTCTTCCTCCTCCTGTTGTATCTTGATTGGTGGAGTAAAGGAAAGGACTCTGCAACACAGACTTAGCAATTCCAGTTTGCTTTTTATAATGTTGAATAGGCTGTGCTGCAGCCCTGCAAAGTCAAAAAGTTTAGGGAAACAAAGACCTAGGCAAACTTCTCTACTAAATACTATATACTTATGTACTATACTGCTAATATGATTCAGCATCACATTGTTGTTAATTCCTCTGAGTTTTAAGGATTTAAACAGTTTATTTTTCATCTGAATATGAGATGGGAAGAGATTTTAACCTTACATAGTTAATGTTTATTATTCAGTGTGGCTGAATATCAGCTGAGAACAGATTAGCATAAACCAAGTTCTGAGAAAGTGTGTTTACTTTGTAGGCACCAAAATGCAATGAATCTTGTGAGGAGGATTCCTAGTGACGTACACTGAAGCAATATTTTTATAACTGAGCATCTGCAGAGAGCTCTGGTGTTTAGACACGTGTATTGCTTTCGGATCAGATTGTTGCTTGGATTTTGGTCTGAAAAGAGTTAACACGGCTGGGGCTGGCAGGAAGTGCGCAGCTGCATCCTCAGCACAGGGATTTCAGCCAGCTGTCAGGAATTAAGGAGTTCTTCAGCACTCTGTGAAGGGAGGTGCTCCAAGAGGCTGCTTTGGCTCAATTTGGGGTTAGGTGTTTTGCAAGCAGAAGCAGGCGAAAAATATGAACTAAAAAGATAAAACCCTCTTTTTTCCTACTTTTTTTTTTCTTTTCTGGATTTGTGTTTTGAGAGCGGTTTTTTATGTTTTCCTTTCAAACTTCTGTATGTAGTCAGATTGTATATTTTTTTTGAGCAACTTGTTAGTGACATTAAGCAGAGTGGTGTTTTTTGTTTTTGTTTTTTTTTCTTCTTCTTCTGAGGTTTTTCTTTTTTAGACAACAAAAGGTAAAGGATTCACAGCCAGTTGTCCTCTTAAAAGCTGGGGAATTTAATCCTGCTTTAACTTGGTGACCAGGATTTGGTGCCTACAAAGTAAACGAGAAACTGCTAGTGTGGTATAAAATTGGGTGCTCCTTGGAGCAAGTAAAGTTAGTCTTCTGTAGATATAAATGTTGCCTTGCATAATTTGCTGAAACTTGATTAGAGGGAAAGCTGTTACTCTATTCAATTTAATTAGAAGCAGAAAAGTTATCTAGGGAATGACAGGAAATAGTCAGAGGGGAAGAACTTTTTAGGTATCTGAGATTCAATCTAACAAATCAGCTCTTGAGTGATTGCTTTGTGGAGGGCTTGTGTGGTCTAACAAAGCATAGCAATACTGTAGCACAGAAACTTCACTGTGGTTTAATTAACAGTGATTTGAAATCAGTCCTGTTAGGCTGTTTTATGCTCTGGTGTTATTTAGTTTTTTGCATGTTGCTACCTGAACAGATAGCTTCAGCTGTGCTGAGTCAAGATTTTCCCAAATAAGCATTCACATAACTCAGTAGTTATGGAAGTATTTACTGGGGGGGGATGGGATGACAGATCTGTCTCAACTATGTGAGCTTAATTATTTTCTAGGAAATAGCAGGCAAATGTATGCTAGAAGTAGTAAGGACTCTTTTAAGCAATTCTGTTTCTGAACAAGTCTCTTGTTCCTCAAACTGTTGTTCTGACAGTTGACTGGTTGTCTCTCTTTTTTCATTTTTCCCTTTTTCATTGCTTGTTGTGTATATTCTCTGTGCTATTATTGTCTGGATGAATTTTTTTTCTTGGGTTCACTGTATTTTTCCACTTTACCTTTTGCAGTACTGATGACATAATCTTGCATGTATAGTCTCACTGTCTTTTCCTGGGTAACAAATACATATGACAAGTCTACTTTGTCTGCACAGCATGTTCATGAGGAAAACAACATCTGACAGAATACTTTCTACAAGTAGCTTTCATAACCAGCTAAATGGGGCATAGGAGTCCTTGTACGTCACGTGAATTACTAGACCACCGATTTGTGAAAAATGCTCATCTTTGCCCAGCTGTGTGCAAACTGTTTGTTGGCAAGGGACTGGTCTGATTAGGAACCTCAGAAGTTGTCTGCATCTTGCTAGCTGATTCCCCTTCATGGAGCTTAGTAAAATGGCATAGTTAGTGATGCTTTCAGAGGACAGACCCTATTAATGACAGGCAGGACTTGATAGTATTTTGCCTGTCTTGCATATAGTGATTCAATATTTTTTCATTTTCCTCCTCTGTAGAGATTTATCTCTCAGTCCTTTAAAAATATAATAAATCAGATCTTTAAGTGTGTGTGTGTGTGTGTGTGTAGTTCCTTTATAAGGTATGAAGAGGCCCTTTAAAACATCTGAATACCTCCATAAAGCCACAAGACCTAGTTCAGGAAATGCAGACTAAGATGTGAATTGTAACAGATGGCAATGTTGCAGCAACTATCTGAAGAGGAAAGGTCAGCAGGCTGCTGATGCTAAATGTTACAGGTCTACTAAAGCTGTTACCTATCAGCTTAAGCTGATACCTTTTCCATTTTTTTAATTAGTAAAGAATGACAATTCCTTACTTGACCAGAGGGTGAAGTATATTTTATAAGGCAAAAAACAGCTGCAGGGTATGGGCATGGCTGTTTATAAAATAATCATGCCTGCAGAGATCAGGGAGGCATTTGGTTCTGCCTCGTGTCTCATAAGAACCGTAGGGTGCAATTGCCGTGCAATGGTAGCCTTCCTGTCATTTTATATTATTTAACAAATTTCACTACACTGTCTTCAAGCTCAGCCTTGCAGTTATTGTGAAGAAACTCAAATATCTGCTGTACTATTTCAACAGTTCACCTCCTATTTGAGTTTTCTCCTGCCACTAAATAAGTGTGGGACAGTTCTGTGGTGCAGGAGAAAAAAAGCAAAGGTGATATAGTTGCTCAATTTAGTGCCCAGATCCTGTTAGAATGGCAGTCATACATATCGGAAGGCATACAAATTGATCAGATCATAGATTGATTAATTAGCACCTATGTCTGAAGCACTGTCGGTTGTCTGATTCGCACAATACTTGTTACACATGAAGCGATTACAATGCACTCTGCTGGTGTTGCATTATAGAGTCATTCCCTGTATTTCCCAGAATGTTGTGCTTTGCATGTTTATGTGTTGTCAGATGAGTATTTCCATGTGAACAATGTCTATTCAAGAAAAGCTTTTTAAGTGGGTCATGGTAGTTTGTTCTAATAGTGAATTTCTACTAGCAATCAAGCTTTTTTTCTGCCTCCTGGCAACCTAAATATTGGTATCTCCATCCTCTTGCTTTGTAAGGCTACTTTTCCCTTGGCAATCATCTTTTCCGAACCTTAATTGGGTAGAGCCCATTGCTTCTACTTCTTCCTGCTTCCCCATCTTGATTCACTTTGTTCTTTTCATGTCTTTATCCTTAGACCTATTATTTATATCTCAAGTTAATTATTTCATTTTGAATTTATAGCATCTGTCAAACACTCTAGGCATTTTTCCATAAATTAAATCTGCAAGCGTCTACTAAACCTTAACATAAACAATGTAGAACAATCCCATCAAATAATCATCATGCTCATAACTGCGTATTGCTGTCTCTTGCCTCTAAATAAGAGATAGAATAATGGCGCTCATATTAATGGCTGTTTTCCTCTACATGTTGTTGAAAGGGGAAAATGAAGAAATAAGAGTTCTTCCTTCTGTTGTGCTGATTCTTCTGAATTTTGAGAGTATTTTTATTGACTTCATACTTCTCTTTTTGTTAGACAAAATCCTTACAAACCTATTTGAGGGTAGGATTTCAACTATTGGGAGTGAAGTTGGGTTGATGTGGAAAAATGAGAATAAGTAGTGTAGAAGTTGTACCATACAGGTGATAAAATACAATAATTCAGACTTCATATTATGCCACTAATTCTACTTATTAAGTAAGGATTTAGAAGGAAAAAACCTTGTACTGTCATAAGGAATTGAGTTAATTTTTCCACATTGGTTGATCATTTAGAACTAGTAAATCAGTCTGAATTGAATAACTTATAAATAAGAAATAGTCTGACCAATTTTTATATCTGAGTTATTGCATACCTGAATTAAGGTTTATGGTGTAGGGTGTGGTATTTCTACCATGGTAGTCAGAGCTGCAGAATATGAGTACTCATATGCTGGTGACTGTTTTTACTCCAAGAGGAAACAACAGAACACTGTCCTGACTTTATAGGATGTTAAGTGATTTATAGAGAAATTACAGCATAGACAGGAACAGAGCTTCTAGGTCATGACCGTGAGCCAGTGGTGTGCCCTTGTGGCCAAGAAGATCAATGGTATCTTGGGGTGCATTTAAAAAGAATGTGGCCATCGTGTTGAGGGAGGTGATCCTCCCTCTCTATCTGCCCTGCTGAGGCTGCATGTGAATCACTATGTCCAGTTCTGGGCTTCTCAGTTTAAGGCAAGAAACTTCCGGAGAGTGTCTAGGGGAAAGGCACAAAGATGTCTGGAGGCCTGGGGAGTCTCTTGTAGTAGGAAAGTCTGAGAGACTTGGATGTGTTCAGCCTGGAGAAGACTGAAGAGGGATCTTATCAGTGCTTATAGTATCTATCAAAATGGGTTTGGAAGATGTCTCTTCCAAACCCTGTAGTTCTGTGGTTCTGTAAAGTCCACGCTGCTGCTATTGCAGCAGCAGCAGCATAAAGCCCTGCTTACAGACTTATCAAACTCCAACTTTAGACCAACTTATTTGCTGCACTATGAAACTTCATTTCCCTAGTGACAAAAACAACTGTATTACAGCCAAATCTTTTCTGTTCCATTTGTTGCTGCTTGTTCTTATATCAGCTTTGTTCTTAAGCACTGGATGTTCTTCTGTTGATTTTTAACTCCTTTAATATGTTTATTTTTCCTAATCAGTAGGGTAAAATCTTGAATTTACTAGACTTTCTGTAGATTTACTGCATGTGAATTCTCTTTTGTTAAGAGTGGATGATTGAATGCAGGAGAGTAAGTTGCATATATAATTTATACTTCGCAAATGTAACTTGTACTTCCCACTTCTGAGGAAGTATTAATATAACCCAGACATATGTCTTTTCTGTTGACATGTAGTGCATGTTGTTCCAACTTACTGATAAACCTCCTTATAACATAGCATACTTCTGTTTTGCTCTTCAAGTTCGCAGAACTTTATAATGGTAATTAATAATAGTCCTTAAATTTGAGTGAGATTCGGATTTATGCAATTTCACATATAAGTAGTATGGTATAGCTTAGAAATGGCAGAGCTCAGGGTCTTATTCCTTCTTGTACTTTGACCACAGGACTCATTTTCCACTTACTGTGAACTGAGATATCTTGCCTGAGGTTAAAAAACAAAACAAAACAAACACTTCTGAAATAATAATTAGAAGGACTCAACTTCTTAAATAGCAAAAATTATTCAGCATCTTTTGTTGCAATTATAAATGATGTAAACTTATTAGAGAATGGATTTCATCCCAAAGGGAAAGTTCATTACACAGGAATGACAACAAGCTAAAGTAAGCACCAAAGCTAAATAAAAAGTATCTTTTAATTTTTCAGAAAGTTTGTTTTTGTTGTTGTTTACAGTAGTGTGTAGTCCGGTTTGACTTGATTCATTAACTACTTCATAGTAATTTCCTGACACAATTTTATCCATGTTTTACACATTAATGAAATTTTGATGGTACAGAATCTTAGATCAGAGCTATGATCTGAGACTCATTCTTGGTATAGAGGCTGCAATTAAAATGCAGATCAAAGCAGAGAGCTTTTATTCACTTTCCTCAAGCTGAAGTAGTCTATTTCATTAAAAAAAAGACTGAAATACTGAAGATGCTAACGTGGAGGGAAAAAATGCTATAATCCTTGTTTTCTTTCTAGATAAAAGAAAAAAAGAAAATTGCATTCCAGGTTTCCAGTACAGATGTGCTGACTATGTATTTCAAACTCTGCATCACAGAGGCTAAACGCAGTGGCTGAAATAAGGCTTTTCAAATTCTGTCTCTTCCACTGCTGATTTCTTTCACTGTCTTAAACAATTCTTTTAACTCTCAGGATCTATTTACACATTACTTCTGATTCTTTACAGAAGTCTCTGTGCAGAGATCATGATAATAGAGATGGAGGGCCCTGATCTCTATTATATGCTCCAGCATATTCCAAAAAATATGAAATATGTTTTGAAAAAGGAACAAAAACTACTTTCTGATGGAAAAACTATTTAAGTACAAGCTGAAAAGAGAGGTCAGAATAAAACTGCTACAAAACTGTCTGCGGAAAGCACACATTTTTAAAAATACACTTAACTGTTTTTGTCTCTAATCTGTTACTGCCATTTTTCTGAGGAAGTCTCCTCTCTGAAATGCAGAAGTCTAAGATTGTGTTGAATGTTAAGCTACTAAGTAGGAAAGAAATCTAGAAAAACAGCAACTGCAGCAGTAACAATAATATAAGCAAGCAGAACTAACAAAGGGCTTTGAGTTGTAGCCTGGTTAGAATGAATGATAGTTTAAGTTCTGATTTTAAAAAAGTCTAGAATGGCTGAAATATGATGAAAATCATCTTTCTTGCTGTGTAAGGTGCTTCCCAGAGCGTCACATCATGGCTTGTGAGGAAGCACATTACAGAAGTCCTTCTCCACTGCTTTCTTCTTTCCTGTGTTTCTGCCCTACATTGTAAGAAACTGTGTGGTTTCTTAACTCAAAAATAACGCTATAGCAATCAAACTTCATTTTATTACAAAGGAAAGATATTGTAATTGAAGCATTGAATGAGACTTCAGACAATTGGTTTATGAGCTTGTGAAGTTCTTAAACCCATGTATGCCTTGCTTTCTAAACTGTAGACTCTTGCACTGCTTATCAAGTCAGTGGGGAATTTGAAGCATAGATGCAATACATGGGTATGACTGAAGAGCAAAAACATCACTGGTCCAGTCATTTGACTGATACAGGTCAGTATGTACCACCATAGGTGATAAAGATGAAAACTCCCACTATGAAGTTTGCTCTCATGTTAATTGATTTCTTTGCATTTGCCTGTGGTACAGCAGATCTTTCTCTTCTCTGTTTTCTAGGCAGAACTTTGCTTTCCTTGGGCTGGTTTGCAGTAAATAGAAGTGCTATTAATCTGACAAGTTGTTTCCAACTGCTGCAAGCATGTCATTAAAATGATCTTTCTAACCCACACATCAGTCTTCTTGACATCTGTCATACAGCTTAGATCATATATATCTTTGTCCCCTGTGAGGAAGAGTCATACTGTAAACATTCCTTCATTAGTCTTGGTCTCATGTCAAAAGGAATCTTATACTTTCAGCATGTCCAGTTTCCCCTACTAGTGATAAGTACAGATCTATGAACAGTTCCTGATTATCCTTTCCTGGTTACTGACAAGCTTCAGAAAGACAGAAGTAGACTTTGCATGAAGTCAGCTGTACATACTGCAGTTTCCTGGACAATCCTGTAATGAAGCCTCTTAGCTCTTACCACTCTTTCTGTTCTCTGGAACTCTCTCAAACTGTACCCAGCTAGGCTCTTTGCTAATTCTGCTCTTCTGCTCCCGAACCTTCTTTTTGTGTAACTGAGTATGCTCCTTCTTTTGGTTATGCTCACCTTTGATGATATTTCTATATTGTAAATTGCTACTTCTGTTTTTCACTTGTGTGCACTTTCATGTTAATAACCAGAATCTGGCATCACTCTTGACTACAACTCAGATTTTTGTTTGGATTGAAGCCATTCCTTGGAGGATGTGCAATTGATGTGGCAGACAGTAAGTGACTGTTAATGAAAAGAAGCATTTACACTGTTGGAACCTCAGCAGATCATTAATTGGAAAGTGTATTCTAATGAGTGCTACCCACACCTACTAGATGTGTCATTGGGGATTAGGCCGGATCCCTAAGAAGTGTGTTGTTTGATACCCAGAGCAACTTGAAGGAGGGAAAGAAGGAGAAGATAGCAAAACTTTAGTCGCTAAGGTAGTAGGTTGCAGCTTTGTGAATGGATTGCAGCCTTATGGCAACCATTTTAAAATGTAAAGCTTACCTTGTGCTCTGAGGTATTTATGTCAGTAGTAGCTATTTAGCTATACTTTTATTCACGTTTTTCTGTCTTTGTGTGAAATGTAATTGGCAGAATGTCATGAACTGATTGAGAAATATTGACTATTTGTCATATCCTTAGACATATTTGCCTCTACTATTACTTCTCATTTCCATATTAATCATAGTCATATAGTTGACTGAAGATCCATCTGTGTAAGCAGCCATGTCATCTGTTCATGTACATAGCTGGGGTTTAGAAGGGTTTCCTATCAAAATTATTTTAGATGTAAACAGGCTGGCCTTAAAGAACAACTATCTTTTTCTTTCACTTTCATCATTGTTTTTTCACAGAATCACACACAGAATTGCAAGGTTGGAAACGACCTGCAAGATCATCTAGTCCAACCACCCTCCCATTCCTATTAGTACCACAAGCTACTAAACCATATCTCGTAGCTCCTCATCCAGGTGCCTCTTGAACACCGCCAGGGACAGTGACTCCACCACCTCCCTGGGCAGCCATTCCAGTGCCTGACCACCCTCTGAGAGAAAAAGTTTCTCCTAATGTCCAACCTAAACCTTTAACACAGTTTGGATGAATGTTAGAAACTTACAGGAAATAAAAGATTTTTCTCTTTACGTTCTCATCTCTAGAATATGGAATTTCTTCTTTCCAGTAGCCTTTTTCCATTATCTCTTCTGCTTTTCTTAATGTGCTTGCCCTAAAGTGATTTTTGCCTTTAAAAATTACTTGCCCCCTCTGGCAGATGCTTCTTGGTTATCTTTTATCAGTCTGAAAATATCCCATCCAAGATGAACATCTTTGTTCCTCCTAGTGCTGTCCATCTATGAAAAGAGTATGATCCTAGCTGGTGGTTTTATCATGCATACTACTATCAAGTTATAATAATTCTCCATTGTTCGCCTTCACTGTCTTCCTGCCAGAAATAAGGCCTTACTTGGAATTAAAGACAAATAAGTTTGTTCTGAATGAATTTTTAATTAAAAAAAAAATAAAATCAGTTTGTTTTTTACTGTCTAGAATTCAGAATTGCTCCATAAAATATTTTTTGCCAAGCATGAAACAGAATAAGAAATGAAACTTTGACTAGATCATAACAAAACGAACATATAACAGTTGTTTAGGGTTTACTCAAAAGCTTATATTGATTCTTGGTTCTTTTTTTTTCTTGTGAGTTTTGAATTTGGGGACATTTTAATGAGAACAAGGGTTGTAATTTTTGTGCTTTTCTATATTGTATACATGCAGCTTAACTCTAAATCAGTGATTCAGTAATCAATCAGTGTTGTAAATGTTCTCCGTTATATTCCTAATTTTCTTAGTGTTTCATATAAATTAGCAATGCTTTCAGCAAGAAGAAATTCAAGCAGGCTTCAAAAAAAAAAATTCATTAATAGCAAGGCATAAGATGTAAATCAGACTAGATTGTGCACATCACACTCTACACTGGCACAGTCAGACATCTTCTGGGATCTTTAAGAGATTCCAGTTGTAGAACTCCTCAGCTTGTCTGTGAGGACAATGTTACGTCACTCCCTGCTTTTGCTCAAATATATGGCAATGCTGTAACAAGGTGGTATGTTGTGATTCTTTCCAGCAGTAAGGGAAAGAAAACTAAGATTGAGAATAACACTAAACTTGGTGATTATGAGCAGTTAATGTCTTCAGGAGTCAAAGATCTGCTAACATCTACAAATGGATTAAAAAATTTACATTATTACCAAATGTTATCCCATGAAAAATATCTACCACACTGGACTGATCCTCTTGTTCTCACATTGGATCCAAGCTCTTAATCAAATTTGCATATTTAGCTTGAAAGTGTTTTGAGACAGAATCCAATCATTACTTGCCTATGACACACTTAATACATTTCAGTCACCTAGGAAAAAATAATAATAATAACATTGAGATATAATATCATTTTTGTATACTGGAATTAGGAATCTGAGCCTATCAAAATTTGTAGAGTAATACTTAGATCAAGATTTTTGAATACTAAGTAAATGATTTCATTAAGTAACACACCCTATTCTCACTGAAATTTTTGGTTAATATTGTTATTAATAATGTACGGTGGGAAAGAAGTAATCTATTTCTGAGCACTGTGTTTGGGTTGACATATTTCGATGAAGAAAATAAAGATATTTAATCTATACATATATATAAATTTCTGACAGTAACCTACAC
>NW_024884722.1:22654755-22660528 GCF_019232065.1 Centrocercus urophasianus
CCGCCCCTGTCACGGACATAGATTGATCTGGTCAACTCCGTGACAGATTTTTGGCGCCCAACGTGGGGCAAGCTACTTTTTAGCTTTTAGAACGAATCTCTTTTTCTCTCTGCTCTTAGAGAGCTTCGTTAGGGAGCATTATCAGTAGTTCAGGTTTCTGTGCTGGAAAACCTGACCTTGAAAGATTAGGCGTACTGCCAGTGTTCTGGGATATTTGTAAACTTAGAGCACTACTTCGTCTGTGTAGTGCCTTTTTTTTTTTTTTTTTTTTTTTTTTTTTTCCCTCCTCTTGTTAGCTTCAATTCATTAACCCCTTTTTAGCAGGCACCACTGATGAACCCACTCGTTATTGTGGGGGTGCTGGGTAAAGGATTAAAAGCAATGGTGTTATTCACAACCTACTGGCCAATAATCCAGCTTGTAATTATGTGTTGTGGAATTGCAACCATATATAGGTACCTGATGACACTGATGGAGACACCTATGTTTTACCTATTTGCAATGTGGTATGATTTGAACTTTGACATCTATATCCCAGAAGGAATGGCTAATTTCACAAACAACTACATCCCAGAAGGAATGGCTAATTTCACAAACAACTACATCCCAAATGGAATAGCTAATTTTACAAACAACACGATGTTCAGACCAGGCTCCAGGTTTTCTTCTCGGTTTGTCAAACGTTTTTTGAATCCTGAATTAATAGTCATGTTGGTCTGCGTGTCATCAATTCTCCTGAATGTATTCCAATTCATTCGTAATAAGGGGAAGGAGTCTTCTCCAAAACTAGAGAATGATGACTGGCAGGGGATATGGAGAGGTTTAGGAAAGGTCTTAGAAGCATGGGGACCTGCAGTGTCATGGGATTTTACTCTTGAACACCTGTGGGATCCTGAGAAACTAAGCCAGTATTTGAGTCAGGGACTATGCGGCTTACATAAATCTAAGGAGGTACAACTTATTTGGGGTTTGGCTTGTGCTTACCGTGCCCTATATAATACCATTCTGGAGAGAGAGAGTTTCCAAGCTGAGGTTCAAGCCAAAGGGGAAAATCCCCAAGTCAAATCTAATCGATCACAGGAGACACCAGTAACAATACCAGTTGCTCCTGTGGAGGGCAAGAAATGGAAACGAGTGTCTTCGCGTCTTGAACGAAAAAGAGAAGAAGAGGAGGAGGAGGTGGAGGAAGATCCAGGCGAGGGGCCCTCCTCAGAACCACCACCATCGCGAAAGGCAAAAGGGAAAACTAAGAGACGTGCAGAAGAGAGTGATGAAGAGGAAGTCTCTATTACTACTCGCCGGCCTCTAAAGATGACTGAAATCCAAGGTTCAAGAAAGGAGTTTACACGGCGCCCGAATGAAACTCTTGTTTCCTGGTTGGTTCGTTGTTGGGACAGTGGGGCCCATAGCTTGTCTCTGGATGGTAATGAAGCTCGCCAACTAGATGCCATTGCCAGAGATCCAGCTATTGATAGAGGAATTAGTCGATGTTCGGATGAGGCTGCCTCCCTCTGGGAACGAGTGTTAACAGCCGTGAAGGAAAAGTATCCCTTCAAAAATGGCTTGAAGATTGCAATGAAAAAATGGGATACAGTTGAAAAGGGTATCCAGTATTTGAGGGAAATAGGCGTGGTGGAAATGTTGTATGACCCTGACTTTGTTCCTAACCACCCACACCAAAACCGTGACCCTGAAAAAGTGAGGACAACGCCTGAGATATGGCAGAAAATCGTGACAACAGCGCCAGACAAATATGCCTCTACATTGATGTCAGCGTGTGACAGATTCAACGAACAACAGAGAACGCCCTTAGTTTATGAATTAATTGTTACGCTCCAAAACTACGAACAATTGCTGTCCCCAATTCATGCTGCCGTTGCTGCTATATCAAGAATGATGACGGAGCAAGTGTCTCAACTGATTAACCGTGACAAACCTGTAGCAGTATCAGAGACGTTTGATGAAGATCAGGATAATCAAAAGAGTCTAATGAAGGAGATGAAGGAGGTGAAGGAGACGGTGAAATTTTTGCGAGCCCACCTAACTAAAGACGAAGAACCTTCCTTCTCACGTGCACCATCAAAGATCTCAGCTGTCAGAAGCAAACGCTCTCCGGCTCAAGTAAGGGGTAATACACCGCGAATTGCCTTATGGTATTACCTGCGTGACCATGGAGAAGACATGGGGAAGTGGCACGGTCAACCTACTCCTGTACTACGAGCCCGGGTGAAAGAATTACAAAGCAGATCAACCACCAGTGCAGTTGCTCCAGTTACCACAGGTAATGAATAGAGGGGCCCTGCCCTCAGTCAGGGGGGGGAAAGGGATAATAGAGTATATTGGACTGTGTGGATTCGATGGCCTGGCACATCAGAACCACTGAAATATAAGGCACTGGTGGACACTGGTGCACAGTGCACTCTGATGCCCTCGAGTCACCAAGGGACAGAATTAATCCATATTTCTGGAGTGACCGGGGGCTCTCAAGAATTGACTGTGTTGGAGGCTGAGATAAGCCTCACTGGTAAGGACTGGCAAAAACATCCTATTGTGACGGGCCCAGGGGCTCCATGTATACTAGGTATTGATTATCTCAGAAGGGGGCATTTCAAGGATCCTAAGGGGTATCGATGGGCCTTTGGAATAGCTGCTGTGGACACAGACAACATTAAGCAGCTGTCTGTTTTGCCTGGCCTGTCAGAAGATCCATCCGTTGTGGGGCTGCTGCGAGTAAAAGAGCAACAGGTACCGATTGCTACAAAAACGGTGCACAGGCGTCAGTACCGCACCAACAGGGATTCTTTGCTCCCCATTCATAAGTTAATTCGTCAACTAGAGAGCCAGGGAGTGATCAGCAAAACTCACTCGCCTTTTAACAGCCCCATATGGCCAGTGCGTAAAGCCAGTGGAGAATGGAGGCTGACGGTGGACTACCGTGGCCTGAATGAAGTCACACCCCCACTGAGTGCTGCTGTGCCGGACATGTTAGAACTCCAGTATGAACTAGAGTCAAAAGCGGCCAAATGGTATGCCACCATTGACATTGCTAATGCCTTCTTTTCCATCCCTTTGGCCAAAGAATGTAAGCCACAGTTTGCTTTCACCTGGAGGGGCATTCAGTATACCTGGAACCGTTTGCCCCAGGGGTGGAAACACAGCCCGACCATATGCCATGGGTTGATCCAAACTGTATTGGAACAGGGCAGTGCTCCTGAGCACCTGCAGTACATTGATGACATCATTGTGTGGGGCGATACAGCAGAAGAAGTCTTTACAAAAGGAGAGCGAATAATCCAAATTCTTCTGAGTGCTGGTTTTGCTATTAAGCGAAGCAAAGTGAAAGGACCTGCCCAGGAGATTCAGTTCCTAGGTATAAAGTGGCAAGATGGCCGTCGTCACATCCCTACAGATGTGATCGACAAAATCACCGCTATGTCTCCACCCACTAGCAAAAGAGAGACACAATCTTTTCTAGGTGCAGTGGGCTTTTGGAGAATGCATGTTCCAAACTACAGCCTCATTGTAAGCCCCCTTTATCATGTGACGCGAATGAGAAATGAGTTTACATGGGGCCCTGAGCAGCAGCAGGCTTTTGAACAGATTAAACAGGAGATAGCCCGTGCCGTGGCCCTAGGGCCAGTACGGACGGGACAGGGTATAAAGAACATCCTCTACACTGCTGCTGGAGAGAACGGTCCCACTTGGAGTTTGTGGCAAAGAGCCTCGGGAGAGACTCGAGGCCGACCCCTGGGATTCTGGAGTCGGGCGTACAGGGGGTCTGAAGAGCGCTACACTCCAACTGAAAAGGAGATCCTAGCTGTATATGAGGGGGTTCGGGCTGCTTCTGAAGTAGTTGGTACTGAAACACAGCTTCTTCTGGCACCTCGATTGCCAGTGCTGAACTGGATGTTTAAAGGAAAGGTTCCCTCCACCCATCATGCTGCTGATGCCACTTGGAGTAAGTGGATTGCACTGATTACACAACGAGCACGGATGGGGAACCTCAGCCGTCCAGGAATCCTAGAGGTCATCATGGACTGGCCTGAAGGTAAAAAGTTTGGAACACCACCAGGAGAAGAAGTATCACGTGCTAAAGAAGCCCCACCATACAATGAACTACCAGAGAATGAAAAGAAATTTGCCCTGTTCACAGATGGATCGTGTCGTATTGTGGGAAAGCATCGCAGATGGAAATCTGCTGTGTGGAGCCCCACACGACAAGTTGCAGAGGCCACTGAAGGGAAAGGAGAATCAAGCCAATTTGCAGAGGTAAAGGCTGTCCAACTGGCCTTAGATGTTGCTGAACGGGAGAGGTGGCCAATGCTCTATCTTTACACTGACTCGTGGATGGTAGCAAATGCCTTATGGGGGTGGTTACAGCAGTGGGAGCAAAATAACTGGCAAAGAAGGGGTAAACCTATTTGGGCTGCTGAACTGTGGAAAGACATTGCTGCCCGAACAAAGACCATAGTTGTAAAGGTGCGTCATGTAGATGCTCATGTGCCCAAGAGTCGGGCTACTGAAGAACAGCAAAACAACCATCAGGTAGACCGAGCTGCCAGAATTGAGGTGGCTCAAATAGACCTGGACTGGCAGAACAAGGGTGAATTATTTCTGGCTCGGTGGGCCCATGAGACCTCAGGTCATCAAGGGAGAGATGCAACATACAAATGGGCCAGAGACCATCTATTTATGATAGAATATTACTTCTCAAATGTACTACAAATTAGCCTTCGGGAACCTTTAGCTGATTTCATCTAAATACATCGGAACTTGAAAAACAATTTAGATACATATTTCAGCTTTTCCCTCTTCAGCAAAGCATATTCTTAGGGCACTGTAAGAACACTGCAGGATGTGAGTTATGGGTGAACAGTTGCAATTGGAAGTGATGTTTGTGTTTGAGTTTTCTAGAATAGAGGTGGACTTCTGAAATAAACAAAATAGAATTCATTTCTTTAATCATTCCCCTGTGTTGAAATCTGCCTTTCCAGCTACCTGTAATTTAACGTAAAGAAAACCACAGAATAGAATCCTATTATCACTAGCAAAAACTCTCTAGTTTTATGTTGTATACACTAGGTCCTTAACATTACATTTCTGATTTTCTTGCTAATTTCCATTTACAGCTTATGTTGAATAATTATGTTGAATGTAAGTTGTGCTTATATTTAACAAAAGAAAAAAGTACAAATTTGTTTTTTTCCTCTGGATAATTTCTCCTTGACATTTAATCATTCAACATACTTTAAAACAAGAAAAATAAGGAATGTCTTATTCTTTTTATCCAGTGGGCAAGCTGCTTTTCTACAGAAGCATATCTTTGTTGCACTAGAGTTGTACAGGATACAATTTGCATTACAAATACAATTTTTGCTGACAAATTTTTTTCTGAAATGAAAAAGTGCAAACCAATATATGTGCCCTTTTCCCCCAAGTTAGTTGCAGTAAGTGACCTACTAAAGTCTTTGCAAAGTGGAATTCTATGTAATTGAAATGACAGAAGATGCAAGCAAACTTCAAACTTAATCACAAATTCATCCCCTGAAAAATCCATTTTTCTTTAGTCTGTGACTGACTTTTACTGTGTTACAAAGACTTTTAATGTATGATTTTGGTAGTTCAAAGCAAGGAAAATTAAAATTTTAAAATGAATCTCTGTGAACGTACATTTGAGGCACAGGACAGACATTTGAGTTGTTCACATTCTGTTCCTGGCTCTTCTATGAGTTTGCTGGCTGTATGTAAGGGCTGTTCTGAAAGTAATGCCTCT
>NW_024884722.1:22660628-22788025 GCF_019232065.1 Centrocercus urophasianus
TTTTTTTTTTTTTTTTTTTTTTTTTTTTTTTTTTTTTTTTTTTTTTCTTCCCTGATTTGGTAGATGGCGGTGGAGGGGCAGTCTGATAGATTGGTGTCTGACATGGAAGTGTGCATGAAGTAAAGGTATGGAATAGAATTCCTCCATGTGGGAAAAATGGCACCCATTGACGTTCATTGATGCTTACTGACAAATTTGCAAGCTGCGGCTCAGCTTCATTCCTGTTCTGTGTTATAATTTTTATAAGCTCCATACCTTAAATTGTACTTATGTTGTTTTGCCCATTGTAAATAGCCTATTTGGAAAATGGGAGGTAATACAGGATAATATAAAGCCATCTTAGGGCAAAAGAAAAGAACCTGAGTTCCTTCAGGCAGGTTCAAGAACCTCTAGAATAGTAAAAATAACTGAGAAAGTAGATGGCTTTTCAGTGAATTTTGAATGAAATCCAGTTTGAACCAATGACCTAGAAGTTTGCAAGTCCTAACTCAGTTTCTTTTGTGCTAGTGAGCTTGTACTATTGCAGTACCTGAATTACTCACTTGCATGATGGTAGTGCTCAGAGACCCATCATCTGAACAGGATAAAAGTCTCTGGTGCTGGCTATGGGGCAAACGTAACTGTAGAGAGGAAATCCGGTCTGTGAGTGACCACAAACATCAACATTTTCAGTACAGAGAAAAAATAGTCTTCCAAATCTGTTGTGAATTATTGAACATCAATTAACTAATAAACCTGAAGCAACCATTTGATGCTAATTATTTAGCTTTAAAGTTTCTACTCATCTCTTACCTTATGCACTCTAATACCCTTTTACAGAAGCTCATATCTCCATTAAAAAAAAAAAAATCTTTAAAAGCTACTGTTAAATACATTTTCTGATTTGATGAACATTTCTGCTTAATACCTCTGATGACTGCATTTATATTATGCTCTTATTCACTTTTCCAAAGTCCTGAAATCATGCTTTAGGTAAGAGAATCCTATCTGTAAGGACTAGTTTTCTCACTTCTGTTATAACCTCTTGTCCAGTTCTCTGAAGGGAGGAGTATTCATGCCAATGTAACTTAGAAATAATGATGAATCTTAAATCAGTATATATTTTTTTTTTAGTGTAGGCACAAGTTTTCTTTGTAAGTAGCAAGTTATGTTAGTACCAAAAATATACATGGTAGAACAAAAGTATACACTGTAAAGAGAATGTGCAGAGCAGAGTCTCTATGACCTTTATGAAGATTAAAGGAAACATGAAATACATGTGCGTGATTCCAAATTTAATCTAGTAACATTTGTCTTGGTTGAAAATATTCATTAAACCCCACAGCAAGTTTTGAAACTTATTTGGGAACAAAGCAGAAAGTTTTGTGACATTCTGCTCGCTAGGATAAACAAATTCTAGATTTTGGTCCAATGTCTTGAGCACGTGATGGTTCAAAATATGATTGTTCTGTTTTTATTACAAAGTAAGTTCAGGATTCTGACAGAAATACCTTGCAGTGGACAAAAACACATCCGCCATAGACACACATCCTTACTTTACTTTCAAGTTACTTCAACATATTAGGTGTTTTAATTCCTATCTCCATGTCGTGTTTTTTTAAAGAATAAATGGCAGAAAAATCTGGAAAACTTGTGTTACTACTAGCCTGCAGTAGCCTCTAGTGGCCTGAGGCAACTGGTTGTGTGTGAAATATAAATGCTGCTAGCACCCATGATCTTTTTTTTTTTTTTTTTTTTTTTTTGAGATATACTTAGGTTAAATATATACGTAGGTATAAATATATACGTAGGTTAAAGATATACGTAGGTTAAGTATATAAATATATACTCATATGTGCTGTATTTGAGATAGTGTTTGATCTTCAGCCAGTGTAATGAAAGAGAAAAGAAAGCTTCACATTTGTTTTCAGCAGAGCACAAAAACAAGTCTGAACTCTGTTCACAGAGTTAGAAATCCTGATAAAAAGTATTTTTAATTCACAATGGAATGTAAACAGAGAATTACTTTAGATTTTACTGCTAAAATCAAGTTACTATCTTGTTTTGGAACCACAATCCTAGAAAGCTTCCTAGAAAGCTTCTGCTCTTGAACAGGCTAATCCTTCCTTTATTTTCCCCCGTTACATTTTGTGTCTTAAAAGAACACTGATTAGTGGAAGTACAGCAGTTTACAGATTAATATATTTAGGAATGTTAAACCAAAAATGTAGGACCCAATGTACTGAGTATCTTTTTGAGTTTGTTTAAAGAATGCATCTTTCTCATGTAGATACTATAGGACCATTCAGATATATGTACTTGAGAGCTCCTCCGAAAGTAATGTCTTATTTTATTATGTTGGCCCATGATGTCAGAGGTGGATGTTTGTGGGATAGCAGTAGAGGCTGAATCTTTCCACCAGTATTCCATTACATTTTACTGCTGGGTGAAAGATTACAGCAGGGGGCAGTCTGTCAGAGTGGTGTTTGACATGGAATTGTGTATGTGAAGCATAGGTATGTCATTAAATTCCTCCATACAGGGAAGAAATGGCACCCACTGGTATTAATTGATGCTTGCTGAACATTTATGGAGATCAAACAGTGGTTGTGAGCATGGTGAGGGGTGGGTGGTGCATTTCAGTAGTGGCAGTAGTGCACCACCTCCACTGGTGCAGATTTTTACAAGCACAGCATGCAGGCTTCTGTTCACTGCTGGCAAAAAAAAATGAAAAGCTTGTGGTTGAAAAATAGTGTTATGAAGCTCAGGGTGCATTGTGTTATTTTTGTTCTTTGTATATGTTGTAGTTGCCATGGAATTAAATAGGAGGTATTTCTTCCCGGTCATCTTAGATACAAGATATTTTCATGCTATATAAAAAACGACAAAATCTCTCAGCCGATAAAGAACGCATTACAAAAATAGTAAAAAGAAAATATATAAAGCATACCTGTTGTGTTGGTTGGCTTTCTAAACTATAACCTCAGGATTCATGCTGACCTAGAACTATGCTCAAGAAGATAAGAAGTGCTAAAACAGCGCTGCTAGCAAGAAGTCTTCTTTCAATACAGAGCCACTAGTCAAAGTCTAGAGAAGAATCTTTCTTGATAAAACTTATTACTTTATCCCAAAGTAATTTGTTCTTGGATTTCTGGAAATTGCATTTTCCTTCCTATAGCTTGTTGAATTGAAAAGCAAGGCTTCTCCTTCTTAGGCTTAATTCTTGCAATTTATTAGTATTTCTCTTATAGTCTTGTTGCATTTCTATCCAATTCCTTCAAACAAATCAAGTATGAAACCCAAGACTATGCAACTCATTCTGCTAAGGTTTGAGATGCATCATTTGCTGTTTCTATTAATATGATAAAGTCAAGCTTGCACTTGATTGTTTTTTTTTCCTTTAAATCAGATCTGTGTAGAGCCAGAAGGAACAGAGAGATTGCTCTCTCTGGTCACTCACAATACCTTCATTAAGCACCTACATTGACTTAGGTTCTAGAGAAGCTTCTCTCCCTAATTTTGAATCTATAGGGACTTATTTATCAATGAAGCAAGGAGCTTAAAATGTGTTATGAGTGCTTTCTGCCTGTATCAACTTTAGAGAAATGCAATATCAAGTCGCATTAAAATTACTATAAAGACCTAACAATACGAGCCATTCAGCAGGTCTTCACATTTTTTTCTTTTTTTTTTTTTTTTAAATCCCTGGTCTATGATAAATATGCAGGTGCTTACAGAAGAAAAGTAGCAGGGATATGCAAGTGAAGGTCAAGAAGGGACTGTTCATTTTAACAGAAGTATGGACTCAAGTCATTTCAGTTTCATTCAACGCAGAATGAAAATATTCATTCAGTGAATAGATAGGATTTAATCACCTGATGAGAATCCATCAGTATCGATGTTTAGATGAAGAAACATACCAATACAGTTACTAAAGAATCAACTATCCTGGAAGAGGTCAAGTATGTGGCCTTTTTGTTCCTAAGTAGAAATCACTGTCACTTTAAGATAGTTACATCAGAACATTATCAGTTTTTTAATATAGCCTCTCCATGAAAAAATATTCCTGAACAATTGTTTCAGACGCTCTATTCAGCAGACAAGGCGTAAAAGTACTGTTTGGTTTGTAAGGGGTACTAGGAATACACTCAGTGTTGATTTCCTTCTTGAAGCTTTGAAAAAAAATCAGTTCTTTACATAGTGTAGATGAAGTATACAGGCATTTTCTCGCATGGTAGCTGAAAGTCTGCCTTTGTTCTTTTGTGTTCTGCTGGATTGTAGATGTTAAGTCTTAATTATTTGAGAGGGCAATCAAATATAATGTCATGGTACAGAATCTGAGGTACAGTGAATTAGTATTACATATAAAACCATTAATGCAGTTCCATACATCAGCAGAACTGTAGCTCCCAATTTGTAATCTTTTTTAAGTCTGGAAGATACTAACCCAAACTTGTGTACACCTCAGAGCTCAGATTTTCAAGTTGCTCTGTTACTCATTAGCATTTTGTGAAGAAAAGGGTAAGGCAGTCTGGGTAGTGTAAAACACACACTTCACCGCTGGAACTTTGCCCAGTGCTTCAATCAAATTCAATCAAGCCTTTTGGCATTAAAAATAGTTCAGCTTATTTTCTTTTCTGTCTCTCTTTTTTTTTTTTTCTTTTCAATATTTCTCATGTCTCCACAGAATCAGAAAATAGTAGTGATGAAAATACTGGGATGGATCTTTGCCTGATGACATACAGGAAACTCTAGAAAGTACACTAACTTATTTTGACTCAATGGTCTGAAATATGCGGTCCCTGGATTTTCTTGGAATCAGATTTCACTCATGCTCGCCTTTGCTAGAGAATACGGCTGATTTAATGAGGAGAGAAATTATACGTTCATAAATAGGGGGGAATGCAGTATTTGTGCTTCTAGAAGTCTTAAGGCAGCTGTTGTTTTTCCGGAAGTAATTTTTCATTTGAAAGTTTACAAAGCAGCACTCTAACTCTGCCACTTACAGAGGACGTCTTGGAAAATGTTACTACCTATCAATAATAAACAATAGTTTTTTTTAAGTAGTTAAAAAAACAACTAAGAAAAATATCACCATTTTGAGACCTCAGTCAAGTTAATATTTTAAATGTTTGGGACTGGCAGAAGAAGGGAGAGAAGTCTACATAATGGATGGGATTAAGTATGTCCCAAATATCTTCAGCCCAGAATGGCTTATGACTTCAACTAAAGATCCCAAGTGGTGAAAGGATAGTCATGTTGCAAAGACACAACTCTGTCTCACAGTGTTGGAAAATTGGAACACTGGATTTACTTCTACTTCCCATCTTTTTAAAATCAACCCAGGCATTTTTAGTAGTGGTGAACACTCTGCAAGTAAAGTCAACAATCCTTCAGGAAAACCTTTTGCCTTTGCATGTCTCAGTTCTGCCTACACAAAACACAGGTAATGCTAATCCTTTACATTTCTGGGCCTGTGTTTTAATGCATAATAAATAAGTTATGTTGATACTTTGTAACAAAACACAATAGTGATATTTTACTAAGGATTGTGACTTTATTTTTTAAGAAATAGTGTATCTTGTAATTCTTCTGAGACAAATAACCACGTATAAGTGTTACAAGGGCACAGGGAGTCACAACAGAGCTTGAACCATGCGGCTTAACTTGACCTGCATAACTCATGCCACAGAATATTTATTTTAGGTACTGTTTTTATAAGGTCCATGACTTTCAGTTGTTTTATTCATTTCTTAATTGTGTAATTGAACATACTGAGAGATGACAGTAAGTCGACAGTGGAACCAAGAGTTCAATTTATAGCACATATGAAGCTAATAAATGATTAGTGGATGTTTTAATAAATATATGTTGTTTACAGAAGGGTCAAATGCGTCTTAAAAACAACTTTATTTTGTATTGCTGATGTAGAGACAACCATCTGCAACCACCTATAAAAGCTACAGAGGCTTTGCAATATTCATTAAAGAATTTATCAACCCAAGTTAACCCTCTATAAACCATTTCAAATGGATTCTTAAAGTGAATTGTGACTAACTTAAGTTCCAGGTTCTGGATTTAAGCTATGGGCTACAGACTGTCTTAATATATCAACAGCAAATCTTTTTAGACCCTCAGGTCATCCTAGATATAGTACAGTTTTTTGGTTGGCTTTTTTTTTTTTTTTTTTTTTTTTTTTTTTTTTTTTTTTTTTTTGCCACTTCATTAAAATTATTAGTGTGCTGTCAGTTTCCCTTTTTCTAGCTACCTGGGAAGAGATGCTCCTACAAAATAATATACAACATTCACAGCAGGAGGCTTTGTGATTTAATTACAAGCCCTTAATCATGTCTAAAATGTCAAGAGCAATGGTTAACCATGAGCTCTACTATTATTTCTTCAAAACAATTGAAATGCACAGCTCATTTCAATAACAGATGTAAGCTATGCAAGTCAGATATCTTGTGCTAAGTGTGGGTTCTCTTTCCATCTCTGAATTCCAAGTTTCTCCTTTTAGCAGGTCTGTGGCTTAGCATTTGCAGAGGGAGAGCTCTGTGCCAGTCCAAGTCATTTTATGCTTCTGTGTTGAAATAACCAAATATTTGAGGAATGAGTGGCTGGTTCAGGGCTCAGCACTCTTATTGCTGGTGGTTAGCAGTAATGCAGGACAGTTTCCATGTTCCTGTACCAGCCCACTGACTGCTCCCAGGCAGACTGGCCTCAAACTCCCTCTCTCTGCAAGCAAGACCTTGTGGCACAGCTGCTACAATTAAACAAAACCCTCTTCTCGTATGCAGACTTATATTACTAGTTTTCACTTCACTGTTACATTAGAGAAGCATCCTTTGCTAGGGTTATGTTTCATCAGCACTAATGTGTATTATCTGCCCTGTGCTGAGTGCCTGTGCTTTGGGCTCCTTCCTGGCTGGAACAGGCCCTGTGAATTAGAAAATACTAGTTTACTTAGTGTGATGCTTCTTAAATCCCGTAAGGACTGCCCGTTTTATTTCATTATCTGTAGACTGAAGGATGGCATTTAAGTTACTTTAAATCTCTCGTTTGTATACTATTTCAGAAGCAGCTTGAGGAAGGAAGGAGGAGGTTGTAGCTTCTTTGATGTAGTTAGGGTTATCATGACTGAAACACCTTCTGTGTGTTTACTTATGTGCGTTCAGTTGATATGTTGATTCAATTCCTACAATTCAGGTATCGACACTATAGAAATTGTGATGGTAACAGGCAGCAGCTAATATGCTCTGGATTGCCAGCTTTTGGAAGAAAATAGATGGTAATCAAATGGATTGAAAAATTTGGTACTTAACTCTGCATTTCCACCATTCGGATTTGCAGCAGACAAGGTAATCTAATTTACAGGTTTGTTCTATGCACATCACGTTTTCAATGAAAGACTGGGACCAATTGTAGGTAGATTCCAATGTCTGATGGTCTGCAAAACCTGGGATTTATTTTATCTTATTTAATATTGTACTTTATTCCCCTCTGCTCTTTGCAGAACCAATGCAAAAATAAAAAATCTATCAACAGTATTAGTACCATTCATGTGTTTATTCTTCCACAGCTTTTTTTTTTTTTAGGTAACTGCCATGAGTTATTTTTCTATTCTTATGATACAGAAATGTTATACTCAGTAGCTTTAAAGATTATTCCGAATTTAAAACTTTCTAATTTAAACCCAATTTTAAACATGAAAACAATGAACCCCCACCATGAAAAGATGTCTCCTTTTCCAATATGCTGAACACCTTCTCTTCTCACATCTTTAAGGTAGTAAGTAGAGACAAGATTCACAGAACCCGTGCAGGACTTGAATGGCGAATTGGTCTGTGCAGTCTCTCTGCACAGGTGTGAATTTTGACCAAAGTACTGAGAATTTATTCAAATTTATTTGCAGTTAGGACAGAGAGTCATCTGGAATTTACTCTGAGAGAAGGGAAATTGCATGCACAGCTAGTACATCGAGATAATTTTACTTTTAAAATGAGAGTCACAGCTTACATATTTGAGATAACAGATGTGGCACTGCCCTGCAGCAAAGCCTTACTCTGCATATCATATGACTGTTATATTAGGAATATATCCTGCTTAAAAATAGGAATGTCTGCTGCACCAGTTTTGGCAGCAGAGAAGTAGAGGTCATTATTGATATGAATATTTCTTGTGCAGTTTTCAGACAGTTTCAATAATCAAACCTACATGACTTGAACCCCCATGTCATACCTCTGTAAGCAGTGAGCATTAGCATATTCAAACAAAAAATCCTGATGAGTATTTGCACTCCATTGGCTCAGTAACACATTTGGAAACTGGCAGAAAGAGCAAGAGAGAGTCTGCCTGAAAGGATGGCTGTGTTTTGGCAGATGCCAATGTGCAAGCTGCCTTTAAAATTCCCGTAGAACATCAGTTAAATGGAAGGTGTTAGTCTCACCAGTCTCGCTGTCCTGGCAAAACTGCAGTTGGGTGAATTCTGTCCTTTAAATCTTTAAATTTAGCTTGAAATGGGCCTCAGGAATGAATGTAAGCTTAGTGATATCGTTTTTATGAAAACAAGACTGACACTAGGAAATGCCCAAAATTTTCATAAGATAGGTAAATTTCATTCTAAATAATCTTTATTCAGATATTTGTCTGGTCCAGAAGCATACCTAATATAGACTGAACTGGCATTGAAACAAAAATCACAGTGTGGCATGACAAACGCTAGGCACTGCTCATTTCAGAGCTGCTTGTCTGCCACCAGTTATGCTGCCAGTTGCAGGGCTCGACACTGTACCCACACCACCAGTACTGACACATTTTTACTTCTCTGAAGCAAGGTAAAGTGGCATGGTGGAAATGGTAATTTTTCTGCTCTGGTCCTTCTTGACTCTCGAAAATGAGTGAGATCTCTTGTCCCATGTAAACAATTTCATTCTCTCACCCCATTTTAATTTACTGCTGTTGTCTGGAAGTCAATAGGAAGTTTTTGTGCGAATTGCAGACGATTCCTGAGCAGCTGAATACAGAATTATTTCCAAATTGGGTTTAGTCTTAGAACTAACTGTTCTAAAAGAGACTCGTGACTTTATGTCAGGACTGAGATACCTGCAGCTTAATAGAGGAGCTTGGCCATTACTGCTTCTATTAAAGAAAAAAATTTAATAGAGGGAACTGGTTTTATGTATAAACGGTGGAAAAAAAGATATTCTATCTATTGTATTTTTAAGACTTATTTGCTAATAATAGGTAAGTATTTCAGTACTACAGTTGAACAGAGGAGTGTAGGTAAGTGAAATTTAATCTAAGTAAAAGACCACAGCGAAACCCAGCTTGTGCAATCTGAAACACTTGTGATCTCTACTAGCAACGCAGAAGGATTTAGGCTGGTGAGGAGAGTGTTCTTTCTGAGCTTCCTGCCTTCAGCACAGAGATTGAAACTCAATTCTTGAGGTCCCTTCCAACCCAAGCCATTCTGTGATTCTATGATTCAATTCGTTAACAGTGCTCTGGCTCCCAAACAGCTCACTGAAAACCAAGAAATGTCATGTCAATTAACTCATAATTATGGGCAATACTTCATCTTCTTTCCAGAACTTTTGCTGACATAAGTTCAGTTTGTTTAGTCAGCAGGTATTTTACCATGCCACCAAACTATGCTGAATGATAGGTTTAGGAAGTTATGATTCTCCTGATAAAATAAAATTAAAAGAATCCAGTAGTCTTGAAAAACAGAATTTCTATCACCAAGAGAATGTGATTTTCTTTCTTCTGCTGGCTTTCTAAAATTACTTCTCTCACCCTAGTGGAGCTACAACAGGAGAAAAAAACAAACAAACAAAAAAAAACAACTATTTGAGAAGATACACATGGTAGGATTTTTTTTTTCCCCATTTCTTGCACGTCATTCCTCCTGGGACATGCAGACTTTGAGATGGAATGCTGCTTCTGAAATCCCAGGCCACCACAGGTGGGAAGCAGGCTCTAAAAATGACCAGTCTCCCAATCTAGGAGCCAGGAAAAAAAGGCAGATAAGACAAAACTTCACTAATTTGCTCAAAATTTAGGTCATTTTCAGCTTAGCATCTGATCCAAAATCCACCTGTGACTCAGAAGTATGAAAATGGAATTTCAGTCAGATTTGGGATAGTAAGTATGGCTGAGTGCTGGTAATTGTTGGGAAAAGATGTAGCCAGGTGGTCTGGTAGAACTGCAAATGTACGGTCTAGCAATAATCAATTTTGTTGCAAGATGAACAGTCCTAATTTCAAGATGAGAGATGAGATGCCTCAGCCTCACCTTGGCCGAAGAGTGCACTTTTTAAGCTAGGTTGGACAGCTCTTGACTTCCAGGGAAACAAAGAAAATGAAGACAGTCAGCATCATTTATGTGAGAGAGTGTAGGAAGAATTTATGCAGATAAAGGGTCTGGAGAAGGCTGTTTGCACTTCCTGAGTGTGGTTCATTGCCTTAGAACAGTACATTTTTTAGCAGCTGCTCTATAAATTATGTCTTTTTCCCCACTGAATCTAAAGCTGTATAACAAACATTGCAAATACATGAAATAAGGAATAATAATTTTAAAAACATTCTTTATTTCCAGCCAATTATCTGGGATAATGGTACATCACAAATAGGTAAATTCACCCTGCTGATGTTCTGGATTGGGCCTAAGAACAGATGAAACCTATGTTACCTAAATTTGAAGTAGGGAAATATCACATTACTGAGCTGGACCTTTAGCCTAACCTGAACCTGTCGAGGTTTCAGATATTTTTTTCTCCCTCAAATTCATGCTTTGGTTTTAGGCTAAAGGAGAAATTGGTGAAATAAAGAAATGACCAGGGAACAACACTTGTTGAAGATGTTTGAAGATGTAGAAACTGCCACAAATCTCCTCTTGGGAACTTGTTTCTGAGCTTCCTAAGTTTAATTTCAGACCCTAATTTTCCTGTTTACCTTTTCAAATCAAGCACCAACCTTCTCAAGGCTTCAGGAAAGCAAATCGGTTTGTGTGTTTGTTTGTTTACAGTCTTCACTTCTCCAGCAAATGGTAGCTTCAACATTTTGTTCAATCAAGAACAAAAGCAAGCCTGGTAATTATTTAAACAAAGTCTTTCCTTTTTCCCAGCAGTTAAAATTCTGCCATGCCGTGCTCACTGTTTCGCAGAGGAAAGTATCCAACTCCACTTTCCTGCCTCTGTGTGGTCTCTCAGATCGTTATCTGGAGAAATGTGCATAGCAATTTGCTGCTCAGCCACTCCATGGACAACCCCTTGGGAGGGATTAGATGTATCCAAACCAGAGAGACTCTCCTGCATTGCTTTTCCCCTCCCGTGTGACATCTCTACTTTCTAAATACATGAAACTGTTCTAAGCAGGCTAGCTGGGGAGGCTGCTTTGATGTCCTGCCATCACACTGAGCTGTGGAAAGCCTTCTTGTTGTCTTATGTAGGGAGCAGTTGAGGATATCAAAGGAAGATGAGATGTTAAATTTTTATTGATGAATGTTTAATAGTCTGGGTTGTAAGCTGTCATGACTAATGCAGCAAAAGGATTCATTCTGAATCTCACTGTTTGCCATACAGTGCCTGAAAGTGATTAGTCTTTAAAGAGTACAAATCTTTATTTTTTTCCCCAGCAATTTATTTTCTGCAGCAGATTAAAAGAAATCTATCATTATACTTAAGAGAGAGTCAAGTGGGTGCTTTAGGTTAATACACCAGTCTTACTCAGCTTGAGACCTGAGTTTGAATCAGGTTTACAGCAAAAAAGCAATGAATTTAGCACCATTTTCTGAAAGCCCACTAATGTGACAAGTTTGGCTGCATCTTACTGGGCACAAGGTCACACATCTCAGGAGGTGCAACTTTATACCTCGTAAAACATGAAATATGTTAATTGAGTAGTGTGCAGAACCACTGGGCACACTTCCAAGGACATGGCCAGAAGATTGCTGAGGAGTGATCTGTTGCTCTCCTCTCTCTATGTTATTGGGACGAAAGCCCACAAACTCCATTTACCTCCCAAAACACTGAAATTTTAAAATAAGAATAAACATAAGCATTTTAAGACCCCTACTCTCTCCTCTCCAAGCTCCCTATTGAAAAAAATTGAAAAAATATGCTTAATAAGGTACATAATGCATGCTTAGAAAATAAGCCTAATATGGGATATTCTAAGGAACAGTGTGGGATGAATATCATGAAACTAAATCTTGTTACTAATCCTTCTAGAAACACAGAATGATCCAGGCACGTTCCTGGGACAACAGAGAGTACATGAGGACCAAGAGAAGGAGGGCAAAGGGAGAAGAGGTGAAATCCTTGCAGGAGATCGTGTGTGTGGTGCATGTTTCTTTACCCTGTCAAGTAATTA
Organism: Centrocercus urophasianus; assembly: GCF_019232065.1. Lineage (NCBI taxonomy): Eukaryota > Metazoa > Chordata > Aves > Galliformes > Phasianidae > Centrocercus > Centrocercus urophasianus. The sequence continues at coordinate 22,672,979 of NW_024884722.1, forward strand.
TGTACAGCTAGCATATGTCTGATAGGTCTGGGTGATGCGTGATAAAGAAGACAAAAAGGTTTCCTGTACTAAACATGAGTCATAAGCAAACTTTGGTTAAATGTGAGGTCCAGCAGTTCACAGCTATTGTTTAAGATACTCAAGTTTTAGCATGCACAAATGCAGTTGTGAGAAAGATGCCAAATAAGATGGCCTTAGGTTCAGGCATTCAGTATGTTTTGTTGAACTTTGCTCAACGTAGAAAATAGCTAGCATCATCCTTGAGCTGCTCTGCCCTGTACGGAGTTTTTTGGATGACAAAAAAAAAAAGAAAATTATCCTTCATGATTCCTAATCAGCCCTTGATCACAGCTAATTCAGTGATTTTTGACAGCCTGAGAAACATTTGCATGCTGTGAATCCATATTTATCCACTGAGAAATGGAATAAGATACTACATTCATCCCCACCTAGATTTCTAAGCAATCATCAGATAGATAATGGGCTTTGTTCACTACTTTCTGAGCCGGTGATGAAAAGCTTTCTTACCCTGAGGTCACAATAGCAGCAGGTTAACCTTCTAAGTACTGATGCTGTCAATATGTTTTTTAAAAATGTCTTTTTTTTTTTTCTTTCAACCATTCTAAAAAAGAACATGAAACATGTGTTGTTGATGAGATATTCTAGAAAACTTGTGTCTTGTCCTACGCACCTACAATGTCTGGTTTGCACATCAGTGCAAAAGCTGAGACACCTTTTTGGTGTAGGCGCCAAGTATTATTTAAAATCAATCTTCATAAACACTTGGATTATTGTTATTACTAATAGCTATTGCTAACAAAAAGATGTTTTCATAATAATGCTTTCCAAGTACTTCCTCACAAAGACATCCATTGCTAAGTGGCTCTCTGATTTTTGAGAAGACAGCTAGAAGTTAGAAAAAGGAAAAAAGCACATCTTAGCCCAAAATTATCTCCTTAGAATCTTTCTCAAGCACATTGAGCACCAGAAGCATACTTCTTGACAAAGTAATTGAGCTTTTCCAAAACACATCAAATAAGGATATTCAACAATTTTTGTTTCAAGAATTATTTTGGATTGAGAAGTATTTCAGATTGGAAAATATTTAAGCAGGGAGTCTCAAAACAAATGTCTAATTTCACAAAAATCCATTCATCCTTCCAAAAAAACATTGCACGTTGTTATTCCTACCTTGGTTAATATATTTTGCTGATCCCTTGAGTTGGATGCCCTGTCTGAATGTGTCTCCTTGAATGCTCAGGTCTGCCCAAGACTAACTGTGGCAAATGCACTGTAGTGGCTCAGCAGTAGAGGAACCTGTAAGCACTGTGGCAATTTCTGTTGTGGTAGTAAAGCTTTTTTTTTGCAATGCCTCATTCCCATGATTTTTAAATCTGTTCTTATTTACTATCTGTCTTTCAGTTTTCTGGTTTATGGAGCTTAAAAAAATGCTTGTGACTTTTCAGCTGCTTTCCAAATAACTGGAAAATTATGTCCAATGCATTTTTGTGAAAGGGAGTTGAACTGTTGTTCCTTTTACCATCTCGGCTCTTCCTAAAGCTGTGGTGTCATCATATATTAACTGGTGTATTGCAGTTCACTAATACTATCTAGTGTGGATCAGCTGGTGAATATTTTATCTTATTCTAACTTTCCTTAAAACACATTTAAACATAGTTGTTAATACGCATCAAGAACATTCTTTTTCTCAACTGCCCAGTACTGCCAGTTATGACCGGGAAGCCCAAGGTGTGCAGGTGCTGAGCTCATCTCAGTCTGATCCCAGAGATTTTTATGTTGCATATTGGTTACAACATTCTTCCCAGTCTTTTTTGACTGTTGCATACAAATATCGCTTTTATGTCAAAAGCTTCTAAGTGATACACAAACAAGTAAATGCTTAGATCTTAGTATTTGAGTAATTATATTCTGCTTCGCTTATTATTTGCAATATCTATGTATTAAACACCATGCAAGGTCATACAACGTAAGCCCGTAGCTAACCTTGATAGATGGAAACAGTGCCCTTGCAAACACGTCCCAGTATCATCCGTCGTCTCTGGCACTACTCTTGTTTCAATAGTAATTGTTTTGGTCCTCTGGAGAACTCTGAGTGTTGATGGAGTCAAACAAGAAAGTGATTATGAAAGAACTGCTGCAGCTTCAAAGAGTAATTACTGGGCCCTGCCTTGCTTGAGAATTATTCTCTTACTTTCTCCATTTTAACTCTGACCTCAAGTAGAAATTACTGGTTAAAGGAGTCCACTGGACAATGTTGCTCTTTATCATCTGATTGTTAGAAGTGGGTGTTCCAGATGGCTGTATGGGAGTTACTGAAAATAATCAACCGTCTAGGAGCTAAACAAGATGAGGTCAGGCCCATGCACTCAGATCAGTCCCATCACAACATTGCTCTCTTTCCGCCAGATCACCCCCCCAGTTCACAGCACTAAAGTTATGGCACAACTGGAAGATAGTAGAATTCTGCTGTTTTCTGCTTTTTGTATATTCATAGATACCAAGACTACTGTTCAGCATTTGAATTTTAAGAAAAGGTGTAAACATAGCAGAACTCGAAAACTTTTGTTGAACAGGACTAAACAGTTTATATCAAGTATGCTTCAGTCTCACCCCCATACCTAGTAACACTACTCCTATACAGAAATTAGGCAAAAAAGTAAATATTTTTAAGATTAGGTTATCCAGTCATCTCACTGCAGGTATCTCAGTCAATAGACAAAGTAGAAAAAGGTGTCATAGAATAAAATAATTAGAGGTAAAATAGTGTTTGCTATTACGTAGCGTATGCATTTGGATTGCTAATAAAAGGCTGTATTTCTGTATTTAAAACCAACAGTATGCTTTAGTTAGGTAGGAGTATTTTTTAAACTTTTTGGTTTTGCTATGTGTGTGCATGCTGAGAAAATGTTAACTGCATGTGTAATAATGCTCTTAAGCACTTTCTCAGTTTAATGAAATAATTGATATGAATCTCTAGAGTGAAGTCTGATAAACATTTCAGAAGCATGGGTGAGCCTTGAAATTGGCTAGTAAAATAAAGAAAAATGTGGCAGCTTTTAGGTTGCTGGAAGAGTTTTCAATACCTTGTCCAATGTATGTCTACAAATACAGCATGCAAAGAGGGCCAACCTCCGGAGCTGCTGTGTCTGACATAGCATGCATCCAAATCACTGTGCCTGAAGTCTATACCACATACAGGAAGGGCAAGTTTATAAGCTGGTGTGAGGATTTTCCACTACTGTCAATGAAAATATAGCTGGTTTTACCAAGTTCAGGTTTCCTAGGGTGACCTAACAGCCTCTTCAGTCAGCCTCGCCTTGTCTTATAATGTTTGTCCAGCTTCCCTTACACATTTCCACAGCCCAGCTGGCTCTGGTCTAAGATTCATAACAAGCATGGGCTGGGTTTTGTAACTACTCATATTCATTTAGTAATTGTAGTGTGTGTGTGTATATATATATATATATAATGTATATATATATTATATATATAATTAAGGAAGAGAAATGCCTGTGTTTTGAAGTAAGGAATTCTGCTGACACTATGGATTCTGAAAGCACAGTGTGCTCAATGAAAGTACTTGAACCTTGAAATAGAAATATAGACCTCTTAATTAATCTCTCTGCTATTCTATAAAGTGCAAAGAAAACTAATACAGAGAATTTCCCTGCTAATTACAAATGGTATATGTGTGTGTTTGAATGTATGATGGGGAGGAGAATGTTGGACTAGGTCAACACAATATTACACTTCCTACATAATTATGTAGGAGGGGTAGGTTTATTAGGCTGCAGAAAGCCATTATTTGTGTGAGTGGAATCTTTATTGGAAAACTACCTTTTAACATTGTTCTTTTTAAAGTTGTAGTGGAATACCTGGACAAAATCTGTTCTTTAATAAACGTATGTATAACCCTGCTCAGGATGTTGAAATTGTTTCCTTTTAAGGTAGTACTGTTAAGAGTAAAAATCATACTTAAAGGTATTATCTCCTTTGGTGTTTAGGTCACTATTTCCAGGCACTGCTTACGTTCTTTCCTTTCATGACGCTTAGCTGAAACTTGCAGTGTAAAATGGGCAATTTCTTGTTGCCCTTAAGCCTTGTGTTCTCCAAGGCAAGAGGGGCAGGTCAGTGAAAGAGGTCCCCTGACCGCTTCTAGTTTGTGGGTCATGATTGAATCCTAATGGTCACAGTGACAGTGTCTAGGGGTCTCTGCCAGTGATTGGTCCCTGAGCTGCAGTACCCTTGCAAATTCACACTTCATACGTTTAGGGCATCTAAGTGGAGTAAATCCTATCCGCATAACAAAGGGAAGCCTTTCGATGTTTGAATCTTTAAACACTTTCAGCAAGGCTCTTCTAGCATTCACCTCTGCTTTACTCACCTGCCTAGTACATGCTTTGTGACATATAAAAGTTCCTGCCCGCTCTCATCCTTCATTTTTCTACATGATTTCACCTCTCAAAAAGGGCACTCAACAGATGTTTTTTCAGGAACATATGGGTGACCTGTACCATTGTCACAATCTATTCTCTTCCCGCCTCATGACTTCCATGACCCTGTTGCAGTCAACTCAGACCTTCTTGGCAGTTTCTGAAAGGAAGTGATTTACTGAAAAGATGTGACAATATAGGCATCAATTACCATAACAAAGGCTGCGTCAAGTAAAACCACTTTGCCCTGTGCCATGAGTCTGAATGAAGATGATGATGCAGTTTAGACTGAAACACAGAAGTCCCTTAGCCTACCTGCTTTTGTGTAACCAGTATTTGGTTCAAGTCCAAATCCCATTTCTGATCTTTCCCTTTTTGAAAATAGAATGACCCAGAAAATTTGCTGGCATCACGCTTTTACTGCTTATTTACTACTGAGGTTGTTCTGAGAAAGTAGACAGGTTTTGTCATTGGAAAATATTACTAAGAGAAGATGTGGCAAAGGACTGTTACTGAGAACTTCGAACTTAGAGCAGCCAGCCTCAGACACAAGGAAGCACTGGCAACCCTTCTGCAAGGGATGACACACTTCCCCATCATTAAATGGACTCGACTGCTTGATTAAGAGCCCTATTGGCTAAACACATTGCTCAATAATAGCTGCCACTTGGATGTGGAGTGTGGTCTTCCTTGGGAGGAAGGATAGAGTACAGACATTGTAAAATGGAGATAGGCTAGGCTGTATTTCTTTGGGCTGGTGCACATCCTTCTGTTGGAGGAGGCTAACAGCAACAATAGTCTGCTAGTGTTTAGGTGTTCTCTTCCTGAGAAATATCAGGGTTGAAAGACAGGATAACCTGTTTTCTTTTCGTATCATAGTTTCAGTTTACCTTCTATAGCATCTAAAGGCACAGTCAGAACATGGCAGGGTTAGTACCTCTTTAGTGCATTGGGGCCTATAGGACTAGATGCAGCTTAGGCCAGGGTATTGGAAGTTGTAAGAGCTATAGAACTGCTCCAACAGGATATACCCTGAATATTAACAGAGAAGAAATTAACTGATTTGTGGAATCAAACTCGCTAACCCAAGTAAGGTTATAAGAGCAGGTACATCTTTATTTCAGCGCTGTGCCACACGCCGGGTACAAGGGGGATCACTCCTCCTAGCTTGCACACCAGAGTGGGGTCTCAATACATTTATTAGCTAAGCCATACATATTCAATAGTATTACCCAAGACTTATTGACTTATTCATTACTTTTCCGGGAATTCATTTACATACTGTCCCCCCTCCCCAGGGCATGCGCATTAGCTTCCATTGGATGAAGGCTCCAGGGCTTCCTCCCATTTGGTGGTCATTCTGGGATGAAGTCAGATGCCATGTCCTTCCGACCTTTGTCCCGATTCTGGGCTCTTCTCTTGCCCTGCATGCCTCAGCAATTTCCTATTCTGCTTATCTTCCCTTTTTCCGTTGCTCTCTTAGGGGCCCCTCTTCTACTGACTGGAGAGGGCTCCCTTTTTAGAATATACCTGGGCTAGCAAAAAGGTTAGACTAAGCAATAAATTTCCCTTGAGTTAGCAAAAGGTTAAACTAAGTGATGCTATTTGCGACCTCTTTTGAGTTAGCACAACCAAGCGATGTTATGGACCCCTTACATCTTGTATTCTTCAGCTTACTATCCCATCAACATCCTTTTCTCTTATAGCAAATTTGTGTCTGCCTTTCTTCCCCATCTTCTTAGCAGTGCTTTTTTACAAATCACATTTCACAATCTTTGAATGCATCTGATTTTTCCTTCTTTTATCAGAATGTTTCAGCGTCACAAATTCTGTGATCTGTACATTCCTCAGGATAATATTATTAAACAATCCAGGAGGAAAATGCAAGTTAATGTAATCTGCCTTATGAATGGAATATTGGTAGAATGGGATGTGTTGAGTCTTGCTTTTCTTCTGCCCCACAGGGGGAGACTGAATTAATTCGTCATTTTGCTTAAGCACGGGAAAGGCTATCACTAAAAAAGTTTAGAGGAAAGAGAACTAGAATGATAGGATAAAATCATTTAAATCATTTGGGCTCATCATCATAAAAAGAGGTGAAATTTGTTTTCATTGGTCTTCAGAGCACATGGATTTCATTCCTCATGGATTTCATGATTCCTCATCAACTCTTCTGCTGCATGTAATTAAAAACTGTGTTGTTTTGTTTTGTTTTTTAATGTGCCCTACATAACTCAATGAAAGTTTTATGGAGAAATATTCGCAATGTTTAGGTATTTTCCTTCTATCACGTGTTTCCCTGTTCCTTTCCAAGGAAGCAACAACTATTTACACATCAGAGTAAGCTGGCCTCCAGAACAGCAATGCCAGCTGTTGCAGACCTAGCAAAGTGATCCATCAGAATCGAGAAACACATTCTTATGAAAAAGAAAGGGGATTAAGAAGTGAAGGGATAAAAAAGCGACACCTGGCATTCCACTTGGAAAACAAAACAAAACAATGCCAGGGGTTGTTATAATGAATAAATGGCAATGGAAGGAGTGCAGGCAGGCTGCTGCAAGCAGGCAATCTGTGAATCCAGTCAGAGGACGTAACTTTTGTCCTGAAGTAGGGCTCAGAGATTTCTACTCCTCCAACCTTCTTCTGAGACAAAGTGACAGTTACTGTTTTGTGACATTGTTTTACCAGCCACCAAACCGGGACAGGGAAATAAAAGGATTAGTTATGCAGATGACATAGCTATACAGACTGGCAGAAAGGATGCTTCTTATATTATTCTTATATAATGTCAGAATCAACAAATGAACATAAAATCTTGAACCTGGATTAGGAATGACTTCTGCCTTTCATTTTGTGCTATGATAAAACTTTGTCAGCAACTACATGGTCCTAAACAGGTCCCTGAAAGGGGATTCTCAATACAGGGATTCGATTTTACACAGTAAGCACAACTATGAATAGAAGGACTGTCCCGATGTTTCTCCAAAACAGGACTGGGGTATAGCCAGCTCTCCAGCTCATTGTCAGCCTCACTTGCCTTTCTAAAAGTCAAAGATGAACCACTAGCAACTATATGCCTGTATCAAACTGTTAAGTATGATTAACAAGTGCATAAGGTTATGTGAAATACAAGGTTAATTATGTGGGAGAAAAGAAAATTGTTCTCAGATCTGAAAGGCTGATGAGAAGAAGGCCTACTTCTTCATCAAGGATCAGGAAGATGTTTCAAGCTTAATGCAGCACCCATCAATCATTAGATGACTCTTTTGCTACCTTGGCAAGAGTTGACATCTAAGTGGCATACAGTCAAGCCAGGAGGGGACAACCACAAGGACGAGAATTAGAACTTCTCATACAAAGTGAAGTATAAGAAACCCTGTTAAGTAGGTAGATGAGTAGGGCCTTGGATCTGGATGGTGCTTGTGTAGGCTGTGATTAAGCCTTCAGTTTCTTGCCCAAGGGTCTCTTGCCATTGTACTCTGGCACAAGAGCCTATCTTGAAAGCACCATTTGGGTAATATCAATTGGGTATAATGGTTGACAGAAAAGTCTTAAGAATTTCATCTCAGTGTAGGTGGATCTACTGTGAGGTGTTTGTTTTTTTTTTTTTCTTTTCTGCAATGTGTGTTGTCACCCAAGTAAATATTTCCATTATTTTAGGATAAACAAAGACTTGTCTTTACCTTTCCCTTGATCTGACTCATAGCACCACAAACTCAGGGTAAGAGGGAAAAAAAACAACGAAGCATTAAGGTCTTGCTCTCCAATCTATCACTGTCAGTGGGAGCCTTTCTCTTCATGTAAAATGATTTCAGGATCAGGCCGTAAGCTGTTATGTCTCTGTATACAAACAGATTTCTGTGTCTGTGTGAATATGTGCTGACGTGAATGCATGTAATGCTTTGTGTATGTGTGCATATATGTGTGTATTTACATACACATTCTCACAAACACAAATATATATTTAAGATTTACTGTTCTGGAAAATCTAGTGAATAATGTAAATGATTAAAGCAGATGCCTAGCAGAAAATATTGTTCAGACCTCCTCATTTAAATTCAGCCTCTTATTCACACTTGGTAATACACTCTACTGTATGAATTATGGATTTCTGTTTTTATCTCTCACACTACACATGAATGTTTGATAAAGATTGTTTCCAATATTATATTTTGTCACAATGCTCATCTAAAATTCAGTCAGAAATGTTTTCCAGTAATTATGCATTGACTTAGCAGTAAAAAAAGAAAAAAAAAGAAAAAAGAAGAAAAAGTAAAAAAAAAAAAAAAGAAAGCCAAATGATATTATCATTGTTTTTCCTGAATATTTGTGCTAAGTAAGACTAAGAGGCTGACAGGATGTGAAGACAAAATTCCTTATTTATGCTCCACCCAAATGGAGCCAAGGCAGCTACTGTATGTTTTTCACACTGCTCTACAAATGCATCAGCCTCATTGCTTTGTCTTGAGAGGAAGAAGGCTGCTTTTATGCTAAATTATTCGTAATGACTTTGTGAAGTGTATTAATATCCAGAAGGGATCTGGATTCACACTGGAGAAATATCAGACAATATCTAATTTACCTCCTTGGGGAATTGGGAGAGACTTATTACCTGGTTCCTAGAAAAAAAAGAAGATGCGCCAGTGTCCATAATAATGTTTGTATTTACTTTCTTTTGCTGTTTGTGCAATTGCAGGTTCTGAGGAAAAAGTCTTCAAGAGAAAAAAAAAATGTATTTTTCTCCTTTAGCAGGAAACCTATGTCATGACCTATAATGCTACCCAATCTTTCCCTTCTTTTGTGCAGGATTATCTTCAATTTTAGCAGACTATGCTGGGGTCAGATGTTCAGAAGGGAATGTTTCTAGCTATATCTTCATTCACACAGAGTGTACCACAGTGGGCGTGCATTTGCAGCTTGGAGCAGTAGCTACTAAGAACCTGTTAGTTACAGCATGTAACTGGGGAAGTAGCATTACCACAGATTAGTCTAGTTTCATGACCCCCTGTCATGAACTGACATGCATAAGTATGCTGCTGGAGTGCGTTTCCCACATAGCTGCATTTGGGAGGATTTGGCTCTCTCCAAGAGCCAACCACAGTGCAGTGAATGGGGAAATGGAAAGACTCACTTTAAAAGGATAAGCCCCCTCTTAACTAAAATGCTGGCCTCGATTCACCCATTGAATCCAGCAAGTTTAGGATCACTCCTCACAAGAGTGAGTTTTTCTTTCCATCAGAACTGAGTTAGGTGAGACTGATGCACCACTCAAGCATGATTACTGGTGTGAACTTTCTGTGCAGGAAACATAATCAAGTGTGTAGTAACTCATCTTCTTGACTTCGTGTTATTCTTAGTTGGGGAAACATGGAAAATTGTCTGGATGGCAACATAGTCACTTTAATTCTCTCAATCTGTGATGCAAAAAATCCAACAAAAACTAGAGAAATTGTGGACTAATACAGGAGTGCTGCCTTTGCCCTCTGAAAGATGAACAGGAATAATTGAATCATTTTTGCCTTTCTGTCTGCTGCTCCAAAATCTTCCTGCTGCAAATCTAGCTTGTACTCCACAGTATACAGCTGCAAGGCAGTAATACCAAATCTGTTTACAGAAAGACTGTTTCCTTTTCCAAGTGCAAATCTCATTTCTTCATTTCTGTTCACCTTCACGTTCTCCTAGCATTATTTGAAATTATTTCATGATTATATTGAAAGCTCAAAATGCAGTGCTAAGAAAAGATTTGATCTGTAGTGGAGTGGCCAAATGTTGAAAAATTTCAAACATTTTATATAAAAAATCACATAAAATAAATCATCATTAATCTGTATTGGATACATATGTGCTCTCTATTACCAGAAGAACTAGACATTCTCCAGTCTTCATTCACAGTCAGTTCTTGCAACATGCTATAAATGCTATAAACCTCTATAGAGCTAGTAGAAGAATGCTAACAAGCATTGGCTTGTCTATGGTCACACATATATACCACCCCCCCAAAAAAAAGAGAGCACAGTGGAATGAAGTCATGAATAACCCAGAACATTTGGATGAGGGAATTGTGTGCACCTTCAGTAATTTTGCAGATGACACCAAGATGGGGGGAAGCGTTCATCTGCCTGAGAGTATGGAAGGCCCTACAGAGGGATCTGGACAGGCTGGATCACTGGGCTGAGGCCAATGGATGAAGTTCAATAAGACCAAGTGCCAGGTCCCGCACTTTGGTCACAACAACCCCATGAAACATTACGAGCTTGGGGCAGAGTGACTGGAAGGTTGTGCAGAGGAAAAGGGTCTGGGGATATCAGTCAATGCTTGGCTGAGCATGAGCCAGCAGTGTGCCCAGGTAGCCAAGAAGGGCAATTATTCCTGGCTTGTAACAGAAATAGTGTCGCCAGCAGGAGCAGGGATGTGATCATTCTGTGATCATCCTCTACCCAGGGAGGTCATGGAGTCTCCTTCTCTGGAGATGTTCAAGATCTGCCTGGATGCCTACCTGTGAGACCTGGTGTAGGGAACCTGCTTTGGCAGGGGGGTTGGACTCAATGATCTCTGGAGGTCCCTTCCAACCCCTACAATTCTGTGATTCTGTGATTCTGTGATCCTCCTGTACTCAGCTCTGGTAAGGTCACACCTTGAGTACTGTGTTCAGTTTTGGGCCCCTTGCTACAAGAAAGGCTTTAAGGCCCTAGAACAGAGAAACGTCCAGAGAATGGCAACGAAGCTGTGAAGGGTATGGAATACAAGTCTGATGAAGAGCTGCTGAGGGATCTGGGATTGTTCAGTCTGGAGAAGAAGAGGGTCAGGGGAAACCTCACTGATCTCTACTACTCCTTGAAAGCAGGTTGTAGTGAGGTGAGGGTCAGTCTCTTCTCCTGATTAACAATGATAGGATGAAAGGGAATGGCCTCAAGTTGAGCCAGGAGAGATTCAAGTTGGTTATTAGGAAAACTTTATTTTCAGAAAGAGGTTAGGCATTGCAACAGGCTGCCCAAGGAAGTGGTGGAGTTACCATCCCCAGTGGTGTTTAATGAAAGGGTAGATGTAATACTTAAGGATATGGTTTAGTGGGCAATATTGGCGGTAGGTGGACTAGATGATCTTAGAGGTCTTCTCCAATCTTAATGATTCTATGATTCTGTGGATAGCAGATTAGTAACCCAAACAACTTCTCTAAAGAAGACAGAGGATAGCATGAGTGCTCTATTTATTCAGTAGCGCTTGGTAGCATTCTGCATGCGTAGCCGTATGTATTGGAAATGCTAAATCAGGGCTTGAACCAATAATCAAGCACCTGGTAGGAAGGCAGGGCCAACCATAGGAGCTAAGGTGCATGCAATGCAGCTGATTGATTGGGTGGGGATGGAGCCAGGATCTACCCCTTCCCAGACCTCATGTAAAAGTCAGCACGGGAGGCAAGGGTACTTTGCTAGAGATCTCTGTGTACTGATGCCTTCTGAAGGTAAGCAGCTTCTTTCCCTTATTTTTGTGCCTATGGTGGTTGCATTTGACCAAATCCTCACTTGCAGCCTGGGATCTTGCTGCTCTGCTGTCCTTGTTGTGCTTTCCATTGTGTTACACTTAAAAAAAAGGTGAATCTTGTGCTCCTGTTTTACATGTATTAGGCTGTGCAATTGCCATTCCACAAAGAACAAAAAAATTTAGTCATTTCCACTTGGTGCATCACATTTCTTTCTTAACTGTTGCCATGTATTTCAAAAGTTTATTAATTCAGATTGCAATATAATGTGCCGTCTTCTAAATTAAAACAAGTAGCTAATAGAGCTAGTAAGTGTTTGATTTTCACAGACTTAATTTGTCAGTGATGGGTTTTATGGATGTTTCTGTTTGTTTTTATTTTTATTTAATTCATGCAGTTAGGAAAGCTCTAGAAATCTGCCAGAGTAGAGAAGGAATGTTTTTCTACAATGTGATGAAGTGTAAAGTACTATCCTATCCTAAGTGTAAGTGGCATACCTTTTATGACTGATGAGGTCTTATTCTTTAAGAAGAAGAGAAAACAACTTCTAAATTTATTTTTGCCTTTCTGTAAACTTATTAGCTGGCATATCTCTATCCGTTCCTCTAATACTTTTGCTTTGAATTTTTCCCACACCACTTAAAGACCTCAGTCAAATCCAGCTGCTTGAACACCCGTTTTTTCCTCCTTGCTTGACTCTGTACATGGGGAATCCTGGATGCAAGGCTCCTTTAGAACCAGTGGAGTTCCAAAGCTAGTGTTTGCTTGTTTTTAGTTGTGTGTTTGTTTGTTTTTAGTTGCATCACTCTGTATTTTCCTCTTTTGTATAGGAGATGAGTAAAATATTTCTGGTATCAGGCCATATCCTCAGATGGAATCTATCCATACCATTCCAAATGAGAGTAAAATGCAATTAAGGGATTGTTACACCAGAAAGAATCATGCCCCACACACCAGTAATTTATCCACTATATTTTTTTGCATCAGTAACTGTAAGAAATCATTATTGGTTCCTTTTCTACTGCATATTTGTACTGTGGTTAAAGATGAGTTACTGCGCAGTTTGGGTTAATGGAGGCATATTCCCCTGAGACATAAGTACATACTAGCTATAAGATGGGGATGGGTACTTTATTATGTTCTATGACTGATTTCAATGCTGCTTTATCATCTGCCAGCATGTGCGCACAAACTAATAAGCTATTCACTGCTTTTTGCCCTTGAGGGCAGCTTTCAATAAGGAAAGTCATTGATTTCTACACAGACCATAAGACATTCCCTGTATCATTCCATCCCCAGTGGTCCATTCTGCTGGGGAAACCAGTCATTTTGGTTACACATGCATACGTGAACACATGCACATACACTAGCCAGTAATAATCTGTCTTAGATGCCCAGGTACTTATTTTAGCTCCATTAGAAGAACTATTTCTATTTACCTTTTCTGCAATCTTGTCAGAGTAAATTTTATTAAATGCTTTTGTATACGATCTCAGCAGTATATAAAGCAGAGAACGCTCTTTTATTTTTTCACTCTTGGTTTTTCATTTTTGTTTTTACTTTTTTCTCTTCTTATCTCTTTAATTTTTTTCTTTTCTTTTCTTTTTTACTTCTTTCCCTTTCACTTCATTTCATTCCAGCAGCATGTTTCTACTATATGCATCAGCAGCTGGCCATGGCTGCCACTGTCACTGAGCCCCAGCAGGGAGCTTGGAGACCAAATTGCAATAATGTGTATAATCATAGCCAGTCCCTTTTAGGTTACTTACATTTCTTCTAGGCCTGAGAGTGTTTCTGGTGTGCTTCTGCCTTCAATTTTTAATCTATTTTATAGCCCAATAGTACTTAAACTTTGCAACTTAGCTCATATTTAAGATATAAATGACACAATGTGGATTATTGTGATTTTAATTGCTGCCACTGTCATCTTCTCTTTTTCTGATACTATGCTTTAAATTTACTAATATAAGTTCTTAAATCCGATGGGACCAAAAGACATAGACATTAGTCAGTATGAAGGAGAATCGTTCAGATTTCAGAGGGAGTATATTGTTGTCCTCCAGCTGAGGATCAGGCTATCTTGAAGATATCTCCCACTTCATTTTCTCCTCTGTTCAGCAAGCTGTCTTTGGGAAAATAGCTGACATGCCAGCTACTGCCTTCTCAGCTAGGAAGGAGTAAGGAGCAGAGACAGTGCAGCAGCTTATCTTTCCCTTCTGTTCCCTCTTCAGTCACCTGGCAAAAGTGGAAGAGGGAAGAGTTAGCTCATACTTTATAATGCTTAAGGCAATGAGAGCACCATGACCTGTCTGGAAAATTGGCCTGTAATGGCCAGAAGCATCTTCACTTCATCTGAAATCCTAGTGGAAATGACTTCTAGGCCACTTGGGCACAGAAAAAATACTGACTTAGAGAATTTTCTTCCAGTGGAATAAAGCAGTTTATAGCAACTTTAGAGTATGTATGCCTTTATGTATGCCTTTAAATTACTCAATGAACTCGACAGTATCTATAACACAGCTAAACTTTAAATAAAACAATTTTAAATGTTTTAGACAGCCTTCTCAGGTGCAGGTAAGGACTCCCTAAAATATTTTTTTCTGTAAGAAAAAGCCAATTTAATTTCTGAACAAAATATTGAAATGAAATAAGGAAGGTGCTCTGAGAAATTCTCATTCAGAGTTTTCTGTAATTCCCTTAGAGCATTTCTTAAAAAGCCTTGAAATTATACCTTTGCCCTAGAAAGTTCGCAGCAGAAAAAAATCTGATTAGCATTACTGCAAATATTTTTGTGATTGTGGTGTTGGGAAAGAGAGGGGGAAAAACAAGAACTATCCCAGCTCATAAATTATCAGTAGAAATCTACATCTCCAAAGTTAATATCGAAAGATCAGTACTTCTTGATGTTGTCTCTAAGCAAAGCAGCTAAATCTCTGATTGCCAATTAAATCACTGTGAAAAGCCCTTAAAAAAGCACCCCCATGCCTGACTAACAACTCATATCTCAATGGCTTTCATAATTGAAAGTAGAAGAGATTAAATTAAGAAAATATTGGAGTTAATGAATGACAAAAGATTTATTTTGTCTGTTTATAATGGTATGAAAATCAAGAGGTTGTCTTCCCTAGTCATGAGAGGGTAGAAATGTAAATACCTGTAAGAACATATACTTTAAGGTACTAACTGCACAGCCTCAAATGGTTATCCATCCAGAAAAGTATATTGCATCCTCCAAAGGACAAATTTGCCTTATTTTCTTATTTTGTCTAGTTTTATTAAAGACGTTTAATTGTAGCCATGTTATCCATTAGTATCTGTCTCAATGGATCTAGGGGTAAAAAGCACTGGAAGTTCATACATTTGGTCTTCCATCTAGGACACGTTCCAATTTCCCTTTCTGCTGCTCGTATGTGCAGTGGGGCACAAAGGGCTCTGGTGGCTCTGTTTAAGTTTTCTCAATTCCATGCAGATGTGGTACTCTGCTGTTGGGTGACAGCAGCTTTTTAGTATTCATCTGTGGAAGAAAATGAATAATCATATGGTTTTTTTTCTGAGCATAGTCTTTAATCAGTCGCTACGACACAAGTGTTACTCTTTAGGAATTTTTCTGGTTGAGATGATAAGTGAGTGGCAGATCAAATAAACACATCCTAATGTACATGTCCTACTGTTAGAAAAGCGCAATGTAAAGAACGCAGATGTCAGTGTCCTTTCGTCATTGGTTGAGTGAAGGTGTAGAGGTAGAAAAATTATCTACCCAAATACAAAAATGTATTGTTATTTGACATAGTTTGATCACTTCTGTGGCATCACCCAGTCTGACTGTGATCTCATCTTTTTACCTTGTCTTCCCTTATTGTCCATGTTGCCTCCTATAAATAAGCATGATCAGTCGAACCTGTTAACTGAAAATTTTTATGTAGATTGAGACAGGCCTTTGCTGTTACAACAATATGCTTCACAATAAACCTTTGTCAGAACATTGCTTTTATTTCCTACACTTGTATGTATTTTCGTGTCAGTTTGGAGTTGTAGGGGTGAGCAAGCTTTAAGGAAATGCTGGTGGTGAAATGCCTGGCTCAGTGGTCAGCCATACACAGAGCAGTGAAATGGTTGCAGTCACACCTCTTATTACTTGTACTCCAGCTGAAGCAGTGGCTTAAGATGGTGGATCCCTGACAGCAGAATGCAACATATTTCTTCCTTCCATTTGGGAGCAAACTGAGTGTCAGAGAGTAGTAACTTCTCACTTGAATTTAATCCTCCTAAGGTGCACTTTATTCACAGTCCCTTGCTTGGGATGTTTAGTGAGGAAAAGCTCACCCCTGCTAGATAAGCTCTTTTGACTGAAATTGCAATCAGTTTCCAAGGTCTACAGAAAAGGCATTTGGATTTAACTGGAGAAAAATTGCATTTCATTCTTTTTTCTCTTTCTTCCCTTCCTCTTCAAAAAGCAACAGAGTACTGAGTGCAGTGGGTTGAACTTCAGTGAGGTTAAAACTGCTGGAGAAAATGGTCTCACCTAAACCATTTGCCATCAGTGAGCTTTTGGATCTCAGAGAAGCCCTTTCCCTGCAGGTTGCAAAAGATGAAGGCTAACTCTTTAAGGATTACTCTCTTATCAGGCTTCTGATGTCTAAGCCTGGAAAATGTGATCTGTGACCAGTGGAAAAGTGGCAGAAGATTTTCATGGAAGTTCCAGAACTGTCATAACTGTAGACTGTAATTGCTCTGTAATGAGTGTCCTAATATTGACTGCCTTTGCGCCGAACTGCCTTTTCTCTTACAGGGAAAAAATCAGCTGACTTGTTAATTTAGTATCAGAATAATTTGAAATGAGAAACAGTTGTTTCCTGAAATCTGTTTTTCATTCAATAAGATGAATGTTTCAACATAATTTTAAACATTCCTCATCCTCTCAACTGTATCACGGATTAGATTGTATTATGCCCTCTGCTACTGATATTCAATTTTCACAGGCATCAGATTTCTTGCACAGTAATGTTGATTTCTTAGTAGAAAATAGTAACTTACGAATAAGGTGTGCTTGAGGTTTTTTATCATTATTTTGGGAATGTTAATGTAATGCAATTACAGAGTCAAAATTCTTTCTAGAATTCAGTGACTGTGCTTTATATAGGTTGATATTAAGACTCAAATTTGATGTTAGATGTTGTAAGGTAGAATTGCTCACCTGACTTCAGAGAAGAAATGCTGATTTGCAGCTGATAAGGAGCTGGCTTCAGATCAGGAAAATAAATGGTTTATCCTGTCCCTCTGCCATTGTAGGACTGCTTCAGAGAGCGTGCATCTTAACGTTATGTCAAATTATTCCTCCATTTCTTTGTGTGACAAAACTTCATCTGTTTTCCTGGTTAACTTTTACAAAATTGAGCAGGTCTCACAGTCATGGTGAAAGTGACTGAAATTTCCCCTTTATCAATTCCATCAAGTTATTTCTAGTGATCTTTCACAGCTGCTCAAAGTCTTCCTCCAGCATTACGGTGCAGTGAACCTTGTCTGGTTCAGAAGCACTCAACAACTTCTCCTGTATCTTTGTACTGCTTGGACACATGCTGCATATGCTGGGGGCAGACCATGGTCCTATGGTGTAGCATGGCTGTGCCTGTTGTATTTTCTCCATTATGGTATTTGCTGTGTACAAAATGTACCTGCAGGGAATCTCTGGAAGTAGTCCCACATAGGAGTAACACATTAAATGATAAGAAAAATGAAGACAACAAAGGCTGAAAGTCCCAGTAAACCTATTTCAAACACATTGTCTCAGCGAAAGATAAGTTTGGGACATCTGCTCCCAGAAGGAGAGGTAAAGGTGTGAAAAATGCTTGAAAATAAATGATTCCATGCTTTGTTTGGGTAGGTGAGAGAAGTTTTTGTGCCTGATGAAAACAAATGCTTTGCTATATTTTTGCTTTTTTTGTTTCAGACTTAACAACAGCATAAAAATATTTCATCCTCTGAAGGTATCATTTCACAGAAAACTGCATGCCATCTCTAAGTTGTGTTTTTGGTGCACTGGCTTACATTTCTGTTGGAAGTTTTCGGTCCATGCTTCAGTATTCTTCATAATAGTATGGGTCAATGTGATACAAAAAGCAGTGCTGCTATTACTAAGGGAACTACATATAACATAAAGAAGAGGGACCCATGAGCCAGCAGTAGGACTTCGTGAGATTTAGACTCTGAGGTAGTCAGTTTATTACACAGTTCTGTGTAATCAGAACATTCTGCAATGTACTGAAACTTACCCACAGTCCATGAAGAAGAGTTTTTTTCCTGCTCTGGTCAGGAATTTCTTGAATTTCAAGTCTAACAGCAGGTAAACAGCTCAAGAGCAGCAAGGGATCCAGGAGCCTTCCCTGAAGTAGGAAACTGTAAAGAAACTTGCAGCATGTTCTAGGAAAAAAATCTGTCTCCTGACATTTTATGGTCCAGATTGTTCTTTTTTTTTTTTTTTTTTTTTTCCTTCCTCCTGGCTTTCAATGTCTCTGGTGATTTTGATTAGTCTTTTCCATGTGAGGCATGCACTGAGCTCTGTTTTTCTCTTAAAAAATGGGACCTTTCATGACATAGGTTTTCCCAAGTACTTGCATTACTGCTTGGTAATCAGTCACCCTCAGATGAACGTTTTTAATTATGAGCTTCTGGCAAAATCACAGGCTTATAGAAAAGACATATTAGGTCATCTTGTGCAACTCACTGGCAATGCAGGATTGTTTGCTGCAGTACATCTTATA
Source organism: Centrocercus urophasianus (assembly GCF_019232065.1). Taxonomy (NCBI): domain Eukaryota; kingdom Metazoa; phylum Chordata; class Aves; order Galliformes; family Phasianidae; genus Centrocercus; species Centrocercus urophasianus. The sequence continues at coordinate 22,691,671 of NW_024884722.1, forward strand.
ATGTCTTGTCCTTTCCATCCTAAATTAAAAAAGCATAGTGGATTCTTTCAATCCTCTTAATTGACTGACTTAAATCCTGCTGTTGAAATATTTTTTTCTGATGTTCATGAATCCAGATAATCCCTTAAGTCATTTGAAAATGTTTTAAATTGTTTTCCTTTGACAGTTATGTGATGATAAAAAGAAAGGGGGGGGGGGGAAAAACTCAGCTATAAGGTTACAATGGTTCTTACTAGGTTAGCTATTTTTATTGCTTTATCACAATATTGTTTTATTTCTGGTCCACCGGTACTACATTTTGGGTTTCTTTCCTTATATAAGTCCAGTATTACAGTTTCCATTTTATAGGGCTCAAAATCTTAGTTCTACTGGAAGGTCTGACTGACATTAGTGAGGAAGAACCCTATCTGCACACTGAGTGCTTGTGGAAATAGCCTCTATCATTTTCCTGGTTGCCTGCTTTTCTCCATGATACATGGTACTAAAGTTCTGCAATGGAATACCTCCTCTGATCAGGTGTTCCTTTCATTCATGGTATTCTCTGTGTGATAATATAATCTTGCTACTGGAGTTTTTTTTTTTTGTCTTAGCCTCTGAGTATTCTATTTCTAAATCCTCACAAGGAAAAGCTTTTTGTTGTTGCTCTCATTGGCTGATACTTTTGTTTCCTTTGCCAACAGAAAGGGAAGGAAGAGCTTAAAATATTCTGATGGACTGCTACGAATACTGATTAGTTCAGTCAAAACCAAATGATGAACAAATTGTTTGTGACTGATGCAATACATTTCAGAGCAATTTTCTAAAGTTACTGACTCTAGCCACAAGGGCTTCCAGGTGTTGACTACATGATCATTAAATTTTCAGGATAAATGGCAGGGGAAAAAAACACCAACTAAAATGAGGAACCCATTTATGAGAGACTTGAGTTTGTGAAAGGTAATGCCCAACCTAAAAGGAAAGACTAGATGTGATATTTTCTTCCTGTTCTAATCCCTTGATCTGTCTTTTTTTCCCATCATTTTTACATCAGTTTTACCATCTTTGATACTTTCTCTGTGCTGATTTGCTTCTTTTATTTTCAATTCTACTTTGTTTTCCCCTTCTTCTTCATTATGTGTTGTATAAAAATGATGTATGTGTTTTAACTGAGCTTCTGAACATCATAGCCCAAATGATTTTGGAACAACACAGAAATTACACAGTGTCTAATCATGAGAAGGCAATAAATGATCATCACAGGTAAATCTGTAAAGCCTCATGAACTGAGATGGGGCTGTTGTGCTTCTTATTTTTAAGATTCTTGTTTCTAACTTGATGTTATTTAGCAGTGTTCACTCTGAATTCGTCTTTGATTCAAATTCCAATGGATTTATACTTACAGTAGATTTCAGCGTGAATGGTTTTTAGCCTATCTCTTTATTTGTGAGGAATCCTCTGTATTTCCTCTTTTCTACTATCTTGTACCTGCTTTTTATTCTAATGAGAGATTTCACTTGCCATCATGACGAATGTTGGATAAGGCAAAGTAAACTTGTGCTGAATTGACTACATAGCATTGTGCCAGATCATACAGTATTTCTACTGGTGACTGCATGTGGTACTCTGCCTTGCTGGTTCTGCAGATTAGCTAGACAATTCTCATTCGATTTCTGTTATTATCTTTAGGGCAAGGTACGTCCTTTCCTGCTCCCTTTTGGAAGCTTTGTGTCTGAAAATAATTGGAAGAAGATTTTAAATTAGAAGGCCATAAATAAGCGTTGATTTTCCAAAGGCTTGAAGTTTCATTGATTTTTATCTTTCAACTTATTAAATAGCTGGATAAAGAATTCTTCAGTCCTTATTTTTGTCTCAATAGCTATATCTCTGAGTCAGGTCCCAGCTGGAAAATATCTCCTGTTGTACAAAAGCTTGATAAATTTCTTCATGATACAAATTTACATGCATAAGTTTCAGTCTTTCCGGGTAACAATTGCCTATGTCCTTTCTACCAAAGGTCTGTAAATGAACTTCTGCAGTTCTCTCACTGTAGAAATTACCAGAAATATATACATCACTGTCAGAAAGCTGTTTGCTTTTTATTTTTTTATCATTATTTTTAAATCAGAGGAATTAATCTTGTAAAGTGTGGTCAGAACGTGTCAATTTAGAAAGATAAACAGGCATTTGACTTTATCTTCAAATTTCCTCTTTTCCTTTTCTTCCTCTTTGGACCTCTGTAGTTTGGCTTAGAGAACATCTGTGGTTTCTTAACTTGCCTATTTCCTGTAAAGATTTATGAATCAGTATTTTTCTGAATTCAACACTGACTCTAAGCATCAGTGAATCTTGAAAATTATGAAAGCCTTTGCAGAGAAAGACCAAATGGATTTTTAAAAATGCAAATAATTTGTTATATATTAATAAAAGTAAGAGTTGCTATTATTAAAAAGGAGTAATTTTTAACTTAAAACAATATGAATATTGTGTAGGTTTGAACTTTACATTAATCTTTCATAGATGAATATTTGATGTAAATTGCAGTCCATTTCTTTGTGTCATATCTGTCATCATGGAGTCTGGTATTGTAGGGTTTATTGTGAATATAACCAAATACATCTGCCATTTGCAGGCTCTGGTATAAATGTTTTGATATAAGTGACTACAGAAGGTGCAAGACAGTGAAGAATGACATCCTGCATCCTGCACGTGACAAATTACTACAATCTCCTCATGCTACTAAAGCAATTGCTGACTAGTAGCGTCCCGTGTGACCTTGTATCACATTCTTTTCCTGAAGTAACTGTGCTGATTTAAATAAATAAATAAATGGATAAACAGACAAATAAATAGAAATAAAAGCTTCAGTGAGAAAAGAGTGGTAGTAAGTGAATGCGGATTCAATAAAATGTAAAGTATTAATAGGTCAGTAATTTGCATTGACTTAGGTTTTCTGTATTATATCCATTGTGGATTAATACAGTAAGTGCCAACAATATTAAATAATCTCCTTGCTGCTCTTATGAGGGAGAAGTATGAAAGTAATCTTAGCCTCATAGCGTCCTGGTTCTTTTCTTACAGAATATGACACAAGAGTAAAAAATACTGCAAAAGCTCATTTAGGGGCTGTGACAGCACTGAACAGCCTTATTCTAGAAACCATAAGAGATTTTTAATTTAACATAAATCTAAGCTTTCAGAATAATTTCAGTATAATCAGGAGTTCATAATATGGAATTCATTGAGGATCATCTATCATTATTTTAAAGGCAGAGACTATGCAGAGATCAGAAGCACTAGTTGTCCTAGTGCCCTCGCTTTCACCCCTAGCATCAAGCTCTATTGCACATTAAGCTTCTTACAAGTCTTCTGTATTTTTCAACTGTTGGTCCTGTTACAAATATATCTCTGCTTTATAATGTCACAACCAACTCCTTTCTACAAAGAAAGCCTGTCAGGCCTCCTCAGCATTTCTTCTATGCATTGTGCTTGCAGACAGTGGGAAGAGCAAGAAAAAGATCTAGTAAATGGCTTTTTGTGCAGCATTGACTGTAAGCACATCAATTGTAACTATTTGTACTCTTTGTAACTTTATGTATAAACAGATTTAGAAAATAGCCCAGAAACTTGAATTGTTGAGATACTCTTCCTGTCAATTAAAGGATAGTTTTACTGTAGAGTTGGTTTATGAAATGCTTGCTAGCATGGAAGTTCTGTGAATAAAATGAAAAAGGTCGGATTCCCCAAGATGGAATAGAGTGTCTAGATAGGTCTGTCGTCCTTGTCTGTGAAAAATATCTGCCTCATGCCTCAGATAGCTCATAAGATAACAGTGGAAGAGTGGTCACAAGCAATACGGATTCCTGTTTATCTGTGTCCAGACGTAGAAAGCTAAACAGTACAAATCTTTGGGTACCTACCTTTACAAGAATATTAGATATAAATATTTGTGAAGAATCCACTATTAAAATGCCAGCAGATGGCATTGAAGAATAAATGTCACTCCTGTTTCTTGTAGAAGTAAAAAGGTTTTACAGTACCATGTACTGAAAATTCTTCTTCTGTACGCCTTTCCTCAGCTATGTACATAGTCCATTAAAGGAGGCATACAGAAGTTAGGCACCTGGTTTAAGATGTTCAAAATGTTAGAAGGCTTTAAGCTCTCTTCATAGGCTAAAGCTTTTAATTATCAAATACTTCTGGATACGTCCATCATGTGCAGAAATCCTGACTGGATTGTCATCTGTAACAGAACCATCACAGTCATACAGATTTATTGTTTCTTAGTGTCTGCTACAATTGTATGCTATTTGTTACGCTGGTAGTGAATGACTATTCGTTTATAGCTTTCAAGTCCCTTTAATGATGCTTAATTCAAATCATGTTTTTACCTCTTCAAAATTTTGTTAGCAGGGTAAGCATGAAGGGGGAAAAAAAAGCAAGGGAAAATATATGTAAGAAACACAAAAGAGAAAATAAACAGTGGGGGGAAAAAAAAGGTAGAAACAAAACACTAGTAGTATCCTGTAGAACCCCATTTTAGAACAGGTTCTCAATATTTACATTAGAAAATGTTTTTGCAAAGAGCATGGTCAGGCTCTAAAATGGGCTGCCCTGAGGAGGTGGTGGATTCACCGTCCCTGGAGGTGTTCAAAGAACATTTAGATGTGAGGGACATAGTTCAGAGAGAAATATTGGTAGTAGACAGACAGTTGGACAAGAATAATCTTGGAAGTCTTTTCCAACCTTGGTGATTCTGTTTTTAGATACGATCTGGTAGTAGAACTCAAATGCATACTAAGGAAGTTTGCAGATGATTCTGAATTAGAAGGATCTGTTGATTCCCTTGAGTACAGACAGGCCTTGCAGAGATCTTGACAAATTAGTGGGCTGTGCCACTCACTTCGATTCTGAAAAGAGGCTGAGTTTTAACTTATTATAAACTAAGTCTTAGTGAATTCTGATATACATTGTTTCTCTTCTGTAATCACTTCCAATCCAGAAGGATTGGAGAGTGTATGTAAGAAACGGGGAAAATATGTAATATAATAGGGTAACTTCTTAAGCTGGTTGGGTAGTTGAGAAACATAAATGCTTCAAGAAAAAAGCATTAGAGAGACTTCCTACTGTTGCTTGCCTTTTGATTCGACTCTCTAGATTTACATCTCTCCCGTTCCCTTTATGGTATTTTTATTTTATTTTATTTTATTTTATTTTGGCTCTTGATTCTTTCAGTCTCCCCCTTTTCATGGTTGGTTTTTTTTTTTTTTTTTTTTTTTTTTTTTTCCCTAGTTTGTGGGTTTCTTTGTTTATTTTTGGAAGGTAAATATATAGGATCTCCCTTTTCTATTAGATATATTTCTCTAGATTGAAAGGTTTGGATAGCCACATTCTGAATTCAGTGGTGAAAGGATTCAAAAATTCACCTTTTCATAAGTAGAGAAGGTCTTAACAGAGCACTGCAGATAGATAAATCAATGGCTACTAACTGTATTTATGGCCTGTAGTAAAAGGAAAAATTCTACTGATTACTTATCATTTTTAATGTTAGTGGGTAATTTCCACCTTGTCTCTTCTCAATCTGGATGGTTTTCAAATGCCAGATCAAGCACCAATCTAGTGACTATGCAAAGATGTACAAATCAAGGAAGAAGCCACCTGTAATCTGCTTTACTTGAAGTTACATGGAGAGAATGGGTTGCCCAATGAGGAAACACGATACAGACTAAAAGAAACGTGATGTTTCTTACTTTCCCTATAGATTTTTTTTTTTTCTTTATCAAGCTCTTTATAAGATCCCACGTCTGAATCCAGAAAACTTGCAGGAGTTTTTTTTTCAAGACATCTTAATTAGAATAATTACATTCCAGCTAATAGCAAAAGGATGGGAGTGACTGAAGGAACTAGAGCTGTTTAGTCTGCGGAAGAGGAGAGGGAGACCTTATTGTTCTCTTCATATAATTGAAAGGTGATTGCAGTAAGAGTGGGGTTGGTCTCTTCTCGCTGGTGACAGGTGACAGGAAGAGGGAAAATGGACTCAAGTTGTGCTAGGGGAAGTTTAAGTTGGATGTCAGGAAAAACTTTTTTTATAGAAAAAGTTGTTAAGCACTGGAATAGGCTTTCCAGGGAGGCGGTTGAGTCACCATCGCTGGATGTGTTTAAACACTGTCTGAATGTGGTTCTCAGGGGAATGATTTTGCATTGTTAGTCAAGGTAGTATGATTAGGTTGAAGTTTGACTTGATGATCTTGAGGGTCTTTTCCAACCTGAGCAATTCTGTGATTCTATTCTCTTCGTAATCAACTACCTAACAAGAAGTTACAAATTTGTGGAGTTTATTTTAAATCTTTCATTTTTCATCTGGGGTATTTTAGAAGAAAGAAAAGGAAATCCCTCTAGTTATATAGCACAGTATAATTCAACAAGCAAAGATGTGAAGTGTAGGATTTATTCTGGCTTTTCATACTCACAGAAAACCAAGTTGGCATCTTTAAAGCAGACAGATGTCAGACATCTTGTGAAGGGAACCAACATGCTGCAGTATGATTTACTTGGCAATGTATTGCAGCAAAAATAAAGGGGAGATGATTTGGCTGTAGAATAGGCGATTGATTTGAATGTACCTCCTAGCCAAACAGGAGCTCTGCATTGATTATGTTATCCTGAGTTCATCTTCCGGAGCATGATGTCCCCTCCGCTCCATTTCCCACTGATTCCTTGTTTTCAGAATTGTTAGTCAATGATCTTTCCATCTATAGCCTTGTAATGCCAGAGGGAGTGAAATTTAAGCGTATTTTCAGCAATTAAGCAGTAGGTGAGTTAGAACACACGTAAAATGTTTTTTGACCGCATGTAGGGATTTAAAAATAAAAAAGGATCATTAAATGATTAAATAGTATTAGATACATTTTTATATATGCAAATGCTAAGTAAGATATATTAATTTTGACATTTCGAAGTCCTGCAATAAGATCACTGTGCCCTGTACCTCTCCTATCATCTTTTATTTTAATTTATTTTAATAAAATGTTTTCTATACAGACACATGGATGTGCAGCTCCATTGCTCATCTTTCTGATGAAACCCCACTTCTTCATGTGGACAACAATTTTGTCAATTCTCAGAGCTTCTTTTTTCAGTGTCATATTTGGCTTGTCTTATGTTCCTCTGGTGCTACGTGTTAGAACATTTGTGCATTCAATTTGCAGAATCTCTCCCTTCAATGGTTCATGCAGTAGATACAGCTCAGCATCTTGTTTCCGGGTAGAGACTGCTGGAAGGATGTGCCACAATACTGATCTGCAGCAGAAGATAGACTCCACAGTTGTGACAGATTCTATCTCTCAAGTCATTAAATATGGCCCAATACCAACAGCTATAGAGTGGTCATGACTTCACATGTTCAAACTTCAGAACCTGAGATCTGATAAGAGCTGTAAAGGATTAGACAGGATTTGTGTTTGCTACCAACAGTGCTATTAGCACCTACAGAAGATAACAAGTTAGTAAATATTCTGCATACCCTCTCCTAGCCTTCAGAATTTGCAGTTCAGAAACTTTCTGAGATGAAAAGTTTACTTTCCTCTTGATAGATTTTTATTCTACGAGTTAATCGTTTGTTAAACAAATGTAAATGTTAACACTCATGTTGTCCTCCTTAGGGATTCCACAACTTTATTCTTTATTGCATGAAGTACTACTTTTTTTCTTAAAAGCCTTCTGTCTGCTAGTTTCATTTGATGCTCTGTATCCTTATACTGGGGGAGGGGAAGGGAAAGAAAACAACAGTGAATATTTATTCTCTATTTACTGTCTCTATTGCATTCATATTTTAAATATCTTTATCATACTCCCACTCAGCTGTCTCTCATCCAGCTTGAAGAGCTGTAGTGATTACTTGTATGAAAAGCATTGTCTTAAATTGTAACATCTTGCTCTACCATTTTCAGGTCTAGTCTGTATTGGTTTTGAGATGAGGACATGAGGACTTGAAAGGTTGGAAAGATTCATTTTGTTCAAATCCCAATTATACTATGTACAAACTGTTACAACATAATACAAAATAGGGCATGAAAGTTTCAGTAAGTTCTGAGTTATCCAGAGTTATGACTTCTAGGTAAATCCATAGACTGTTAAATCTTGGAACTGTCAATTTTATGCTACGTTATGTTATTTATGTAATTTTGTGTTGTTTACACTAAGCACTTTCCTACCACTTCAACAGCTCACATGTCATTTTAATTGCAGTACCTATTTTTGATTTTTTTTCTTGTACATTTTCATCTTGTTTTTACCCTACAAACACCAGAGTGCCTCCAGCACAAACAGTTTTTCTCCTTTTAGAAGCAGCAAAAATTCCATCAGGGTATAACATCCCACTGTTTTTTCCACTCTTTGTCTTCCCTACAAAGAAACCTGTACAGTTGAATTGTACAAATTTGGAGTGAGTGATGGTTCTCGTCTAAGGAAATAATGGAAAATAATTGTAGTCTCACAGAAGATGAATATGAACAAACTTTTCTTCCACATATTCTTTGAGGTGTTAAAAATGTAAAGGAAAGTTTTTTCAATGTGTCTAGGGAGTTTGGGAGCAGAAATCCTAGTAAGATATCAGATTTGTCTTCTGTAACTCTGAAGCTCTTCTGTGCTTCCGAAGCTCCAGTTCTCAAAGCTTCTTGTAGCTGCCTACCCTCTGAGGGAGGCGTGCTTTTACATATACCTCAGCAGTAGGTGTGTGCTGTTCTCTTCAGTGTGCTTGCATGAGATAACTGCGTTTGAACCATGCTTAAACAGATTCTCTTGCATTGCTGCCTGCATCAAAAAATTGGAGCAATCCTCCTTTTTGCCTCTCTGTTCCTTCCCAAATTGACTATTGCACAATGGGAAGCTGATATTGGATTCTCTGAGGAACAACATTCAAGGAAGACTTTCACCAGCTGCTTTACAAGCATAAAAGCAGCAAAATGTTGTACGTCGTGTAGTTAAGCATTGTGACTGTACCTTCCCCATAAAAAGATCAAACCTGGTGAGACACAGTCTATAGTCGAAGAGATTTTTCCATATGGGAGATTGAGACACAGCATGATTTAAGTGGTTCACCTGAGGATAGAAAAAAGGAACAATGGCTAGTGCATTAGCTGGAGGCTTGCAGATTTTATTCAGTAACTTTCTCAGATGCTTCTGAAATTCACTGTGTGCTTTAAATAGATTTTTTTTAAATTTTTATTTATTTTTTTTTCAGTAGTATGAGATAATTACTTAGAAAGCTTTGAAGTGCTTCAGACTGTTGTACTGGTGTTCTGGGCATGCAGCTAAGAATAAGAGAAGTCAGATTGGAAGTTCCAGAGTCATGGACGATTATCTTGGCTACCTGGTTATCCCTCTAAACAGAATTACTTTTCTGCTGACACAGGAGCTTAATCTCAAGCTCTTTATGTGGATGAACCTGAACTTTTCTGTTTTCTTTTTTTGATAGGAAGTGAGTGTAAAAAAAAAAAAACAAAAAAAAAAAAAAAAAAAAAAACCACACTGAGCTCCCATGCAGTGGGACTTGTGTTGTCTTGAAAAGGCTATTTTTTATGTCACAGTAATAAGATTAATAAGGAAAACCACATAAGGCATCTAATAGTTCTCTGATATTTAGAGGAAAAAGAAAAGGGGAGAAGTAAAGGAAAAATTTAAAAAATGCACAATCTTCCATTTTCTACAGACAGCTGGCAACATTGCGTTTTTCCAATTAAGATGATAGCATCTGGGCTACTGTAATCCTTAAGGTTGTAAACTGTGTCATGTTGCCCTCTCTAGAACAGATTCATTAGTCAGCTGGCGATAATTTATCTCATTAAAAAGAAAGGCACTGCCTGTAATTTTACTGTAGGGTGGCTTTAAAAAAAATTAATTTCACATGCATTATGGGAAATAATTTGTCTGAAGCACCAAAAACAAAGACAAAAACAAAATCAAAGAAAGCTTTTCCTTCGTCTTGGCTTTCCTGTTAAAAACTATCCAATATAAGAGAATTAAGCTGAGAGTTTAATGATTTAACGTGAATTTTTGTAGACATCTAGATTAAAGTATTTATTATTCACTGGAGTTTATTCATACAGTTCTGCTCAAGTTAGGTGCACAGTAGAGGGAGAAACACAGAGCCTTAGTAGGGAAGAGCAGCATAGCAGATGGGGCTACTCAAAAGCTAACACTGAGGCAGGTGGACAAAGCATAGGAGGAAAGGGAACCACCTACAGAGAAAGGAGATAGGAAGGAACAACTTAGAAGAGTAACAAAAATGAATGTAACTGGCTTTGATCACTGCAGCCATTTTATTTAGCATCCAGCAGAACTTCTGGATTAGAAACCTCGAAATAACGCCATTATACTGCAAATGCATAATACCCACCACAAAACAAAAGCTGTGTTTTTAGGAGGAGATGAAACTTGGTGGTACCTGTTTACGTACTGCCTGTCTGACACAGTTGCAGAATTCGTCATTGGAAGAAATTAGAAGTTTAGCAATAATCTCAGCACCTTTATCAGGTTATGAAGCTTTTTTTCATGTCTTTCAAGTCCATTGTATCAGAGGCTCAGAGCCAAGGTAGCAACCTATGGAATAAGATTTTACAGGGTATGTCTGAACTACATAAGACTGAAAAAAAGACTATGGAAAAATAATCTTAACAACAAACAGTCAAAGATTCTAATGGGCAAGTTCCTTGCTTGAGCCTTATGGAATTATTCACACATGGGCTAAAGTAGGGACTTTTGACACTTGTTCTGCAGAAGTGTAAGCATTTGACGCTTGCTCTGCAGAAGTGTAAGAGGTAATAAAAATTATGAAAGTTTTTTGTTTTGGGGTGTTTTTTTGCAACTTTCCTTGGAACTCAGGTAGACAAGGGCTGCAAAATAACAGGGATTATAATAATGATAGCTAAACTCTTTCCAAAAATTTTGTTTATTTTTGTAATGTAGGGTGAATTTACAGTTTCAAACAGTTAATTTAGAACAGTTAATTTAGTTCCCTTAGTAAAGTCTGGTACTTTTTGTTGGCTTGTATTGTTACCGTGTTATGTTGCTGCAAAGAAGAGCTAACAGACACAATGCTGACGTAGTTTAATAAATTCCAGTAGGGATGAGCTGTGGATATAGGTTGAAAAAGATTCTGGAGTATCAACAAATATCAGATCACAAACAAGAACTTTAAGCAGTAGCTTATCCCTAATAGTTTGGAAAAGAGAAATTTTGATAGGTGGAAGCGTGTTGATCAAATTGCTGTATTTGGCCTATTTAATCAAAGAAATAATGAATTGAATCCATCACCTCTTTCTCTATCAGATGTGATGCTATGGTAAACAGGTTGCATGTTGTCCTTGGAAAAAGAACTAGGATAACCCTTTATACATAGTTATAAAGTAAAATTGATGTGAAAGCACAAAAGTGATTTTTACCTTCACAGATGCTCTCCAGGTACTTGAGCTGTGAGGTTCAACTTCTCTACAACAGCAGTGAAAATAAGAGCTGGGATTTGCAGAGCAGATATGAGGACCCAAGAAGTGAGATTTTTGTGTCTTTAATTGTGAAACTCACAATTGTATCCAAATTTTGTTGGCTTGCATTGCAGAACTATGCTAAAGTCATCTAAACTTGCACAAACCCAAAATACAGAATGTTGTATCCTAATATCCAGATAATTTTATTGAAACTTTTCAGAGAGTAACAATACTTACTCAGCCCAGTGCCTTTGAAAAATGCAGCGAATTGTTTACTTCATCCTTGAAAACAGCATGAGAAAGTCAGATAAGACCAAGATTTAACATCCTTTCTATGCAATGGTAAAAATTCACAAAAAAAGCATAGCTAGACTTCTCTTCTGTCAGGCAACACTAGATGTAGTGAATCAGCCCTAGTCCTGATTACAACGATATATTTCCAGTGACAAAGGCTGATTTTCTTCTCATTGAGTCGTATAGCCATAGTAGATTTATTACCTTTGTAGGAAATGTGTGTGTGTGTGTGTGTGTGTGTGTGCTGTCTTAGTAGACTGTAGGTGAAGTTTGTCTTTTGGCATACTGGATGACTGAACAACAAGTGACTCTGAACCCCTGGTTCCAGCATGGTTCTTTTTTTTTTTTTTTCTTTTTTTTTTAAACAGTGAAATGACAGCGCCAGACTGACTTGAGTTAGTGTTGGTTATACATTGGTACTCCAGCTTCATTTAACATCTGAGTACTCCTTCTATGTGATTTAGTTACTATTAAAAGATGAGCCAGTGTGCTAGACATGCACAGGACTGTGACATTATGGTCTTACAAATAATTAGCTCAGTTTAGAGTGGAAACTGGTTCCTGATGGAGAAAAACACAGATCCTGGTTGTCCCAGTGCAGTACAGTGGGGGGGGGGGGGGGGAAATGTTGTGTAGAAGTGGGAGATCTCAGAGCATTTATTTTCCTAGCTGCAATAAACGGCCCTACTACAATAATGAATGTGTTGGATGGAAAGTCTTTCATTTCTGAGTACAGGTGAGTGGTGAAGTTGTAGAAAGTAACTGTCTGTTCTCTAGTCTAGAAGGCAGACCTATAAACTGCAGGGGCAAATTATTCAGGGGGTTGTCTTATATCAAACCATCATTCTTGTTTTTAATCAACAATTAAATAAGTTTAGCTGCATATTTAAATCACAACCAGTTTAAGTTCCCAGGATAACAGAGGGGTTATGCTCATTTAGCACAAGGAAAATTTTTATACAATAATTTCAGGAAACTTCTTTCACATACAGAGTCCTGTATTAAGTAGAGAGACTGTGGTATGAATGCTACCCGGCCTGATTTCTGCATGCAGTGAACTGGCATCAACTTCTTTCTGTGTGCAATTCCACACACAAAAGGATGTTTCAAATCACAGCTAACCTTTGCTGTGCCCTCTTTTATTTTAAGAAAATTTTAATAATCTTTTATTTAAGAAAATAAAAATAAAAAAAATCCGAAGTACTTCCGTTTTCATTTATTTACATGTTAAGTAATTGTAAAGCAAGTGGTTTTCTTTCAAGTGAGTCTCAAAATTACAAGTTTTCTTTTCATTGCAGAAGCATCAAAGATCTTCGTCATTTATTCCATAAAAATCTAACCCTTTATCCTTGGTTAAATTTTTACTTGGGATACTTTTGTCCAACAACTGCACCTCAAATATACCTACATATAAATTGTTCATGAAAAATGAAAGAACATTTTGGGATGAAGGATACTTTTTGTAGAGTACATAATGCACTGTAACTGGGGCTTTGAATGTTGTTTGTCTTATGTTTTAACAAAATATTTAGAAATATCAGTTCCCTGAAATGGCAGTGTCATTAAGTGGTTTGATTAGTAGTATGTTTTGAGCAAAAATATGATTTCTTGTACATGCTGGAAGTTTTAATGCTGGCTAATATCTGAAAATAAATGCTTGAAGTCACTAGACTGGTAAAATATATAAACTGCTTTTTTATGACCTTGAGTTGACTGACGTAGTATCAGTGGGAGCATATTTTGAATTACAAAAAAAGCCAACACAACAGTCTCTTAAAGAGAGTGTTTGTTTGTACAGAGGAAATCTGCTGGGATTTCTTTTTTCAAATGCTGATGGGTAGAAGGAGGGTCTTCATTAGAAGAAATTTTGAAGAGAGAAATAAAAGGGAAGGAGCAAAAGAAGAGAGACATGAAGGCTAGATGCTGAATTCAGAAAGAGAAGGATGCAAATTGTGAGGGGGAAAAAATGATACAGAAGAAAACGCATGAAAAACTAGCAAATAAGATTAAGGCAAAGAGCAGAACAAGCAAAAGTAAAAGCCTAAGAAGTAGTGCTGGAATTAGGCCAGTGCTGAGCTGTGGCAGTTCACAAAAGAGCCTTGATAGGTCTCATAACAAGGGTCAGACTAATTGAAATTTGTTGCTTTCTAATTCTGATGGTCAAATTCCAGTACAGATGAGTGAAGTATTCAAAAAAGCGCAGAACGAGGAAAAGCTCTCCAGCATAACCAGGAAAATAATTACTTAAATATAATTAAATGTACAAGGAGAACCTCTAAGTTTTTCTCTTTCTTTCCAGCACCTGGTAAACTAACCAGGTTTAGCTATCCCTGACACTGAACATAAATGGAATTCAATCAGGTTCCAACTTTGAACAGGAGGACTGAGGAGACTTCTTAAATGTAAGCATTTGAGTATGAATATATATTTTTAAGAAATTCTTCCTGTGTTCTAAGCATAAATGTTATGATTTGGGGAGGAATAATCTCTATCATTGTATGTAACTAAATGGTTGAATCTACATTTTAAATGCAAAGCTTAGAGCAAGCTGACCCACAAGATAATGACTGATACTTCCTTAAGAAGTAACTTCTTAGAGGGTCTCCCATAATTGTCATTAACAATAATATAGAAGTAGAAGATATTTATGATGCAAGGTCTGCTGCTGGCCATTTATACCAGGAGAAGGTCTGATCCTTCTTGTCTATTTTTTCATTAAATCATTGCAGGGAATAGATGAGACAAAGAATTCTTGATTTTATCCAAAGCAGAATCTCCTTTTTTGTAAATTAAGTTAATAAATGTTTAAAAGCAAAATACAATTTTAAGCACTAGACTGTATGAAATTGTTTAAATAGCCATTTTTTACAGTGAATACCTAGTATCATGGAAAAGTAATTACATGGAGTAAAAGATATGCCCAGTATTTTTCATTTAAGGTGGGAAGTGCCTGTCAGTACACCTAAAATTTATGGGACATAATTCTTGCTTTCTACTCATACCAATTTAAAGGAGAGGCAACTCTGCTGACGTAATGCTGATATAAAATCTACTGGAGATCTATCGAACTGTGAGGGACTTGATTCAGCCAAGTGTGTGAACACATGCTTGCATTCGTTCCTACTGTTAGCATATGCTTTAATATTCTGTTGTTGCACTCTTATACATGATTTGTCTGTTATAGCATAGTCCATAAACTAAAAAATAAGCAATCTCTGACTGTATGCAGAGGTGTAGGTTGTATAGTAATGTAAGTAAATGTGTTCCCATTAACTTCTAGACCCTAGAAGTGGAATAAGACTCTGTCCCAGGTTGCTCCTCAAAGCTGTTGTCTTTCCTGGGCACAGAGAAATCTTGCTGCAGCTTTGCAGGAGGATTTATGAATCTCAAATTCCTTTGGAATCATGTTTCATACTTGCAAAAACCTAAATACTTTGTTAATGTATTTAGATATTGTAGTGATTGGAACCTTAGAACTACTTAAGACAGACAGGTATAAGGATTCTAGATGTATATCATTTTTTGTAAATTTTAATACAGATTTTGCATTTTCCAGCGATGAAAACAATTAATCTGTGGAAAGACGAAACTGTCTAGTATCGCTTGTTGAGGGTGTTACTATATATTTCCTGTAAGATGAATCTTAATCAGTGTAACATCTGTAGCAACAAGCTCTGTCACTTGACAAGGACATTTATTTTGTATCTTCTCCTTTTTTTGCAAGTCCCACAGCCCAACTATTAGAAATCATCATGCTGTATTTTTCGTGCAATCAGAGAAATCCTTTCCGAAGACAGCGTCAGGATGCGATATCATTTAAGCTGGTCTAATAGGGAGAGAGATTTGATGCTCAGTTGTTTTCTCTGATGCACAATTGTTTGTTTCCAAATACATAAGTTTTGCCTTTATTTTAAGTTTTGGAGAAAAGTATGGGAGAAAAGTATGGGAAAACAATTTCCTTGCTTGGTTGTTTTTTCTTCATCTAGAGCTAAAAAAAAAATCTCTGTCACTACTGACAGTTATACTAACTAGGCTTGACCTTGTTTTTGTTTTCTGTTTGCAGTACTGAATGTCTCCAATACACACCTTTTCCCAAAATTGTGCATAAGCAAATTATTCAGTCCAGATAATTATAATAATTGGTCAACTTCCTGTTTGTCCTTGGTTTGGGACAGTGATTTAACTTGTAAGGTCATTGGTGAAAGAGAGTGGTGAGAGTAACTCTCCTCAGTGAGGTGTGATCTGGCCTGTAACACCACGTCACTGATGTTTCCTCATGAAACGAACCAACTCTCAGCAACAAGTGGTCACTGCATAAAGTAGGAATCTTTTGCCAAATGATAGCAAATTCAATTCTGATCATCTCCCAGTACCATAAGTTTTCTGATCAGTTCTGGTACAGAGTAGTACCTTTAAATGACACTTTGTTGTTCCAACACATACCTATTGCCATTAAAAGTCTCTCTGAGTTAAGTCTTTACTGTACATCCTTGAACTCTTTTAAAAAATTCCAAACTTAAACCTGCTTTAAACTGGAATCTTAGGTTGTGCTGCACAACTGTTGGTAATGAGAAAGGATTCAGGTGTTTTATTACTTCTAAAATGAACCTACTGTATTTTTGAAAGGAAAAGTTGCACTGCCAAATAAACGATCATTTAATCTCTCACAGTCAATTTCCCAAATGTATGTATGAACTCTTCAGCCAACGTATTTTTTTCTTGCATGTTATCCTAATACTAATGACAAAGAGATACTTTATAAATGTTCAGTGTGTGGTGACAAATAGTATATTTTATAAATTAATTTCAAGTTAAAGCTAAATTATTATGGAATTACATACTACATACACTTTACTACCAAAAGAGTTCATCATGATTAATGTTATTACAGTGAACACCAAAGGAATTAATAATGATTTGCACTTATTATGGAGTGGTACCAATGTAGAGAAAAGAAGGTTAGTCTAATTAAATTCCAGAAACCACTTTAGGGCTCTGCTGCATTGTGGAGGCTGGTTTTTTATGTTAATTAATTCTGTATGAAAGGTTACTGAAGTGTTCTAATATTGTGCAAAGAGGTATCAGGAAATATTTTGGAGCTGTTATATTTTTGTCTAAGATTTCTGGATCAATCAAGATGGAGTTGTATCCATTACCAGCTCCTGCAGACTGCGTAAATGGTAATAAATAATAAGCAACTGAAGATTCTAAGAGTTCTTGAGTGATGAAGTTGAAGTGGGTGAAAGGTAGAGCTATATTCTGAGCAGATATGATTGAAGGGGGATCAAAACTCAGACCCAGAAATCCATATCATTTTACTGCAATAGGTAGAGTTACTGGGCAATGCATATATACGAACTTAACTCCCCTCCTGAATTACTACCCTCACACAAGTGCTAGATCAAACTTAGCTTAGATTTTACAGATGTGATTTCATGATGATTTGGAGGTGTTGCAGTTGAAGGGGTGAAAAGAGTGTTTTTCTGCACATTATTTTCTTTTTAGTTATTCTTATTTTGTGAGAAGAAAAAAAAAAAAAAACGTAGAAAGAATTTTTGGTAGTACTTTGACCTGCCTAATTTATTTGCAGAATCCCCTAGCTGCTATTGAGTAATACAGATATTTCAGACTCGGATTTAAACCAAGAGAAATATTTCTGAAGAAACAAATGAGAAAATTAACTTTGCTGCTGCTTCCACTAAAATTCTTGGAAATGTTTTTACTTCTACCCTTCTAATAGACCTGTTTGGAAATCCTTTTCAGGCTGGATTTTTCAAATCCCAATTCCCTTAAGCACATGCTTCATATGTTAGGCATGTGTTTAAATTCTCTTGATTTAGAGGCATGTACTCGAGGGCACTGCTGAATAAAGAATGGTACGAGCATGTACTTAAATGCTTTGCTGATCAAAGGAATAAACCTTTTCATTTGATCTATGCTTAATGTGAGTTAGATCTCATTTACCTGTTATCCAGTAGTCAAGAATATGTAAGAATATACCAAATCTCTCTACTAAATATACCACTGTTGACTAAGCTGAATTCTGTTCGTTGTTGAACTAAAAAAGGCTATATAATACACTATGTTTCTATGTGTATTTTTAAATATATTTTATGATGTAAGTTGTAAATTACATTTTCAAGTTCTACAATCTCACTGCAGATAAAAAGTGGGGGATTTCAAGACTGTAAAAATCAGAGGAGGGGAGAGGGTTTTTTTTGTTTCATTCATATATTCATTGTAACACAAGAATGATTCAATATGTTTTATGTTCTTAATATTTTTCTTTCTATATGCCATGCGCTATGCAATACATCTCTTCCTCCTTACACTAACAATTTATATTCAGGATACTCTAATGAAGTACATCTTGAGTCTCCTTTTCATGGCTAATGAGGAGACAACAAGAATTTGACTAATACTAGTACAATTACTGGAGCAGTGAAGCGTGCATCTCTGATTAGACGTGATAATTTGCAAGGCTGGGCTCTTCACATTAAGTTTGCAAACAGTTTAAAAATCACTTCCTCTATTTATCCAGCTAATCTCTGTTTAATGACTCCAGGCCTGACAAAAGAAAGTGAAAATATCTCTTAAAATCCTATACTTCATTTATGAAGCTTGTATATAGAGCAGCAGTGTAATTTATAGCAAATCATTTCCAGAAGACTGTTTGATGAAGCCCTGCAGCTGACTTTTCACAATGTGCTGGTATTTGCATTCATCCTGTAATACTTCAGGGTTTCATTTATAGAGGGATGTTTTTCTCTTTGTCCAGATTTAGACATATTTCTACAGATTTTTGTCTCTTTTGTTTGATTCCTTTTCTTTCTAATTCAGCTTCTGAATTCAATTTGCTATTATTTATAGAGGCTTGAAATTTTTGCCTTTTTTTTTTTTTTTATTTTCCTTCAGAGGTACCTGTTAGAATTGACTGATGGTAGTGCTCAGGAGATCTTCATCAGTCAGCACCACCATGAGCGGTCAGGTTTTAATGAGAATATGGCATGTATCAATTCAGATCTTGGGAAAAAAAATCCTTCTTCTGAGTCTAGTTTTCACTATTCAGATTTGAAACAGAGTTGCCTGAAACCACAGCATCTCAGGTTAGAACTGAAGATTTTAATTACTCAAATGGAAAAAAGCTTTTTCTGTCAGCAGGTGGCACTCCTCCTGAATGAGGAGCAAGAAGATGCAGCTTTAAACGGACAGCTAGCTGCATCAGAGGAGCATAAAATGGGCAGCTGCATGTAAAATTGCATACCAGAAAGCATCATTGATAAAAATAATGCTTCCTGGGTGTAATCACAAAGAAAGATCAGGCAGTAACTGTTCTAAAGGGTGTGACTGAGTTGTTTGATCTCATGAATGAACTGTCAGCTGCTTTCCTGCCTCGCAGATCGAGGGCCCACAGTGCTGACTTCATACTACATGGTGACACTATCAGATTGTAATTTCTTTCAAGAGTCTCTATAAATTAGTAAAACCAGATGCAGCATAGGGATACAGTTCTAGGAAGCAATAAAAGATTCAGGTTTGTGCCTCACATACACCTTTTCTGGAATATAAAAGCTGGTACACAGAGTGATCAAATGTTGAGTCTGTTGTTCAGCATATATTTAGTTGCCTGTATGGCTTTCAGAGAACCTGATCAAATGTGTCTTGTTAAAGATACATTGGCCCTGGGGTTTCACTGTCTATTTTACTTAGAGGCACCTAATGGTTTTTGTTTCCACTGAAAAGTGGCAGCTGTTACAGGGATTGGTTGGGACAGACAGAAAATGTATACGAGTTTCCTTCTGTCCCTGTGGAAGTTATCTGTGTCAGGGAGAAGTGGGTTCCTAGGGAAGTTTAGAAAGACTGCACAGAAAAGACATCCTTAAATAAAGGGTATCTGCATCTTCTTCCTTTTCCACATAAAAAGGAGGAGATAAAAATAAAGAACTGTTTTTATCACCTCTCAGGGGTTGGCAGTTTCTGAAACCACGCTGCAAAATCCCAGTAGTGAACATCCCCCTGAGGGTTGGGATGGAAGGGTGGAGGCAGTGCAAAATGACATCACTTTCTAGCTGTTACTAATGTGCTGGAAGCTGGCCAATACAGTTTCAAAAATGGAAAAAGCAGATAAAGACTTCTCTTCATTCTACTCTGCAGTCTCCGCTGGTGGTCTTAGTAGGAAGAACTGTCTGATTTCCCTTTCCTCCATTACAAAGTAACAAAGTTAAGGATCAGAAGGTGACGTTTGAATATCTGTCATCTCTTTATATGATTAGTAACATTATTTTTGAAAATGAGGCTCATGCTTCTTAAAGGTGTAGGAACTGAGGAAGCCATTTTCCCTGGGGGGAAACTAAGAAGAAAGCAGCACTACATTCAAAGCTAGCAGTAAGAGTGGCTTGCTTGCAACTTTCTTTTTCCCAGTGCTATGAGAGCTGTAGTTTTTAAATTGCTGCATGTGCTCTATATAACTGACATAATTTTGTAGTAATGATAAATTTCCTGCTCATAATGACAACAGCAGTGCTGGGAAAGAAATGTCTGTTTTTTCTCTTGCTTGATAGCTTGGGAAGTACTTATCCCACTCGTGGCTGTAGATGAGGGCATTGCACTGCTGTTCTCGTGCCATTTGGATTCTGCCTGTGATTACTGCAAAGTTTCCTCACTGCTACTTAACGAGTAACCCCTAACTAATGCCAGGTACAGCTTGTAGCCTCCAAAGCTGTCATAGCATCATATAATGGTCTGGATTGAAAAGGACCTCAAAGATCAGCTAGTTTCAACCCCCTTGCCGTAGGTAGGTTGCCAACCACTAGACCAGGCTGCCCAGGATGTCCATGAAGTTTTGAAGAATACAGAGCTGCCTTTTCCTCTTCCATGTGCCTTATATCAGGATGCTGAACCTAAATTTTGTGGAATTCATACCAAAGATTTAAACTTGAAAAAGATGAGAGCATTTCAAAGGCACACTCACATTTTATCACAAAGGCTAAGTCATTTTCTAACATATTACAGCAGTTGGTAGACACACAAAAAATAAAAATAAAAGTACATAGGTACTTCTAAATATTCTCGTAATAAAAACCTAAGTTTCTACTGACAGTTTCTTAAATTAAAATGTGTATATAATAAACCTTTCCTTGAAATAGGTTTTCATTGTCATTAGCTACATGGTAGAATGTCATTCCCTGCCCTATCTCTGAAGGCATTCAAGGCCAGGCTGGATGAGGCTCTGGGCAGCTCTAGGCAGTGGCTGGTGACCCTGCCTATGGTGGAGGGTTAAAACTAGATCCTTATGGTCCTTTCCAACACAGGCCATTCTATGATTCTTTGACTGAAAGCATGCAAAGAGAGACTGTGCCTTTATCTTTCACCCAGTATTCCTGGTTTCTTTGCACTAGTTTTTTTTTGCTCAGTGTCTCTACTCTGTTGCAAACCAGTGAGAAAAATCTGTATCCTGATCAGCCACCTTAAATTCTTTTATAAACTACCTTCAGGGTTGTCCATGATGGCATCTAGTTAGGTACCGTGCTCCACTGCACATCTGTATCACCTTTCCCTTCTGAGAATGCTCACATGGTAGGATTCATATATCCCAGAGTATGTTCAGGAGGAAGAAATGGTTCTGTGCCTAAGGCATTAGCATGGATCTTTAGAAATCTGAGATCAGAGACTGAGCCACCTGTCCCAGAATATGTGGAAAAACCTATTTGGTAAATGGGAATAGTCAGAACTGCCTGTATAGAAATATTTCCTTCTTTCTTTTCACATGCATCGTGGACTCTCTACATAGTTGATGGTGCAGTAATCACAGAAATAATGTTTGTCCCAAGAAAATTGTTCTTCCATGAGAGGAATGTTGAAATAAGATTCACTACTCCACTGGGAAGCTATGGGATTCCAAGATTAGTCAGTCCCTCAGGTTATTTCCATTTCTGAATTGTTTAAATTCTGATTTCCAAAAGAGAGAAGGTTTTTAAAAGCATCTTTGCTTCTTTTCCCTTTTTGAATAAGGCATGCTAGTGAATAAAGTTCTTAATCACATTAAATAAAAATAAAATTAAATAAAAGTATGCATGGAAAGCAGAGTTCATATTAATATGCTCACTGGTGCAAGTGGAAAAACAAGTATCATTTAAATTTGTACTCAAGTAAAAGATCTACATGGGATAGCATTTTGTGAAAGCCTAACTGCTTGAGAAAAAATCATCTTTCAGAGTTCTTGGCATTTCAGATGCTAGAGAATCCCCCCCTCAGCTAGTTTCCGTCCTTTGCGAGTTATCTGTTTTCAGACAAGCAATATTAGAAGGATGTTTTTTTCCAACTAACACTTACTGTGTGTTTAATTAGGGTGAGCTCACACTGCAATAATATTCAGTTAAAAGTCAGTCAACTAGAAACCAGTGGAAACCAGATGTGGTTAGCTCCAGCACTCACAGAACAAGTTGTTCTCTGCAGAATCCTTGCGACTTCTTCCACACATCTGAGCTGTGTGCTCAGATTTTTCTATTTCAAATAACTCATAGAATCCATGCAGATTTAAGACCAACTGATGTGCAATCACAGTCATCCTCAAGCAGGAAATAAATAGGGATTGAGTTATTTCTCAGATTACTGTTTAGAAAAGGGCCTTAAAGAGTAGCATCCCTTTCCACTTAGTTCTTACTTAAGCAGTTAGTCTGAAGCTTGTATTGTCTGATTGGAGATCATTCACAGGATATCTCAGTACCTTCATTTTTGTTACTTTTGCTACCTTTGTGCGAAGTCTGTGCTATTTTACCACGAATTAGAGTGTCCTCAGGGTATCTTGCAGTGCATTTTATGGTGCTTTTTTTCTTTTTTCTCTTCTCTGTTCTCTCTTTTTTTTTTTTTTTTTCCTACATCAGTCTCTTTTACCTGTGTGAATACTTACAAACTTAGATTCAGTTACCATTTCAGTTTCCTGTACTCCTTGCCTAAACCTAGAATTTAAAGTGCCCTGGAATATTCACCTAGGATATTCCTTATGGAGCTGAATCTTCACAGTTCGTCTTTGTAGAGATTTGCAGCACTTTCCATAAAATAGAGTGGTATTACAAGTCAATGTAACTACTGCCTACATAGACAATTATCAGCCTTGTTCTTCTTTATACATTTGGATGTGGTATGGGCAGGTACAAAAAGAATTTCTTTTCATTTCCAGTGAGATCTTAGCCTGTATGATTTACTATACCACAGATAGATTTGGGGCCTAATAGCTGCTTTTGAGCTGCAAAGCCCTGGCTTATAACTACTGGCATTTGGAAATGCACTGCTGTTGAAAATGTGCAAAATGTTCCGTGTTGACAGAACGCAAAGTCTAGCTACAAAAAAAAACCGAACACTTATATTGTAAGGGAGCACATCTTCAAGCACATGTACACAATCGAAGGGCTGTTCTGGCATCTGCTGTCCTCTTAATGCATGAGGGGGATTTATTTTTGTGCGTAATTTCCATTAACCCCAAAATAAGAGTTCCTCACTGTAGAAATTTAGATTAGGATTTTTGGTCACAAAACTTAAAGCAATTAACTTATTCATGAATCAAGAATTTTAATTCAGATCACCAGGGTTGAAAAACAAGTGTGTTATTCATGTGTAGAATTAAGACCTTTTTCTAGCCCTTTCTACTTAATATTCATTCATAGAAGGGTTTGTTTTAGACCAACTGCGGCAGAAGAAAACATTGCACTCAGATTTGATATTCTGTGAGTCAGTGGAAGTTGGTAAGATACAGCTATATTTATCTTGTCCTGTCATTTCAAATGTACCTTATCCACACTATGGAATCATTTCTTATAGATGCTAGCAGAAGTGTTTCCCATCTCAAGCCTAATTTTTTTTTTTAAGGCAGAATTGTTTATTTTAGACAGGTTGTTTCATACCCTGTTCAGAAATGAAATGTTTACTTTGTGTATGGACTTTGACAGAAATGAAGAAAAATCTTGTCCATTTTCCTCAGTTGTCCTTACCTCATATGAAAGAAAACATTTACAGCTGTCTCTAGTGTCCTCCAATGCAATAATTTTTCTCAGAGCTAGACTGATCCCCAAAACCTGCTGACACAGCCATTTGCTTTCTATGTTACTGTTATCTCTGACACAGGGAAAACAAGTCCGGTCTCTAAGTTTCCATTATGCCCAGTGCATCATTACAAACAAACTCATATCTTGCTACTTGTGCTATTCAAAAATGCAGCAAATATTTTTATTGGCACAGAAATGAATAATTTTCAAATCACTACAGGGAGCTATACACATAGATGTTGCTGATAATCAACAAGATTTGTACTCATTAGAAAATTCTCTCCTTAAACAATTACTGTATTATATTACTCTAAAAGAAATATCCAGTATGGGATGAGTTATTTTTCTCTATCTCTCTTTATGTCATCGGGCTTATCTTTCCTTGGAGATAAAGACACAGGACAGTGCTATTCTATTGACATATGCAATCATTGTAAACTTGATTTCAATAGTTTGAAACTCAATTGCAGCTCTAGTAACCTTTTTTAAGGAGTCAGCATGAAATGAATATGCTACAGGCTACAAAAACAAATATAAAACAAATGTGAAAAGTTAATTAACACCTCTTTGTGAAGTACTTCTAAAAAAACCAGGAAACTGTTCTCAAGTCTTTAAAGCAAGGAGGTTAAACTCTGTAAACCTTATGAGGTTCTTCTTTCTGTCTTGGAAAAAAATCTTATCTGGAAATAGTGTTGTGGTGAGGTATGTTTGTTTGTTTAGGGTCAAGAAAATGCAAATGATAATGGATTTGAGATACATTAAACTGCAGAAATGCATTCTAACTTCACAAAAAAAAAAAAAAAAAAAAGTAAAGATTCTTCTCTATGATATGAAAACACAAAGGTTTAAACACTTCTTTGGGACACTAAACAGTACGACAAGAAAGTGTAGCAATTGTTAACAGGAAACAAGGTCTTAATGATCAGAAAAAAAGCACAGTATATTTTCTGGAGGACATCCAGACTTTTGAGGGGGAAGACTTCACAAGTTTTTCCACTGAGTCAGATAATAGCTTTAAATATCAATCATTGCAGGAACAGGGGAAAAGGTTTGACATATGAAATAGAAAAAAAACTCCATTCTAAATAACCTGCAGCAGAGAAAACCAGTATCCATGTCTAACACCTCTAGTAGCAGCTGCAGTATGTGACTGCAAATCCAGGCGTGTAGCCATGCACAGCTAAACCAGGTGTTTCTAAGGATTCCACTAAAAAAGGATTCCACTAGTCAAATACTGTGAGTTGATGTCAATAGTGCCTGTACCCTCAGAAGATCAGAATTAGACTTTAAGCATTCATTATATTTTGTTAAATTGAAGAATGTAACTGTAATCCCAATGGTAAAAATTTTATTATTTCCTGTGTATCTAGGGTTTTATCCCATTATGTGTTGACCTCACTCACATAATTGGCAAGAGGGTATTCCATTAAAAGTAAAAGCTTTTTTATTTCATTTTCTCTACATAGTTCAATTTTTAAAGTCCATCGTCTGAGTGACCAAGCATTTTCTAGGTTCACTAACTTTCCATATATCATAGCTTCATTGCTCTGAATTCAAACTATGATTTTTTCTATTTATTTACTTAAATAAATGACCAGACCTTTCTTACTTTAACTATTTGTCCTTCAAGCTTGTATGTATGTCAGAATAAGCTACAGCTTTCAGGTGTCAGTAAAAGCATTGTGTGCTGGATATAAATATGTATCTGGTACTACCAGATGGGAGCACAAAGTATTTTTATATTCAGGTTCTTCTCTATTTTTTCTTAATTAGCATTTGAGTATGTGATATCCCTACAAGATAAAGCTAGCTGAATTTTAATCCAATTTTCTGTGGACAAATGCATAGTGAAAATTTTGTCAGAATAACAACTTGCACTACTTGTTGATAACTTGGCTATGTTATTGATGGAAGAACGGTAGAGCTGTAGCTATTACGTCACTCTTAGATGTTTCAGTACAGAGATAACAGGAAAATGCTAACACAGTGTCTAATCAAAATGATACATTGCGATGTAAAACTCAGTGTTCAACTTCCACAGAAAAGCTAGCAATTGAATTTATCCTTACAGCGGAAAGACTGGACTGTGGGTTCTGTAGGTCCTCTGCTCTGAAAAACAGATCGACTCATATCAGAGAGGTCTGCTGCAATAAATGTCTTCTTAGATGTATACTCTTAGTAGGCAGATAATAGTCTTTTCAGTGTCTTTCAGTCAGCGGTGTGAGAGCAACTTGTAAATTGCTCTGAATCATGCCATGGCCAGAGGATGTTGAAACCTCTGTGTTGGGGAGTTCTAGACATTGTCTACATGCTCTCCTTCCAGCTGCAGAGTCTAAGTGCAACTCTGTACGGTGGACTTTGTTTAAAGCAGTTATTAAATGAGAAATTAAATGATTGCAAAAGTATCATTCAAAAATAAATTGAGAGGAAGAGATGTGCTTAATTTTTGTGGTGGTATTTTAGTTCTTTTTCTGGTTTGGTGGTTTTTGGTTTTTTTTTTTCAAAGTTTAAAATAACCAGAAATATTAATTAGAAAAATGAATTATAATCATGAGAAAATTTGAGCACTTTAAGGATGAACAGAACCTGTAGCTATATAGTATCTATTAATATAATTAAAAGCTGTAGAAATTTTGTATTCTACTTAGGAAATTCTCAGTTCTGGAATCTTTCCTGGCCTGTGGAAATTTTATGCTTGCATTAATTCTAGGAATGGACAATCATAATGAGACAGGACTTAAGCGTTCATGTATCATAAAATTCATAACTTATTTCGGCATGATGAATTGAAAATAAGGAACATTCACTACAGATAAAATTTTGAGAATCTGAACTTTCTATGCTTCTGAATAATTATTTACAATATATCTAACATTTTGCACAGGTGAACACAGATCAAATCAGTTCTCAGAAGATATAATCAAACATTCCACATTAAAAGCAATCTCTTTTGAAGAACTTTCTGATTACTGAAAACTTTCCTCCTGACTCCATTTTCTCATCTGTTTCTGTTAAAGCATTTCATTCATATATAAACTTTCCTATGCCCTGTTTTTATGACTAATACATGAGAGTACTGTCACATACTTTCACATACTTGTATGTGTAAAGTGAAGATACAATCTAGTGACATATTTATTAAGTGGGTTTCACAGAGCACAGCTGTACCTGTTAGAAAGAGCATGCTTTTGAGGAAAAAGGCATTTATAGTTATAAATTAGTTTACTGGTCAGTAGTTATTTGTGTGAAAGGTGCAAACCACTATCTGATCCTGGTCTTAATTAAATCTAGGAAGCAGAACACTAGAT
This sequence comes from Centrocercus urophasianus, assembly GCF_019232065.1. Lineage (NCBI taxonomy): Eukaryota > Metazoa > Chordata > Aves > Galliformes > Phasianidae > Centrocercus > Centrocercus urophasianus. Next base: position 22,718,773 of record NW_024884722.1, read on the forward strand.
GTGTTCACTAGATGTCTCATAAATTCATTTCATGAACTGAAATATATTTAATACAAGTATTGTGCAATGTATACGTAAAAGACAAAACGTTTGTGCTGGAACTGCTGAAATATTAAATCAGATGTATGTGGCTTTAGCTTCGGATCCATCCTGACATTATAGGGAGACCTTTATCTTACTTATATATGGTTCATGGAGGAAACTAAGATGAAAGTGAAAGGTGTTTTAGACAAAAGGAGTTTCCTTATAGATACAAATGCCAGAAGACAGTTTGTCCATAGAGAAGTATCTTCTTAGTACTTTATTTTATTTTATTTAGTTTATGCAAGTCTGATAAAACCCTTCTGGACTTACGACCAGAGAAGCCAAAGGCATGCCCTCCACGCCACCTCAGAAAAGGCTGTCTTGACAGGACTTACCTTTGGAAAATTGGATTTTGCTGGAAAAATAAAACACAAAACATTCTCATTAAGTAGATTACTCCAAGGTTGGATTTATGTCCTTGATCTGCCTCTGGGTTTGCATTGCCAGAAACTCCAAGCTCTGTCCTGAGCAGAAAGCCCCCACAGAATTATCAGCAAGTTCAGTCTTCTGGCATGATGCCTAGCAGCTAGGAAAACAAACTAGAGCCCTGGCTCTACCATTGCCCTGCTTCCTGCCACAAAGCACAGGTGAGGACTTGAAAAGTTGGGAATAGCCTCTGACTTGAAGATAGACCTCTCAGAAGATCTGCCTAGAATCCATCTGTCTTAAGAATCACAAAGCTTGTAGAAAATGACAGACAAGTGCAGCTACAAAAACCTGAGAACTTATTTTCTGTGGAAACAACATCCTGTCAACTCAAATATATCCAAACCCATTGTCTAGAACAGGCATATTTCCTGGGATTTGGAAGCTACTTTTTGAGTAGTTCCTGTTACAGCCATAGTCCTAATTTTTACTGTGGTTTTTATTGTCCTGCTTCACTTTTCCAGATCAGCATGGTGAGTGGGTTTTTTTGTTTGGTTGTTGTTTTTTTTGTTTTTTTTTCCCAGAACTGAAGTCTCTTTAGAGCAGAGACCAAGTATAGAAATAGTCACAGGACAGGCAAAACCAGTAAGAGAGGAAAATGCCTTTCATAACTTCTTAACATGCACAGAATAAAATCCACACCTCTCTTTGGAAACATTTTTTTGTTCTGAAATAAGAGGTGGAAAGACAGGGAAAAAAACATTCTAGCCATTATAGGCTTGTCTTCTGTGTGAGTTCCCTCGGACTTTTAGCCAACATTTTGCACATGTTTCTGTGGTAGATCTATAACTTTAACTTGCATAGTTGGGGTATGCCTACATTCTGTAATATATAGGAGAAGTCATCACCTGAGTGGAAAGGCCTTGATCCAAAGCGTGTTGATGATGATGGAATCACTCCCACTGATTCTACAGAGTATCAAATTGGTCCTCAGATAAGCATAACCATCAGTTTTAATATTTTTAAGAACATACTAGTTCAATTATGGAGAAAAACGTGCTATATGGTTTGATAAATAGAATGCTTTCCAATTTGTCAAGCTACTGGCCAGCTGCTGAACTCTCTCACTCTTAATCTAACAGGAAGTGTGAAATGAACAAAGGAAGCGGGGAGCACTAAGAAAGGAAAATCATCAAAACTTAAACACATACATGCTGCCTTTGAACTACTAGTGCATTTTCCCTATTGAAATTAGGTAGCTGCCAGCATTTCATGTTTTCATTGCATAAGCTCTACCAAATGGGGAGATGCTGAGATGCTCCCTGCACATTCAGATAAACTGTACACATTTGGAAGTAATTGAAATGGAGAGAAGGCGGGGTTCTTTATTGGCATTTACTGATATGATCTGGTTTATATTAGGATGGAATTTCTGAGATTGAGAATGTATTGCTCTAACAAACAGTGGTTGCTATAGGAAATCTATAATCCTTTGTATTATTCTACTTGTACAAAAAAGACATGCATGCTGATGATTTGCTGGGATTTGAGTATGCTGGGAAAGTTAACAGATTCTATGAGTGTTATACTTGTTATTTCATATCTTGCATTTGTCTTCTTTACCCTTGCCATTGTGATAATTATGTGTAATCCTTGGAATTTGTGTGGGCTGCAATCTGCCACCAGTTCTCCATTTTGTATTTTCTATCTTCAGTTCTATCTAGGACGAGATGATGATTGGAACGGCCAACATAGATTTACTAAGGGCAAACAGCCTGACAAGCCTGACAGCCTGGTAGGATGGAAAAACTGATTCTGTGGATCAGGATTGGCGTGGATGGCTTCCATCCTGTCTCTCTCACAAATATAAGGGTGAGAAACAAAATTCTATGAAGAGACAAAGTAATATTGCTGGATATTTTAAGTTTCCAGTTTCTTCAGAAAATAATCTGGAAGGCATTTGTAAAGCATTTGTAGTGCTTCTACATGTCTGTAGTTCCTACTAATAGTTTAGTTTTCCTCTGCCTTCAACTGGATGTAAGGGTAGATGAGGCTGCTGTGTTGCACCTTTCTGATGCATCAGGCAACAATTACTATCTTGTTTTCCAAAGACTAGCAAATTTGAAGGCTTTGGCTCCAAAACTGTCCCCATCTCAACAGCTTTGGCATGTTGCATGTGTTCACTGAATGCTGTGATTTATTTAATAACTTTGTCTCTTGAAGACTTGATCACTGAGCCAGTCAGTATATAGTAATTGTGTACACTGAAATTCCCTGCATTTCCATAGTTGTGTGGTATTGATGACAGGCAAAATAATAGTAATACCAAAGCCAACATAGAATAAATAGAAAAGCTTAGGCTCAGAATACATGTTAAAATTACTGTGCAGAAAAACTAAAAATATGCTACTATCAGTAGCTCCTAAGAGTATAAAGCATTTGGATTTTGGCTACCTTTTCAAACATGCAGTTGTCAAAATTGCAAGCACATTCATGATGTTCAAATTGGATTTACTGTTGCAGACATTGCTTCATGGATGCAATCCTTCTCTTCCCCACCACCATGCAAAATCAGATGACTCTAAGAAAACTTGAAATCAGACTCAAAGAGCAACTGAGGCCATTTTCCTTGCACTGAAACTGTGACAAAAAGGTGGAGGGCATGTAAAATGGAGGTGGCAGTGCTGATCTTCCACTAACATCTGGTCATTAATTCCGTCTTTAGAGACTTCCAAAATGCTGGCAAACACAGCTCCAGCTGGCATGGGGACTGTTCCTTCTCCAAGAGCAGGTAAATAGGCCAGATGGTCCCTAATTTTACTACTGTTTCTAGTATGGATGATGAGCCTTGGTCCCTACTGAGCAATATGCCTTCCAGACGCTGAACATTTTTATTCACCTTTTGGCCACATGGAAATAATGTAATTATTAGAAGAGTAGTAAAATGATTAGGTAATTTGAGAGTGAGAAGCAAACAAAAGGCAGCAATGGTAACCTTGCTTTTCCTCTTTCAGAATGGTAAAGTCTAGAAATCCTTTCCAAAAAACTGCATTTCCATTTGTTTGCTGTAAACCAAAATTGTTTAACTTTTAGGAAAGAACTGGAAGAAACTGTTTTGTCTTATCCACTTGTTTTCTTTTCAGAAAAGGAACACAAAATATGCAAGAAACCCTCCCCTCCCCCAAATCCTTTCAAGTAATCTCTAGAACTCTTGTGCTGAGATATGCATTAGGAAACTGGGGGGATCCAAATTCAAATCCTTCATCATTTTCAGTAGTTACTGGAGGAGATTTTTGCCATGGCTACATGCAGCATGAAAACTTCTAATGATGTGGGAGGATGAGATTTGGAGACTCTTGAGTTGGAACCTGAGGCACTATTCAGGCAGTGATTATGCAATTGTTGCGTAATATGGAGAGTGCTTGCATGAATAATCTTATTAACATGAGAGTTTCACAATCAGGCCCTTGTGGAATATTGCGCTGTTCAAAATCATCTGTATTTATGGTGGAAAAATCAGCTAAATCACCATTAAAAAAAAGAAAAAAAAAGTGGTCTCATAAAGATAGCCTTTCACAGCAGGGATTAGAACGTTAGAAAAAAGAATAGAGGAACATATTTTTTCAATTTAGATCTAGTAGGAAGGGTTGGTTTTAATAGTTTCGCTTGAGAAAAGGAAAAGATGAGGAAAAGGTATAGATGACTACTATTAATTATCATTAATTTGCCATATCTGAGACTGTGAACACTGGAATATACAAATGGATATAGGAAAGGGAAGAAATTCAAGTCTCCTGAAGAATTTGAAAATCTTTATTTGCAAACAATATAAAGTGCCAGAGGCAGCACATGCAAAAGGATTCCCAAACATTTGCCAATTCTTTGTGCCAATACAAGAGCAATAACTGGAGCAGCAGGTGCAGCCGCTGTGTTCTCTCTATAAACCCTGTGGCTGGGAGTAAGCCCTTCTGCTGGTGCTCTTGCAGGAGCCCAGGCTGCCATGGAGCCGGTTTCTGTCTCAGCATGGCAGGCAGAGCAGCAAAACTGGAATGGCCATGCAAGTGGCTGGAAAAACAAAATTATTTTGCCTTGTGGTTTGTTTGTGCTAAGTGCGAGGACACACACTGAGCACGTGCTTGTGCCAAGGGCGGACCCAGGTTGATCTCTGGCTGCTTGCAGGGTGAAAGTTGCACTCTTGGCTGCAGAATTTGCATGCCACCTCCTTCACCTTTGCCAAATACAGAGCAGCTGATTGTTCCTGAGGTACCTCTGCACAAACACAAAAGCAGCAGCAGCAGCAGCAAGGCTGGTGCTGGCAGTGCTATGGAAAATAAGTCACTGAATATCCTATATATTAAATTTAAACTATATGCCAAAGCAGAAATAAACCTCTGTTAGGCTGGGCTTTTTCTTTGCACCTCCTAAAGGTTTAAGGCTATGGAAAGCGATGGGTCTATAAAGATGACTCTCCAGGCATCAGGGACAAGGCAGAGTGGCAGCTAAAGTTTAAGTTGAGCTAATGTTGCCAGAAAGAATTTGAATGCTTAGGTGCTGATAGCTAAAGAATTTGTACAGTCATCTGTGCAAAACGTCTGAGAAAAACTATAGCTAGCTGAGGACAGTCGTCTGGTTTTATCTCATGCCACAGCATTTAAAAAAGCAAATCTGATGCCCTAAACACCAATAGCTGCAGAATACTGGAGCCTTTCAAAGCCAGTTTGCTTCTAGCTGGATTTATTCATTAGGTTTGTAAATCTTTTGGCATGCCAGAACTTCTTACTTTTTCCAGACCAAATAGAACTGATAGAAGACAAAGAAAAATAATATTTTTATGATTGTTCCTATGTGACAATCCAAGATTAATTCTAGTCTGGAGAATAATCATCGGGCAGTCTTCCCTGTTCTGGGTTTTTCTGATCCTGTGCATAACAGAGGTCATCCAGTAGTTTTCTGCATTTGTTGGTTTCTTGGATATACGTAATACAGCTGAATGTAGCATTGATTTTGAGGTTTTATTTCCATGGGAAGATAGGTCTGGAGAACGTCTTGAAAATACAGTTTATTTTTTGCTACCCAGCACACTTTCTTAGTGCTTTCTAGGGTACAAATAGAGTTCCCAAGGTGCTCTAGGAAATAAATCTGAAAGGGCTATTAACGGCATATCCCTCTACTTTAAAATATATTTATATTAGTGTGTGACAATTTGTATTTTCATTTGGGAAGAGAATGAATAACTGAAGAATGGGCAAATCTCTACTAATATCAGTGCAGTTGCACTCATTTACTATATGACAAAATGTCTCAATATAATTATCTAAATATATGATCAAAGCCCAGCAGGGACGTAGATTGTTGCATCAATGTAAAGTAGAACAAAAAGCAAAAATGAAAGTTTCTAATATATACCAATGTGTTCATCTACATCTGCTGTTCTTTCAGTTCTGTTTTTGTTTTGGTTTTGTTGATGTGATAAGCAGGGTGCTGTCCCAGCGTGAGGTGAAGCATTGCACTGAGTGGGAGAGTTTCCTCATAGTCATAGGGATTACTTCTTTTGCTTTCATTCAAGTACAAGATGTCGTAATGCAGGGCTGTAGCTGCTGGATGAGCAGCAGTGAAACCTAATATCCAAGATTACATTATCCATTTTTTGTTCCTTGTCTGCAAGGCTCTGCATTTGGCTTACCAGAGGCAAGTGGCTATCATTCTAGGTGCTTTAGCATGCTAGTTTCTAGACCTGTCTGCCTACATCTCTGAGGCAGAGCTTGCTTTTACACTGTGCCTGTCACTGTGCCTCCTGCAATGAAAGCAGCCCTCTTGTAGCTGCTATTTTGTGCCCCTTCCCTGCAGCACCAATTAGAATGACTGCAGTCATTGCCAGGAAGAAATACTTACCAAATAAACCAAATCCCATGGGTATTTAAAAAATACAAACTTGACAAGGCCAAAAATTTCCAACCTCGCCCTTGACTCAGTGAATGAAAGCTGACCTCTGCCTTCTACGGTCAATTATTTTCCAGATTGTCACAATATCCAGGAGCCTCAGCATTTCTCTCAGCTGCTGGTCCGAGCAAGAAGGAGGGAGACAAGCATGAAGTGCTCTTTCAGTGCCCTTGTAAATTGTAGGTGTAATGTAGACATGTATCTCTACGAGAGGACAGACTAGAACCTCTTGTCCCTTTTCAGCAGAATAAAGTTTCATTGCATCCTTTTCCTGCCAATAAGGCATTTTAACATCTGGTTTTACATAAGAGAGAGTAGCATTTTGTTCTTTTAGTTCTCAGTAGTACAGTGGGTAGAAAGAAAAATCTTCCTGTGGTAGTGTGTGTATGTAAAATACAAACCAAAATTCAGAACAGTGTATTGCATCTTTGTCTTACAGAATCATCACCCAAACCTTTCAGATGGATCTTATAAAGTTGCAAGAATGGGCAGCTGAATACTGAATGAATATTTCTGACCACTGTTAGTCGTTGCTGCTCTAGTAACAGAGAAGTGGGGTGCAGTGGGAGACTGCAGAATATGGGGGCAGAACAGCAGGGCCCCTTGCACAGTAAAGCAGGACACTGCAAATTCTGCAGAACAGCTTCTCCTCCCTCCTCTGCTTGGTTTCCCTAGAGTTCAGATTGATTGACAATGGGTATAAATCTTTGGCTAATGAAAATAATGGCACACAGGAAAGGCTACCTTCCGTATTGGAGCTTCAGGAGCAAGGTGACTGAAGTTATGCATTGCAAAAATGTACCTTGAAACACTATTATAAAAATTTACGATTCAGGGCAAATTTCTATCATAGCAATTCTGGTTATGGTGACTAACAGAAACATCTTAATTTTCCTTAAAGTCCATAAGAATGTTACAATATCTGTCTCAAAATTTCCCTCCTAGCCTGTCCCACAGGTTCTCCATGTTCAAACCACCTTAATTCTTTGGTGCCTGAGCACTTCATGAAGTACAGTTTGATAATTTTATTTCTCTGCCATATTTGTTGATTGCTTTTTGAGGATGGATAATGATTTTTCAGATATCACATAGTTTGAATAAGAACATAAATGGCTAATCAATCTTTAAAAAGAAAAAGACACAACAAGAATAATAAATGGTGGGCTATATTGCTCAGGCATGGTATTAACATGTTTACAAGGCAAGTAAGAATGAGAGAATCTGAGATATTGCCTATGAGTTATGGAAACATCAATCGTCCTGTTTTTAAGCTGAAAGGCTTTAGAAGTGCACTGCTATTTCACCTGTGTGTGATTTGAGCAGGGCTGGGTCTTTCACTTCTTGCTGGCTATGCACCTGGGGAAAAGCAATGAAAGAAAGGGCTCCTCAAATGAGGCAGGTTTGATCTGTGATTTGTAGTGTAGAACACTACTTTCTGTGGATAGTGATGACTGCTAACAGAGGCTGACAGGAAGTTTTTCCAATGAAGTTTTTGGTTTCATATATTTAGAAGCAACTTAGTTACAGTAAAATCTCCAGAACTAACTGCATTTAACTGATTTGACAGTATATGGGAGTCTAATACAAATTAATTCTTTATGGTTAAATGGTGTAAAATGTGGATTGCTTCTACTATACTAACAGTTAAATTCTTTAAGATCCTGAAAGATAAGCTCAGAGAACTGATTTCTGCATATGTCTGTCAGATATTCCGGTTAATTTTAAAGCATGTTGTTCAACAAATATTTCAGTTTCATTCTCTGTGCTCCTGAGAACACTGTCTTGCATGTGTAGTCTAGATTCCAGGAAAACAGGACAGCTTGCAATGGAAAGAAACAAATTGAATGCATTTTTCTACTAAATATCTGGAGACAGTATGGAGACAGTAGCTAGGACACCTGACTTTTTTTTTTTTTTAATTTATTTCCAATCATAGAAAAAAATGGTGTGAGTAATTCAGATGTGTATGTCAACTGAATATCATATATTGGGATGTTATCTTCATATCTCTTAACTTAGATTTGAGAAAAGGATACATATATATATATATATACTTATGTTTGGACATAGAAATTTTCTTGAGGTGCTAGCTAACAGCAACAGAGATAAATGGTAATGAGAGCAAACACTGGGAGCGTATGGAAAGGTTTCCCAAGTGCAATATCAAGTCATGTTGTTGAAGTAGTTGAGCTTCAGGGTTCAAAGACAAGCAAGTAGACGCTCCACTTGTATCCCCAAGGGATGAAATCAACTCTTGAGAAATTCTGACATTCCAGACGTAATTTCTGACTCAAATCTGAAAACATTTGCTAAGAGCAGATGTTTTAGGTGATGATACCTGTCTTGTGAAGAGGGGAACAATTTAAGAATCTTGTGAAAGAAAAATAATTTTCTTGAGACACTTGTATGTTTTTTCAGTGCAAATGTGTCTCTTTAAAATCCCAATGGATTTCAGCTTCTCCATCAAAAATTGAGAATAGCACTGAGACATTCTATACAGTGATTCACCAAATCAAGACAGGGTTTTTATCTGGCATTTGACTGTTGAAAATTAAAGATATGTTGGCTCTCTGAAGGTTAATCATTCATTCCTGGGTTTATAATGTATCAAAGAACCCAATGTGGCTATGGTTGGAAGGGACCCCTTGAGATCCTCTAATCCAGCCTTTGCTCAAGCAGGGGTGCCTACAGCATATTGTCTACAACCAAGTCCAGACAGATTTTGAATATCTCCATAGAGTGATACTCCACATCTCTAGGCAACTGTTCCAGCATTTGCCAGCCTCAGAGTGAAATAGGGCTTATTTTGGATTCACAAGCAATTCCATGTGTTTCAGTTTGTGCCCACTGCCTCTTCTGCTGTCAGTGGGCGCCAAACTATCTTCCTTATTCCCTCACACCAGGTACTCAGGGGATCCTTTGTAGGAGATCAGTCAGTAGTTTAGCACAAATGTTATACTAAAATAATAGTTTGCCTCATTTAAAATTTATTTCCCATTGCAACTCCAATAGTTTTGAATTGGCTCAAGTGAGGCAGGTAACAGGTAACTGCTGGCATTTGGTGAACCAGACATTGCAAGAAGTGTATAAATCCAAAGCAGAAAGTTTGTCATTTCAAAGCTGTTTTTGTCCAGAACTCAAAGCATTTTCCATATGAGATGAGGTCATGCAAATCTGTGGTCATGCCCAAAGCCAAGGAGCAGCTGACTAGAGCTGAGAACAGCTTTTTCATTAGACCTCCAACCCAAACAAGCCTAGACTCAAGGCCCAAAGTGTTTGTGTAGTATCAGCTATCTTCTTGGAAATGTTGCTGACGTGAGCCTGCATATATATGCCTTCTCTTTCCCTTTGCTCAGACTAGGAAATATTTTCCTCAGTGAATGTAAATCTTCTGGTTGAACCTACGATATCTGCAAGAGCTCAGATCCCGCTCTCCACTTTGAATATCTAGTTCTCTGATTTTACCTCCTTGATGGAATGCTAAAGACAAGAAGCAGAAAATTACCAGAGGAAAGCTGTTGTCTCCTCACAAAATGAAATAGGGTCAAACAACAGGCAAACTCTTATCCAGGAAAATGAATTTGTACAGTTACAAGTCATCCCTCAGTAAGGTTGTGTACTAAGATCTGTGCTTGCTCTGAGTAGGTGAGCAAGCCCCAATGGCAGACTGCAATATGGCAAAGGACAAGAGCTGCTCAGAAATGGAGGTGGAGTTTACTGTTTTGTAGTGCAGATGTTCCAAGAGCCACGCAGAATAGGGTGCACTCAGGTCTCTTTGAATGCAGTCACTGTGGATTTCTAAGAGAAGAATAAGTGAGAGAGAACTATTGCTTTCAATCTGCTCTTCTAAAGGATGCCTTCCTCTTTGTTTAAATAGCAAGCCACCTGATCAGAAAAATCCTGGGCAAAGCATGCCTGTGAGATGAATTGCCTATACAAACGCTGGCATCTGACTGCAGCTGCTGCCCTATGCCTCTGAGCAGGTGGTGCAGCACACTGTGCTGGGGCTGAGGCTGTAGGAGTGGGCAGCTCTCACTGGACTACTGCACGCTGCAAGCAGCTGCTCTGTCTTTTCACAAAGCCCTTAGGGTGTGCATGCGGGAAAGCTCAGTTTCCAAACAGAAGCAGGGTGTATTTGCCTTAGAAAATTAAGGTATGACATAATCAAACTACCAAACAAAAATTGAACTGTGGGTAAATAACAAAATATGTACAGAACACTGTGAAACAGATGAAGGAGAAAGAAACTAAGTGTCTATATGAGTTCTGAGTTAGAATTCAATTAGAATAATCATTTTTAAAGGCGTCTATTTTCTTTACAATCATGAGTTAATCACATAATATGCTTCTGACAGGTAATATGAATGTGGAAAACAGCTCTAGCTTTTCAGACTGTCAAACAGACTGATAACCCACACCAGTGAGTTCACCCAGCCTGTCTGTGTAGAATGCTGTTTCACTGACATGTACTACTTACTGTTAGATGTTCTTATATTGCTAAATAAAAGCAATTATGTATGTATAATTACATATTACTTATTAAGCACCACAACTGCTTGAGTATTGTTAGGCACACTGAGAATCTATTTATTGTAGCAAGTCTTTGTTAACAATAGCTGGGGAACTGGTACTCTAGCTCTTTATTAGGACAGCATTAAATGTGAAAATTTTGGGACCAAGGAGAGATAATATTTATGTTTGTTTAGGTTTGTTACCATGGTACTTAGAATAGTTACTATGGGAATAGAAACAAATTGGTAAGTTACCATTACCCACTAGTATCAGTACAACAGGAGGTTTTGTTTGTAAAAGCCATTAATCTAACTTCAGTGATTTGCCCAGAACTTTTTTCTTGTTTAACTCTTTTGTCTACACTGAAAAGGAGAAAGGGGAAAAAAGTCCCTGATGGAATCCATTACTTGAAATTATATTCAAATGAAAGTGACTACAAGACAGAAAGGAAAAATGCCTCCAGTAACAGATCCAAGTAAAGGAAAACAGAAATTTAAAAATTTATCATTCACCATGTAGATTATTCAGAGTAAGGGGTGTGAATGACCTATCATTAAGGACAAGGTCTTCCTGCTCTCTCATTGCCTTGGCAGTGTGCACATTTGCACAGCACACAAGCACAATTGCATTAAATCCGTACAGACAGAAGTGGAAGAAAATAGTCTTAGGAAATGCATAAGGCAGCAGGGAAGGAGAGGTTGAATTTTACACAGCTGAGTTTTTCTTATGAACATTCTAGAGACACAAATGTTCACAGTTGTAAAAGGTCATAGCCAGATTAAACTGCTCAGCATGTTCAGATGTCTTCGGTAACTGGTGTACTTTTTCCTAGATACTTTATAACATTTGAGGATAAACATCAAACCTTTTCTTGTTAATGCTCCCATAGGTCTGCAGAACTGCGAGCTTCAGAGATCTCTATCACCCAGCCTGTGGTACCTGGACTCGAGCACTGTGCTTTGGATGTTGGGCAGCCTGTGCAGCTGTGCTTTCTAGGGGTTCCAGCAGGACCTCACTGTTCTGGCAGAGCTAGCTGCTAGTTGAATTCCGACTGTCTTATCCCGGGGACAGCAGACAAAATTTGTGCTCACAATCAGGACTATGCACTTAGCTCCTGTATCTAGAGACATTAAAAACTCAAAACCTATGTAACTCTAAAGCCTCTAAAATCAAGTCAGAGTTTCAAACTAAATGTTTGAGGAGGAATGTATTTTTTCCTTTTTTAGCCCCATTATGTTTGGTGTCTGACTTGTGACTTCTGGCTGCAAGGGACCAGCCATAACTGAATTTCAGTTAGTAAACCATCGTAGCTTTTCCTAGCCACACTCACTAATAAACAGTTCTGTTCTGCTTAAAATGCACTTTTGGAAGAGAGCCACTTTCTGATTCACAGTTTTTATCTTTACAAAGTAGAATTATATTTTATCTTGACGTTATAAAGCACCACCACTGAGCTGTGCTGCTGCAAGTAGTCCCAGGGAGAGCACCAGCTCTGATCCCATCACTAGATCCCGGTGGTCTCCAGCAGCATTTGGGAAGGTTACCTGGTAATCAGCTATACAAACACTGTACCTGGCCCTTTTCATCACACAGAATCTTGCATCTAGAAACCTAAAAGCCTTTTGAGTAAACAAACATCACAAATAAATACCAGAGTGGGGACTGCCCCAATTAAACAGCTGTAAAAATATAAAATAAATATTTAAAAGATTTGCCTTATGACCAGGCTGTGAAACCACAGGGAAAGCATCTGCAAGGCGCAGTTAGAACAAATAATACTTTCCATTCAGCGGTACAGGCAAAGTCACTTGCAGGCAAGTGTCTAGGATTCTGGTTGTGATATTTAACAGTTACTTGCAGAAAAGGCAAAGTCAAACTCTCTTCCAGGCACACTGTCAAACAACACAACACATCATTAAAAGTATATGGTCTTGGCTAGGAAATCTATTAATTAGTTTTGAACCATAACAAACCGAAAAGCATATTTATCTCAGGGTTCATATTTAAGTGACATCTGAAAGCATTTATGCAAACAAAAACAAATTCAGAGCTGTTCTCAAAGGAGAAAACTGCATTCAAACTTACTTACAAAGTTCTCTTTCCTTTGATAGCTGATATGGACTTAGGAGAAGAAACTATTTTGTCTGCAAAGTGTGATGATATTAAGCAATTAGAAGAAGACATTTGCAAGAAACTGATCTTATGTTTTAAGTATGATTGAAGGATTATTGTGTTTGTTTCTTTAAAAAATTGTAGAAGTTCATTCTATATATAGTTTGTATAGAATATTAGAAGTTTAGGATTAGCATAGGGATGTCAGTTGGACGTTACTTGGTTGTATGAATGCTAGCTGCTAGCAAGATATATTTTTTCTTTCAGTAGCAGTTTTCAATATTATTTTAATATTTCTTGCTTGGACTATTGATAGTAATACTGGCTTTTCTCATGAATAGATCTAATCAAAAGAATTCCTGCTAGAGTTCTTAGCATGCACCCTACCAGGGATAGGACTGTCAGCAGATAAATATTTAACTCACAAAAGGTGAATTTTAGGTACCTCAGTGCCCTCTAACTAGTTCTGGCTCTGATGAATAAGATTTCAGAGATTTTGATGGCAGAGTTTAAGGCATAGGATCTCAGTTAGGAGGATATTCTCCCACTAGTGACATAAAATGCCACTGTTCAGAAGTTCTTTTTTTTCCCCCACCTACATGAAGGAATTTCAGACTTAGACAAAACTATTTATTTTCATAAGAAAGCACTTTCTGAAAAAAATATTTTAATGAGGCATTCTATTGTAAATATATTCTTTTGAAAATAATGAGTAAGTAGTAATTTGTCCACCAAAGATCAAGCCTACGTGCTTTTGAAAGTTCACTTTACAATGAAGCTGGATACCTCCTCTCCCCAGATTTGGAATTAGTGTAGAGAACTAAAAATCAGGTTAATAACTGATATATTTAAGCAGCCATTTATTCGGGATAATATCAAGATCATGCAAGCCAAATAGTATTAGGACCTTCACGTAGCAGATAGATTGAAACTGACATGACCAAATGCCTGAATAGAGTAGCTCCAGTACTGCTTTGGGAATCAGTTACTGCTTGTCTGTGTGATTTATTTTGACTAACACTGTATTCCATGGGAATATTGAGGTTATTTTGTCAATTGTTTTTCTAACTGTTGGCAACAGAAAATTGAAAATCACCATATTTGATTTAGCTTTTCTTTACAACAATTATTTTCTTTTTAAAAGATTTTTATATCCATTGCATCCTCTCATTTTTGCTACATTTTATTTTTGATTCCTGAAAGTGACATAAATCACCTTATTTAATGAGAAGTTGAGTTTACAATTGAAATTCTATGAAGAGTCACATTAATAAGATACAGTATTTACTGTCTGGAGATATTTTCATAGAAATTTTCTCATTTTATCTGAGAATTCTTAGACAGGAAAAGTGTGAATTCCTAACCATAAAAAATGATTTGAAGAGCAAATGCATATTATTCCTGATTTAAGCCATTTCTTGTATGAAATTCTTGGACCTCTTAGAAATAAATCGAGACAAGGCTTGATTAATCTGGTATGAAAAGCAGACAACAAATTTCAGACCTGATCAGACTTGATGAAGGAGTTCTGAGAATGATGGCACTTACATCTGAGAATGTGCTACATCAACTTTTGGATTCCCTGAAGATCTCTTTATTAGCAGGTAGGCTAAAATTGCTTGCGTAGCAGAGTTATAAATATTGTACATAGCTTTGCTCAACTAAACTAAGTTGTCTCATTTACTGGTGAAAGTTGATGTGCTATCTAATATACAAGCTGCTGGGAATAACTTACTTTCTCCCCTCATTTAATTATATCTAATATCTAGTAGTGCTATAACACATCTCTAGAAAGTATATGTTGATAGAGCAATAAAATAATGACAGTAAAATTTAAAAAAATATTACTAGGCCTGAAGTTTTATCAGACAGTTCTACAGGAATAAGAATTCCAAATTGTATTTAATAATGAACTACAAATAGTGACAAACATACTTTTCTGTACTACCAATCCTGATCATTAATTTTCATTATAAGCTAATCGTACAGATTAGATTCTGCAACTTAAACATATTCATCAGTAACTTATGGAAACTTATTAGCACTTGGAGACTTTTTTCTCAGTCCACAATAAAACTTGCATCTGTTCCCAGCCAGAAGTGGGAAGACTTTCTTGTACGTCCCGAGTGTTGGCCGGGAGTGTAATATAATTGGTTTAAACCCTGTGAATTGAAACATACTGTATTTAGGATATAAACAGTTCAGAAAAATGTTATAAGATATTGGCCTGAATTTAGCACCATGGGAATGTCTGGAAATTTTTGTAAAGAAATGCCTTTAACCCAAGATAAAAGTAATGGAAAACTCATGTTTTGTTTTTTTTTTTTGTTTGTTTGTTTTGTTTTGTTTTTCTGTAAGGATTCTGATCAGCTATTTCCTAAAGAAATATTTTTTTACATGGAGTTTGCTCTTAGATATCATTAGAAAAGCAGGGGAAAATCTCTCTTTTCCTGTACTCAGGCTTTCTAATACACATGGTCTTCATTAAGCACTATCAGTCATTGCTTGGTATGCATGCTTCTGTCCTATCACCCGTTTGACATGGGAACCCTATTACGTGAGTCTGATGACAGAAACAACATGATGGGTAGTTTTATTTCTTAAGCAGGTCCATTGCCTTCTCTGGTATTGCTCTCCTGAGTAAAAATACCTCTGAGTTCATCCTTCATGTGAGTTAGCTTACCTTAAACTTTCATGCCTATATTTTTATTTCACAGCATCAGACAACAGTCCCACAGTTTTAAGAACATGAAACAGAACAGTGAGCGACGTTAATACCTGTCTATGGCACATTTTTTCCATCTTTCCTCCTTCTCATACTGAGTACAATGTTCCTGCCCATTCCCCCAAAACTAATAAATTTAATAAGAAATAAAGAGCTTTTCAAAGTTGGAAGCAACTTTAGAGTTCAAATTCATTCCAAAACCTTTGCCTTTGTTACATTCCTCAGTTGCTCAGTAAGAGGCTCATTTTTGGAGGAGATGAAGAATGAAATAAAGTACAACTCTGGCTCAAGCTCTAGGCACTGAGACTATTGCTGATCCCTGTGGGTATGGACTACTTGCAACAGCTATGAATGATTTCCCAACTCTTTCACTTTCTACTGCTGTGTGAAAAACATACATAAGACTATATTCTGCTGAATCTTTCAGGATCTCACCTTGATTTCTAATTGAAAATTGATCAAATTTTGAAGAGTAGTCCCAATGTTTATGTACAGAACTTTCTGATAAGAACCTGGTGAATAGACTGTTTTGTTGTTCTCCCTTTCACATTTTTCTCTCTGTTACTCCTGTTTTCAGTTTGCTTAATCTCACCATAACTTTGGCCATCATTTACATTTTAAGTCCTGTACAACCAGATGAGATTCCATAGAAATTAAATTGGGAGGAGTTTCCTTTTCTACCAGTTTTAATATGGAAAATCATGAGGGAAAGGATTTTTTTCCACTCAAGCTATGAACTGAGAACAGTATTCTTGTGTTTTGCATCACAGCCAGTATAAAATGATAGTGCAGACAAATCTTCACTGGAAGAGTAGTGAATGGTGCAACATGAAGAATAAAATCAGGACAACCTTTCATCAACACTGTCACTCAGTTGATGGAGCTTGGTAGCATTTTCCATTCCCCTCTCCTGACAAATCAATGGCATAAGAGACTAGACAACATAAAATAAAAATCTTCCTTGTTTTCCAGATAAGTTAAACACAGTTACTGAAAGAGTGAGAATCACACAACAGCCACTTGACTTCAGCCAATTGTTACATACAATAATGGCCTCAGGAGAAGGCTCAAGAGAAAGCCTTTATGCTTATGTACATGTTTTGTGAGGTAGAGAAGTTTGAACCCTGGCTAGCAGGGTACAAACTTAGTGATCCTTCTTCCTCTGTAGAGAATAATCTCTGCTGAACTCAATGGGAACTTCATTGCATTTGTACTGAAAACTACTCATTTTACTCATTAAACTTTCCCTATTTCATCTGCTGTTAGCCTTAGCAAGTTAATCTGAGAACAGAAGCATTTCTGATGTGTAAATAAAGGCTATAATATAAAAATAGAAATTTTAAAATGGAATACAGAAAGTGACTGGCCTAAAACCTATTCGAAAATGATGCTGAGTACAGATTAGTAAAGATCACTCCTTTTAAAATAACCTGTTTCCAAGTATATAATATTCTAATTTATCTATGCTAAATTAACAAAGTAGTATTTTTCTTATCTTTTAATGTTCATAATTTTAGATATTTAATTGATTTTGCATTCTGTCAGTGTGAAAGCACATTATCTGAACGTCTCTCAAATACTGGCAGTCTCCCCTTTTAATATGGTTGTTTGTCTATATTAATTAAACAAGTCACAAAACTTTATCTCTGGGTTATTCAAAAAGTTCTATTTTTGATTGGTCGTGGGAGTCAAATGTTTTTTATTTTTATCTTCTGATTTGGTCACTCAAACATTTTAATACTGTATTAGTGACTAAGGAAAGTTTAAATATCTCTCAAATAATTTTAAGACAATGTTTTGCAAAATTACTTACTTAAAATAAATTAAATTATATTCTGTAGGTTAAGGTCACCTCAAATAAACCAGCAGCTAACTGATGTCTCACAGATGATAAATAATGAGATAT
This sequence comes from Centrocercus urophasianus, assembly GCF_019232065.1. Classification (NCBI taxonomy): domain Eukaryota; kingdom Metazoa; phylum Chordata; class Aves; order Galliformes; family Phasianidae; genus Centrocercus; species Centrocercus urophasianus. The sequence goes on from NW_024884722.1 coordinate 22,736,418, forward strand.
ATAGGAAAGCAGAAGATGATCTGTTTGGATTCTCTGACTAGCTCTGATAAACTAGTGTGAAGCACCTCCTATAATGCAGAATAGTTCATACCCTAAAAAGAATCTGGTTTATTTTATTTTGGGTTTTTTTGGCACTACTGTAATAATAAAGCAGCATTTTTCAGCTGTTTCTCGTTAGTTACTCGCTAGCTACTTTCCAGATAAATGTGAACTCTCTCCTGAAAATGAGAAAAACAGTATCATGACACTAAGGCTGAAGAAATAAATCTCCTGCTGAAAACAAAAACAAAAACAAAAACACAACACTAATAATTAATCGAAAAAGCCAAAAGCAAAATTTACTACTTTCCAAAAATGGCAAGGATTCAGCAAAATATTTAATTATCTACCAATTTCTGTATCTGCTAAACTTTAAGCATAGCTCAATGTGAGACACTGCCCTTTTTCAAAGAATGGCAAAGCATGGGGGATGACCTGCTGGAGAGGAGCTCTGCAGAATGGAAGCTGAGTGTCCTGGTAGACCACAGATTGGCCATGAGCCAGCAGTGTGCCCTTGTGGCCAAAAAGGCCAATGGCATTCTGAGGTGCATTAAAAAGAGTGTGGCCAGCAGGTCCTCCCCCTCTACTGTGCCCTGGTAAGGCCTTATCTGGAGTACTGTGTCCAGTTCTGGGCTCCCCAGTACAAAAAAGACTCTTGGAAAGAGTCCAGCGTAGGGCCACAAAGATGGTGAAGGGCCTGGAGCATCTCTCCTATGAAGAAAGGCTGAGTGAACTGGGTCTGTTCAGCCTTGAGAAAAGAAGGCTGCGAGGGGACCTGATCCAGGTCTGTAAATATCTAAGGTGTGGGGGGCAGACTGTTTTCAGCAGTGTGTGGAGACAGGACAAGGGGAAACAGCCAGAAACTGCAGCATAGGAAGTTCCGCACAAAAGTGCACAAGAACTTCTTTACAGTGAGGTGATGGAGCGCTGGAACAGGCTGCCCAGGGAGGTCATGGAGTCTCCTTCTCTGGAGATGTTCAAGACCTGCCTGGATGCCTACCTGTGCGACCTGCTGTAGGGAACCTGCTTTGGCAGGGGGGTCGAACTCGATGATCTCTGGAGGTCCCGTCCAACCCCTACAATTCTGTGATTCTGTGAAAGCACAATAGCTTCAAGATAAGAGTGACATTTAATCCCTAAATTTATACTTCTGTGCATAATTATGCATTTGATGAAAATAGTATTGAAATATTGGAGGTGGGAGATAATCCTTTCATTTAGGTTTGTCAGCTTGAATACTTTAGGATCTCTGGACCTCCAAACACTCCCTAGCCAGAACTGTACTTTGCAGAGCACATGCAATGCCCTGCTGCATGTGGCTTGTTACACTTTTTACTGATTAGTGACATTGCTTTTTCAGAGGTCATTTGTTTGTATGAAAGGCTTCTTGTCCAGGAAGTATCAGAAAGAAGGGAATACATCTGAAGAAATAAAAACAGCCTTATCTTTAAATTACATGAACATGTAAACAAAATGTTCCTGTATGAAGCATAGCTTCTAGTAGTGTAGGATAATTGTTTCAAGGCAATCAATGTATGGACAAAGTAATACATATCTAAAATGTATACAGAAATGTTACTTGATTTTTCTTTACTTTCTGCTTCGCACAGAAATTTCTTGTTAACATACTGATAGTAACACCAAAGTGCCATCTTTTCTCCTTATAACAGACACGGGCTCACAACCACCTGTTGTTGTAAAATTTACTATTCACAAAGGATACTATAAATATAACCAGTAGAGCTGACTGGAAAATAATTTTCACAAAATAGGCTCCATTTAGTGTTTTGCATTAGGAAGAGGGGAGACCTTTTTAATCATATTTCTTTTCAAGTATTTTTGGAGGACATCAACTCTTCCAGTAAGTTGGTTTTGATTTTTGTAGTATTAGTTTGAATGTACAGGAAGGAAGGCAGCACTGAAATAAATCTAACTAAATGAGGCTACAAAGTGGTATCATATCTAAACTGAAAAGCATTATGTGTACTTCTTGCTCAAGCCGTGATATCTTCACTGCACATAAAATATTTTTCTATTCACATCAGCACACATCCAGAAACACCTGTATATCAGTGCCATTCAGCTGAGAATGCTGAGCACATTTTTGGTCTCATGTGGAGCAAATTAGTGTATCTTTATCAACTTCACTGAAGCAATTGCTGTTTATACCAATTCAAGAATGAACCTCCTCTCTCTTACCTAATCAACATCTTAGCATATACCTTTTTCCTTTCTATTACTTCCTCTCCCCTTTTTGGATAGTCTATTGCTTGAAATCATTATGAATTGTAAGATGGATAAACAGTGTAAGAGTAGTTCTTAAATAAAGGTATTTGCATATTAAAGTCATGGATTGTGGGACAAAGTTCAGTAAAATACCACACACAAATCATTGAAAGGTTTCTAACCTCTTCCAATTAGCCGCTTTCAGCCTAAAAGCATATCAAAATTTGTTCTTAGGTATGCTGCAGGGAATAAATCCTTACCACTAGCAAGGCTGCAGCTAAGCTCTAAAGCTTTAACACTGGACCTCTAAATGTCCATGAAAAGGTTTAGCTAGCAAGATGAGGATAACAAAATAAACAAACAAAATAAATCAAAACAAAGAAAAAAAAAAACCATACATTTAATTTATTTGTAGTATAGTTCTGAGTCAGAAATACAGGAGCATAAGACATTGAATATGCTGGGAAATGCATGCCCGAAGATAACTGGCTGTTAAAAGATTATTTGAAAATGAATAAGGATGCAGGTAAACATTTTTTGCAGTTTTTCCTGTTTGTTCCTACTAGAAAATAGCATGAAAGAAGTCCAAATTTGTAAAACTGAATGTGCTCTTTGTTGAAGATACCAGTTGTGTCCATATTCTTTGCCTTTTTCTGTTCTGATTTCTTGGTATACTGTCCCAGCTCATTTTTCTTGCAAGCAGTATTACTCCTTCATGTTCAACATAGGATGGTACTACCTTTCCCTTGCTTTTTACCTTCTACCCCACCAACACTGTATGGAACAGAGATCTCTTATTCCTTCATAGAATATATGAATAAATACATGAATAAATAGAACAGCTTCTGCACAGCTTCATACAGCAAAGCTCAACTTTGCAGAAGTAGAGAATCCTTGAGCCAAGGACAGGGAAAGAAAACTGACATTTCAAATACCAAAAGAAAGAAAAGAAAAAAAAAGCAAGCCATCAGGACTTTTGCAAGCTGTTTTTTAAGGAAAGTGGAAGATGAATAGTGTCAGGTTAAAGCAAACTGGAAAGCTTTACATGAGAACTAGTATAGTTGTCTGGGGTAGGAAGGCGAGACAACGTGGATATGTGGAAAAAAGCAGGATGAAAACAAGCAATAACCACTAACCATGAGAATCCTACAGTGGCAAAGAAAGAATAGGTCAACAGCGATATATGGTCTTGAAGTGACACAAAGCTGGAAAGAAGGTGCAGATACAGTACAAGTTGGGTTTTGAAAACAAGGGAAACAAATCTGAATGCGTTTTAAGATATCAGCAAACTGCATAAACTGGTAATACCTTGAAGCACTTAAACTATTCCAAAGTATGCACAGTATCTGCGTGCATGCTCTCCCAGAATATTTATCACCTCTGCCCTCAGAGGGAGTGGGAAGCTCAGATGAGCTTAAGAAACGCTTGTGTCAGAAGAGCAGGGTGGTGCAGGTTTCCTGTGGGAATGCATGGAGGAACTTGCACATTCTCTGTCTGCCCTCTGCCTTGCTCAGCTCCTTGCTGACTGCTCTGTTTCAGGAGCAATGCTGTCCTTAATACAGAACACAGATTGTGTAAGAAAAAAATGTCAAGTCTCATCTGGGATCAAACCACACCATTTTTACTGAGGCTCCTCTCTATGTGTCCCTCAGTTGCCACAATATCAGCAGTCTAAGTCTGTATCCACAGCAGATTGCAAATTAATGAGATTCAACAGTACCTATTCTTCTTCTAGCTTTTCCTCACCTCTGTGCAGGAATATGTTCAAACAAAAAGAATGCACAAAAGCAAAACTAAACTGAACTGAAATCAGACACCCCCTGAACTCAGATAGCTGTGTCCTTTGTTCACAATTCGCTGATAGCCCTCCCCCTACACTAAGCTGCATTTTTCATTCACAGCAAATCACAAAAGCAGATGCTTCTTTTGACGTGTAGAGACAAATCTCACATTTAGAGGCTTTCTCAATTTGTGTTGGCTAATGTAACAGTTATTATAGCTATATTCTCAATATTGGAGAAACATTTTCTCTGACTTTGATTTCTTTTCAAAACATCTACAGAAAACACAAGTGGCTATTAGCTGTTTTACTTTCTTTTACTTTTCTTTATTTTAAAATTGGCATGAAATTAATTTTTCCACCTTTAGACGTTTTTATTTGTTTTCAGTGTGAAATAGTCGAATCTTCTCTTTCTCTCTAAAATTGAGAATCTGAAAACGGTGAATGTACCACTGGGACAGAAAGTTGATGCACTGACACTTGCGGAAGCCAGTGGTTGTTATTAGTGCCACAGTGAATGTACAGTTGCTGCAATACGTTCCAGCCTCAGCCATGGAAAAGGACCTCATTGTAACCTATGCAGTGTACAGACAAGAAACAGGAATAGATAGTGGCAAGGTTACCTTCAGCAATAAGAGATTTGTTTTGACTCCTTGTTTGCCCTTGTGCAATTCACTCTGACGCACCGAGCCAGCACAGAGCTGACAAGCAGTGCTGTCTGGGTGGTTTCAGCCAGGGTGTTCTCTCTGAACATGGTAATTCATGGAAACATAAGTGTGTGGCTTTAGATTAGCTCACACTACTATTTGAGCTCAGCTGAACCTAGTGATGAGCACTGTAGCGCAGAGCTTGACATAGGTTAATTTATTTTGATGTTTGACTCGAACACCCTCCTCTTACTTTGATTACTAGTAAAGAAGCAAGGGAAGGAGAGATTCTCATATGTGTATAGGGCAGGAATGAACTGTCAGTGGTTTGAAAACCTATTTGTACAGAGAGCAGAGAACTAATGTCTAGTACTGGTATTAACACTGCCTCTCATTTTTCAGTGTTAAGCATGTGTGTTCATTTGTAACATAACACATACATATTACAGAGCTATTTCTAATATACTTATTGTCTGGAATCAGGTACGTGCTCATACCTCTGGCATGTGTAACTCTTAGGGTGTGAAAACATGAGTAAGGCTTTCACCATTCTGGCAGGTACCTCAGATTATATCAAATCCATGTAGAAGGTATAGGCCTTCATTTTTAAAGGTCTCAGTCAGAGGAGCAGATGTGGTAACTGCATGGCACTCAATTTTTCTTCCCTGGAACGATGAAGGGCTGAGATGACCTTGTAGTTTCAAGGAGTCTACAGCAGTGATTTCAGACCTGACACTTAGATCAATCACTAAATCATTCCCCTTAGCTGAACTGACTCATTGCCTATTTGCCCACCATGAAGAAAAGAAAAAAGCAAGGTCCTTTGATGCCCCTCTTGTATTTCAAAGCCACTCCTGTGTAAAGCCTGCCCTACACAATATGCTATCCAGACATATACCAGCCAACTTTTCTAGTACAGAAGCTGCATGTAATTTAATAAATGATTCCAGAAGCAGCAGGATTAATTAACCTACATCTTCCCCACTCAATAAGCCAGCCCATGGCAGCTCCGACAACAATATTGACAGTTGTCCCCATATACCTAGTGCCCCATTTCTCCCCCACGATATTTGCTATTTCTCCTTACCTCTCCCCCCCATTTCATGAACCCCCCAGCTATACTCCTACAGTCTCGTGTTCCTGAAATCACTTCCTGTCACAATGCCGTGCATTTAACCTTCGATCCCTGCTGTTCTTATGAACCCTCCCACCTTTCCTGTGTCCTTACTTATATGTTTCAGGTTTCTGCTGTGATGAGTCCAGAGTATATATATTTGTGTTGGTTTGCAAGCTGTGCTGATCAGTCAGCGCACACACAGTTGGAACTACTCAGCTAGCCACTGCCAGCAGGATGAATAAAGCCTCCTTTCTCCATTGTTTCCTCAGAGAAAGGATTAATACGGTCATTTTCCCTCCTCTACCAACTCCTGATTTTCATTAAACTTCTCAGAGAGGAAAATTTTTGAGACCTCTGTGCCGAAGGCATTGTCAGATGTGGTTTCAATTGGTTGGCAGGTTCAAGATCATTAGGGTCGGGATTGACAGACAGGCTGGTAGCATGGCTGTGGTTTTTTGTTTTTTGTTGGTTGTGTTTTTTTACTTAGAAACAAGGCTAAAAAAGTGGGTTGACAGTGCAATTGATACAGGAGTTTGTGAGCAAAATAGGCTATGCTGACAAAAGTACCTTTAATTCGATAGCGATGTGTCTGCAGTAAGACTCTTGCCAGTACTGAATTTTCTTAAAGGATTGTGCCCTCAGTATCAACAAAAATGCGTGCCTGGTCTAATTCTGATGAGCAGAAAAAAATGCCTGCCTAGCAGCAACAACCTGTGCTGCAGAAAACAAATAAGGGCAGTAACTGTTCACATACTTCTTGCTAGAAGACATTTATGCCATTTTTGATCATTAATATAAAATGGTAAGTTTATATCTAAAGGAAAAAAAAAAAGACAAACCATTTATCTATTTGTTATTGTTAATATGCAATAATTAGCTTATACCGCTGGCTCTGTGCTGTACAAGTACTAGATTTATGAATTTGCTGTGGTTGCCATAGATGTCTTTGGCTTTTCCTCAGAAGGCATTTTTGTGCCCAAAGAGCAGCCATTAAAATGATAATATACGAGGATACAAATTGCCCACAATCCAAAGAGAAGTCTTTAGCTCTCAGTTTGTGGCCAGTATCTTCTCGTTACTTTTCCACAGCGGTGGGAAAACATCAAAAACATCTGTTGTTCACAGAAACATTGAGATTAGCAACAGATCTGGAGATCTCCTAATCCAACTCCTGCTCCAGGCTGTCACTAAGAGCAGGCTGTTGGGGGCCACATCCAGTTGGGTTTGAGTGTCTCTGGGGATGGATGGTCTCTTTGGGAAAACTGTTGCAATCTTTCTTGCCCTGATCACAGCACTCCAGTGCTGAGCAGAGGGGAATTCACCTCTCTGCCTGACTAGCAATGCTTCTGAAACAGCCCAGAGTGCTACTGGCTCATGGTTAGCTTGTTCACCAGGTCCTTAAGACCCTTCTTGCATGGCTGTGTTCCAGCTGGTCATCCCCCATATGGGTGCATAGTTCCTGCCAAGGGGCAAGGTTTCCCTAACACTCATCAGAATATGCTGGATAAATGCATATAGACTTACAACCTGTGCAGACTTACAGGTTGAGCACACTCAGTGGCTCTCCTCTGTTCATAGAGTACGGTGTACTATGAGTCTGCCCTAAGGAGGATGTGGGCAGAACAGGGAAGAGCAGAGGTTTGTCAGGTAGAAGGAAGGGGGAATTCTGTACAGTTAAAACCTTTAGCTGCAGAGATGCAGTGTCTGAAAAGAAACTACAGATCAAATGACTTACTGAGTAACTTTAATCCCTGTCTGGCAACAATTTTCAGTTTTCCCTAGGAAGTGCTTTTCAAATCTGTATACCTCAGTTATTCTTTTGTGAAATGTTCATAGTCTTTACCTGCTTCACACGGGTGTTGTGAAGCTTCATTAATTAATACCTGAAGATTCTAAAATAAGAAAATGCCATATAACTGCAATGTATTCTTTTTATTAATTCCACAAAAGCTATTTTGATCAGACTCTTCAACTGCAGAGCCATCAGGAGATCTCACAGCAGGCAACTGTGGAGGTAATCTTTCCTTCACTGAATGGAGTAAATGATTGACTGCTAATAGGTTTATCCCATTAAGAAGGGGGAGAAACATGGTTTTGCCTGATGTGGAACAGTCAAAAAAAGAAAATATTCAGTGCAAAATAAAACTTGCTGAATCTAAGTGACCATTTTATGGCATGCATTAGATCCCCAGGAATGGTAAGTTTATATTTCTGTCTACAGATTTGCTATGAATTTTAAGCTACGTTTTGCCTAATTTCAATTCTCTGTTAAGAAAGAAACCTCTATGAAAACCAAGCAACGAAATCTATCCTATTGCTAACAGAGTTTTGCAAAGTAAATGTTTATAAACCTTTCAGATGAAGTTAACGATGCTTATTAAAATGTTAAAAGTGGTCATTCACAATGACTTCCATTTTTAAGAGGAATTTTATTATCATGCCCTGCTCTGTGAATTAATGTGCAGCTTAGTTACTTATTTGGTTTACAGTAAACGTTGACCAGATTATATAATTTGTTTCATGAAATATTTAGAGGTTTTTGAAGTAGTAATCATTTTTAAAGTCTGCAGTATCTACAGTAACTGTGATAGTGTGAATTTAGCTCTTGAAATAATTCCTAACATTGATATCCCTTCCTGTATTCCTTAAAACACAAATTTCCTTGCACAATTACATTTATATTAGATTTTTTTTTTTCACTGAATTATTGCCTCTTCTAGGTTTGTGAAACTTTCATTTTTATGGACAATCAGAAAGGATTTCAGTGCTGCAAGTAGGGACAAGCCATTAATAACTTCAGGGAATATGCAGCCAGATAGACTTTATGCTTACTCAAATTTGAACTGGGCCAAGACAACAAGCTATTATATGACTGAAATTACATCTGAGTGGATGAGGAATTAGACTTTGAACCATATATTTATGGCTGTGGAAAATGCTAACAGTTAATGTTAAGTGCTAGCATTTTCTGGATGCTTTGAAAAAGCATGCCTAATTAAAAACCTTTAGAAAGAAATATTGTGTGTGCAGTGTGACTACTAAGCTTATTCAAAAAAGCATAAGCTTATTGATAACACTAGGCCTTACATATGGGTCTAAATTTAAACATACGTTGTTCAGTGTGTAAGAAAAGACTGCTGAATCAGAGATGTGAAAAGCGAACGGATAATTTTGGTACTAAAGACTTTTTCATTTACATGTTTTTTAAGGGAAAAATGAGAGAGAGATTTTTCTTTTCATTCTTCATAACACAGAGGGCTACAGTCCATCCTCCTATCACCTCTAGCTTTCCTCTTCTTTCCCCTTCTCTTTCAAAAAATCTCTTTATACGTATATAGACATACATAGATGACAGAAACACGGTTGCCAGCCAAAAACTTACAAGGAACTCTAGATATATAAGCTGTAACTATTTTTATTACTAGAAAATAATAGACAGAACTTAAAACTAGTAATGTTTAAAATTTTCAGTTGCATAATTACTGTAGTGCAAAAGTAAGAAACAACTACATTTTTTGGTCCTACACTTTGTCAACCTCACTTCAAGTTTACTTTTAACTATCTCTGACCCTCAGACAATGACACTATTGTCTCTCAATACAGTAGTAATTGAAGAATAAGTAATCTGTTCCCTGAGTTCTTACTTAGGTTCACATGAACCATGAATGTAAATATAAATAGAAGTACTGAACAATTTTCCGTTTCTTAGTTTCTTAGATTGTGATTCTTTACAAAACTACAAATGAAAACACAATTGTGTAAAACTGAAAACAAAAAGATACTCTTATAATCATTAGTGTATGGATTACATAGCTTCAAGACAAAGCTGTGTGTTATGTAGCTTGTGTAAAATCACCAACCCTCGTAGCATTGCAAGTGCTTAGAGTGAGGAATGAACATTAGCCAGTCTAATTCAATATAGTCATATAAAGGAAAGTACCTTGATACAAACAGTAGGAAGAAGAATTGCTTAAAACTAGACAAGGAGAAAATAAACTCAGCTTTAAGAGAAGTTCTTCAATGTACCCAGAAGATAGCAAATACTATTTATTAAGGATTGCTTTTGTTATTCATTAACTTGTTAGAATGAATGTAAATTTAAACAGATATAGAAAGTTAAAAGAGAGCTTAAAAAGTGTCAGGTGAAAAAAGAAAACTTCAAGAGAAAAGGAAGATATATCTTCTATAGAACAGGAAAGCAAATAGGTAATGGCAGAAGCAGATAAAACCTTCAGTGCCACCTTTTATGTTTTCTAGAGGCCCAGTTTTTAACAAAAACATTTTAATTTGAGAAGCAGAAGAGAGCACAGCACTTTAATTAGTCAAGATTCAAACTGACAGAGGAAGTTCACTCCCAAGTACTTAACAAAACTAATCAAAATAGTCCCTGGGCAATTAGTGACTGCTTTTGAGAGCTTGTGGAAAATTGGTATAGAAAGAACAGAGAACCTGCCTTTCAAAAACAAAATATGTAAAAATGAAGAGCTGAGTAATTTGTGCCCTTCCCCAACCCCCAAAATACTGTAAAACTGTGTATTTATATGGAGCCCTGATCTTCATGGAAGACAATGATGAGATTAAAACATAGGTGAACACTTAAGGAAAAAAAAATCTGTCAAACCAATCCATTTTCCTCTTTTGTCAGACTATGGTAACTGATTCAGAGAAAAACAATAGACGGGATATCTCTTTTACACACTGATTTTCTGGTATTGCTGTCCCAAATGTATTGGAAAAGAGCGATCCTGAAGCAATGACTCTAATGGGAATGTACAACACACAGAAGCTAGGGAATTTCAAATAGAACACTTCAGTATGAACTCTTAGAACTTTTCTTTTTTTTTTTTTTTTTTTTTTTTTTTTTTTTTTTTTTTCCAAATACTATGTTGGACAATGAAGTACAGGATATATTTACACCTTTTGTGGGTGACACCAAAACACAAGGGTTTCACTGCACACACTTTCAAAGACAAAGCTATGATTCAAAGTCATCTTGATAAATTGGAGAATCAGCTTGGTGTCAAGAAGACTAAAATCAATACGTGCAGCCAAAAAGAGAAGTTGTGAAGTTCAGAAAACGTTGTAAGAGTTATAATGGATCACAGTTTAAGTTATGAGCAAGGAGTGCATTGTTGCAGCAAGAAAAGACTGCTCTTATTTTGGGCTTTTGGATTATACTCAGTGGCCAGTAAATAATAGAGAAATAAATTGTCTTGACTTCTGAATTCTGGTTGTTCAGAAATTGTAGCAGATTATATACTAATGTCCTGGTAAACTCTTTAACCAGCAATTTTAAGAACAGTTTAAGTATGTTAGGGATGTTTTAAGTATTCTTGATTCTTCCTTCATGCAGGGAGTTCGACTAAGTGCTCTCTGGAGATCCCTTCTAGTCTTATGTTTCTGTGATTTTAATTTACAGGGAGCTCTCTGAAAAGATCTGGGTCATTCCATTCATTTTTATACATCAGATGAAAATCTTGCATATACATGAATAATTCCATAAGCTAGGATATAAAATATTTTAAAAAACAGTCTTTAGTGCTGGGTAAGTTTTCATCCTATTTGCTTAACAGAACTTGTTGTCAGATCTCTCTTTTTTCAAGAAAATGCTTCAAGAAAATTGATTTATGAATCTGAGGTTTTTATTCTATGTTCTCTAGATCGTATTTGGTTCAAATAACAAAGTAAAATAATGATGACTCTACCTTCACAACTATCAGGAAAAGAAAATTCTATTTCCTCATTATGCCTGGTGCACTTCAGAGCGGAATTATCCTGAGTCCTTACAGGATGTTAACTTGAGCTGGTTTTTGAGGTTTCCTGTAGATGGAAAACTTGAAGAAGTTATGAAAGTTGCTTAAAATTCTCCACTTTCTTGTCTTGTCATCAACACGAGTAGGACTCTTAGACCAACTGTCTTCTAAAAAAGTACTGACACTAGAGTTTCTACTGTTTGTACAAAACAGTAGTTTCACAAAGACATTAAATTTAGTCTCTACACACAGATGAGAAATCACATATGTAGCTTACAGTTGTCCATTTTGAGATAGCTTTCTTGGAAACTGCACACGCAAATGAATCTGAGCACTGGCCCATGCATTTTTTCTGAACTACAGTAAGGGGCGTATTGTTTGACAGTTGCATCCAGTCTTTCTGCCAATAATGAAAATAAGAAATGGTGGGATTTCACAAAAGGAAAGACAGTTTATGCATAATAGAGTCCGGGATACCGAGGAAAACACTGCTTGCTTTTAGAGGTATGTAAGTCAGAGGAAGAAAATCAGAAAGTGAAAGCCACCCAGTGGAACAGTTAAATCTGTGTGTATCTCTAGAGTTCATTTTAGAAATTACTAGTTGAGCTGATTAAAACATGTAAAAAGCAGCCACTACTGGGGTTTTTCAAGTCTGTGAGCATGGGAGCATGTGAAATAATGATATTGTCCCTTAACTAACAGTTTATCTTGCATGAAGGAAAATACTATTATATCAGTCTTGATGAAACCTAATTGCTGTTTGACTGTGATCACATTAACTGCTTTGTGCTTCAAAAGTTACACTTTAAAGGTGAATTCCTGGGTGCATTAATAAGCTTGGTTGGTATCAGAGTCTTGTTGAGGAGGAGTATTTTGTGAGTTTTGTTGATCAAACATCATTTTGATCACTTACACATGGTGTTAGACTTGATTAAATTCTACAGAAGTCATCTTCCTGACAACAGCATTTTTTTTCTGTTCACACACTCACAAAAGGAAATCCCTGGATCCCAACTGTGCCTGTAATGAAGGTGAATTGTGTTTAATGACTTAAAGAGTGCCATTTTGTGCTTAACAGTTTACGTATTGCAAATTACCCTGTAAATACTCTGTTTCTAGATCAAATTAATTGTATAACAAGTTGTGCTGGGAGGCACAATTTTCTTCGCTATTCTAGCTCCTAGAGTCTAGCAGCTTTACATGGTTTTCTTACACTACTACCACATGAGAATTCAAACACAGATATGGTATTCACAGTGGGTGTTGCCACTTGAAGTTTAAAACAATACACTGTTATGACATTTAGTGGACTTTTCTTTTCTTGCCTTTGTTAACAAATTAAGGCACTGGAAATTGTATGACTTCCCCTTTTATTCGTTAACTCATTAAAGATGAGTAGCCAAGTTAAGCTCATTTGTAATTACAGTGGGTTTATATGGAGTTATCCCTGATTATACTTTGCCTAAATGCAGTTTACTCTTCAAGGGCTAAATCAAAAATAATGTCGACTGGATCAGTGTCCAGTATCAGTTGACTTTGAGAAGAATATTTAGACTCAGGAACAAAGACAACCAATAAATGTGAAAGGAAACAGCAGGGAAGGGGAAATGAGTATCAAGACAGAAGTTTTGCTTCCTGAAACCTTGTCCCACATTCCATCTATCCTTTTGCTCCTTTAATAATTTTCTTGTGCATTATACTTGATCTAATGATTCAGGTAATTCATTTAAAAACAAATATATCATAATCAAGATGACTATCAGGTAAGTATACAAGAAGAAAAGACAAAGCATCTTTTGATTCTGAAGCATAGCAAAAGCTAGTTTATTTACTTTGAAAATGTACGACCCTAACAATAGAAAGTATTTCCTCTTTTTTTTTTTCCTTTTTTTTTTCCCATTACCCAAAGAACATTTTCCTGAAAGCTGTTACTGTCCATCTGTCTGAAAAGAACAAGGACTGAAGGCAGGGATGAAAACATTGTTGTGGTACTTAACTGATCTTCAAGGAAAAGCTCCAGGCTGCTGATTTTGGATCAATATAAAACCACCTAGCTCAGTGGTGACTAAAGCCAGTTATAATGTTCAGCAACAGGGAGGTGAGCCAGATTGATAAAGGACATGAAAATATTTCATTTGGAAAATATCCCCAGAAACCTCTGCAATCTCCTACCTTACTATCAATTCTGTGTTCAGCTGGTGTTCTGATTTCCACTGGGCTCTTTCTGGCAGCCTCCCATTTATCAAGGACTGTGTCAAACACAAGTCTTAAAGAGGCTGGCTGAACTGCAGCAACCTAGTCTGCAGGTATATAATGCAGTGTTGACCTGAGCTCCTGATCCAATGAGACTGGAGCTTCCAATAACATCTACACTGAAAGAACTTGGAATAGAAACACTGTGATTGATTTATTGGCAACAGTCTCATATCAGAAACTGGCTTTAAGAGGAGAATAAATGAACTACAAGCTCAGGTACATTTAACTGAGGTAGCAATGATCAAACTAAGACAGCTAGAAAAGAAAGAGCTTTATTTGAGCACCTTAGGTGTGAACCTGGTAAATGACCTAGGAGATTTCTGAAAATAAATGATCTTGCAGAACGTACACAAAGTCACATCAATTTAGCTTGATTATGCAATATTTTATTATATTTCAGTTGTGGAAATTTTTAATACCAATTTAAACATTCCTTACAGTGGTCTGAAAAAAAAAAAGCTGAGGTGTAAATAAAAAAAAAACACTGCATTGTCTGCTACAGAAGTAATTAAAAATACTTGAAACTTCACATTCAGTGTGCAGATGGTCACATGGACTTAATGTGCTTACCACCTCCTGTTTAATCTATGTGAACAATGCCATGAAAGAGAAAGGAAGAAAAAATATCAGTTTAACACAACAGTTCATCACAAACCAGACACCTAAATGTATGGGGCATTTTATGATTTTAGAGTACTTGTCACAGTATTGTATCTGTAAAATCTGACTCCTTCCTTCCCATACCAGGTGCATATTTTAAAATTAAAATTCTCTTTTTCAGTAGGACACACGGACGCCAGTGTAATAACCAAGATAGTAAAGCCCAGCATAAAATTAACAACTCTGTCCTAGAGTTGTTAATAATAGAGCAGGGCTATACTGTAATGCTGAATGTAAGACATGGACCATATACTGAGTAATATAGAGAAGAAAAGAAAATGAAAGAAGATTGTACAGCTTGTTGGTAAGCAAGCATATAGTGAAATGGACAGGAGTCCAGGAGTAAAAAAATGAATGTGATCTTGTAATTAAAGACTGTATCATATCATACATCCACAAGAGGGCCAAATAAAAAGTTGCATACTTTAACTTTAGCATTTTCATAACTTTAAAGCATTTGACTTTGCAAATTTGTTCATTTCTTTCTAATCCTTGCTTTCATATGTAATTTCATTTTTTCAGCCTATGTGCTTATTTCACATATTTCTATTTTTACCTAATATTGATCTCATTCCTTCTCAAAAATAGATATCCTCACTGACTATAAAATGTATATTTATGTTGTGTAATTAAGAGTCACAAAAAGAATACAAACAAGAAAGGGTCATAACGGTGGGCTGAGCTGCAGCTGTGTTAAGGTAAAATAGACTGGCTTAATTGCAAGAGCTTTGCATGATGAGGTTCTGGTGGGAGAATATCTTACTGCTTAGCCAGATGTCATGAGTTTACCCTGAATGGGAGAGGGGTGACATAGCTCATTTGCTCTTCAGAGCCTTGTAGTATGAAGCAAGGAGCTGGAAGCCTTTAGTCGGTGCAACCTTGAAGGTATGGTTTAAACCTCAATAGTTTGCTTGTTTTTGTTTGTTTATTTAAATGTGTGTGGATTTGTTTGCTTAACACAAATTACAAACTTTATTTTGTTCAAATACATAGCTTTAACTGGAAGTGAGCATTGTAGAAGTTGTTGGAAAGATAGTACGTCTGTAAATGACATGATTTCTATTTTTTCATCAAATTGTTCATGTCATTTTTGTCTTATTTTGTCTTATTTCTAGTGGGATTGCTAGTATATTTGCTTGTGAAATATTTTGGAGAATATTCTGTACTGTCGTATGTTTTGGTGGTTGTGTTCTGTGTTCTTGGATTTATTTTTTTTTTCCCCAAGTATGAAAAAATCAAGCTGAGATAACAGGAGATTAGTAAAAGTCATTTTCTTCATTCTAGTTTTAACTTGCTTTGCCTTGGTATGCTCTGCTGAACAGTTGTTGTTCCTTATCTTTAAGGGTATGCACTCAATTCAGAATAGATATGAACTGTTTCTGTGAGGGACAAAAGTCTTCTGTGTGGATTTTTATTGCATATACTCTTGTTTTCCATTGACATCCCTTAATGATATCAAGAGAAACAAAATGTACTGTATTGGCAAAGGCTGTTTAAAAAATATATATATATATTGTCTATAGATTCATCTAGAATTGGATAAACTTTTTTTTTTTTTTTTTTTCTCTTGTACATGATTTGATTCTTCTGATGATAATGATAGAAGCAGGAATATAAATAGGAGAAAGTGTCAGTATATTGCTGAACCATGCTAATGCTCCCGTGGAGCATCCTGGGACTTGTCTTAAGGGTACATTTGTAGGAGCAAGCACTGGGAGTAGTACAGCTGTCCAGATCTTGAGCCATAAGAACTGACAAAAAGTCCTGAGCCTTATAGTACTGGGAGCGTGTTAGCACTTTTACATCTTCATCTGATCTCTAGACTAAGAACTGCTATTGATATAGCTCTTTTCTAAAGCTATAATAAATAAAATAAAATAAATGTTGTCTGCCTATGAGGTTTCAGTTATGTTAGTGCCCCTTCTCTCTAAACTCATTAAGCTAGTATGTTCAGCAATTCATGTTCTTATGGGTTGAGAAGCTGGTGGAACATTAAATTTTTGTCTTAGAGCCTTCTATTGAGGTAGTAGAGCTCTATGCTTTCTGCACCATATGGACAGTTGTCTTAGTACCCTTTGCTTTCTGAATAAACTTTGTCGTGTGGCTTAATAAACCCATCTCTGAATCAATAAAAACTCTCATGGTCTGATAGTATCTATCTGCACAGCTGGGTCAGTGAATGGTTAGCTGTAGGCGCTATGCCTTGAATGAGGAGGCCAGAAGACAATCCAAGCATCACTACCAACTGTGCTTAATGTGATGATAGACTACTGTTCTGCAAATGCACAGGTCTAAGATCATGTACAAATTCAAGAAAAAGCTGCAACTTAAGGTACTTCTCCCACAATGCTTTACTGAATATAGCATTTCTAATTGACTAAAGGTTTCAAAAAGGAATTTAGTTGAACACTGCAGAGTGTATGTAAGAAATAACCTTTTCTACATGTACTGGTGAGGGAATAGTTCACGCAGGGACTGGTTACCCACGTGGATTTAAAATTGGTGGTTGGTTTGGTCAGCTGCCTCTTGCTCTGGGGGCAAAATACAGCTTGGTGAGGCTCACTTTGAGGAGATAACAGGTAGTTTTCTTAGTTGTTTTTTTTTCTTTTTCTCTTTTTTTTTTTTTTTTTTTTCCCCAGTCTTTCCCTGCACCAGAAATCTAGTGGCAGACAATTATTTTAGTCTCTGAATTTTTAAATTCTGAAGAGATTTATTTTTTACTGTTGCTACATACCTAGAGGAAGAAAGTCTTCAGGCTGAATGGGAGCTGAGGTCTGAGAAGTCATATGACTATCAAAATCTGGTCTGCTTCCAGCTGAGGGTCTGCAGCATGCCCTCTTGTTTCAGGGGAGGAGTGCAATATCAGCAATCTATCAAGGTCTTCTCTGAATTTAGTATTGTTAGCAGATGTGTATATTCTTTTAAAAAAGAATTCATTCCTTCTTAAGAGGAAAACGGGGTCAGCTGTGCTGTATCCTGTATGCAGTGTGTACAGTTTTACAATTCCGTAATCCAGGTATCCCCCTCTGTGCTGTAGTTATGTGTTGCCCTCTGCTCTTCACCCTCTATTATAACAAAACACTGTTTAATTCTTGCCCTCCTCCCTTGATCAAGGAAATAGGGATGTAGGGCTAGATGAGACTGTTATTCTTTCTTAGGAACCTGCAATTCTGGATGTTTGAGTTGAAGTTAACTTAATCAAAATCTGGAAGAGGTCAACTCTTTAATTTCCTCATACCTCTATTGTTCAGTAATAGTGAATAATGGAAAATTGGCTGCATCCTCTGTGTGCCAGAACTGAGCTGCTGCTCCTGAGTAGTCCAGACTAACCCCAGGTGCAAATAAAATACTTGCCTCCAGACTGTTCTGTATCTGAACTGCCATATCTTCTGATGGTGTCCTGGTCTCTCTGATAAGGAAAAGATTTGATTCCTTCTCTTCACCCCTGTCATGGTTTAACCTGGCAAACAGCTGAACGTTACACAAATGTTTGTTCACTTGCCCCATGTAGATGAGAAGGAAAATTGGAGACAAACTAGAACTCATGGGTTGAGATAAACTATTTACTAAGACAGAAAAGGAAAATGGAAATAAACTGTGATAAACTATGTACACTAGCTGCTCCTAAAGTAATGCTTCTTATTTTGGCCCACAGCATCGTATATTGGTGGTATGTCAGCACAGAATGAACCTTCCCACCAATATTCCATTATGTCTTGTTGCTGTGTGACAGGTGGCAGCAGAGAGGCAGTCTGACATGGAAGCATGTATGAAGCAAAGGTGTGTTGTTGAAATCCTCCATGCAGGAAAAATAGCACCTACTGACATTCAATGCTTATTGAATTAAACTAGCCATTTTTAAAAACGTATCCATCTTTAGCACTGTCTGTGAGGACTGTCCTGAACAAGAATAGAAAATAAGAGAAAGCAAACAAAAATATAAATTACTCTTATTTCTGCTTTCCTTTCTTCCTTCTCTTCACTTAACAACAGGTAGCCTTCCTCCCAAAGCCCTTTTTCCTTCCCACTCTGTTGCCTCTAAATTTCATCTTCGTGCTAGCTTTATTTCAAAAAAACAACAACAAAAACAAAAAAAACCTTCTACATGGAACCTGATTTTAATTTAAAATTAAGAAGTTCCCATTCATTTATTTCAACAAAAAATGTCCCACTCTTTTGAATATTAGTTTTTAAGTGTTTTCAGTTCATTCTAGCTTTTACAGATTAATCAGTTTTTAGATGTATTGTGCTTCTGCCTCCAAATTGATTCATTTTAGTGTAAAAAGTCTGGTGTTTCTCAGGCTTAAGATTTCAGTAATACAGAGAGGGGAAATCATTCCTAAGCTTACAAAGAAAAAGACCTAGCAGGAATTTTCTCTGACCATTGGAAACGGATGTGTTTTGTTTTTTTTTTTTTTCTGGCGAATGTGCTAAAAATGAGTTAAATACAAACTTGAATTAGGCTCTGTAATGAGCAGTGCTAATTATCCACTTGGATAGCCTTTTCATTTCTCTCCTGATTCTAAATGCACACTTGGGTCCCTTAATTCTTCTGCCCTGCTCTTTTTTTTCCCCCACAGTTTCTCTGAGCTGATAAGGGCTCATTGCATGTAAAGTCTGTGAAGAACAGGTGAAGCTTTGCTTATTTGTTGTATAAGGGCAGAGCCAAGTGATTAAGTGTCCTCTGAAAACCAAAAAGCCATGGAATTCTCACTGTCAGTTTCTGTGTTGGTACAAGACTGTAGGAAACAGGCTTCATAAAAGTGCTCTTTGCAACAGAAGCAGAAGTAAAGTGATGTGTAGGCTGGAAAAGTCAGAGGGATGAAGTGTTGTGGTTTAACTGTGCAGTACCACACAGCTGTTTGCTCACTCTGTCCAGGTGGGATGAGGGAGAGAACTGGAAGGAAAATAGAACTCATGGGTTGACATAAAAACTAAGACAGAGATAAAAAAAAGTGGAAACAAAATTGTGATTATACCAATACATGTAAGTCCACAATGCAATTACTCGCCAACACTGACTGACACCCACCTAATGATAGGACTACTCACAGACTGAGGCTCTGCTATCAACACAAGGTCTCACCACCCCCACAGCCAACATCCAGCCAATCCCTAAGCAGTCCCTAACCACCTCTCCACAGCTTTATGGCCTTCTCATAATGTCATGTGGTATGGAATACCCTGGCCTAATTCAAACCAACTTCCTGGCTTTACCCCACACTCTGCTGCCATTCCATCATGGTGGTGGCTCTTCTTCTGAGCCTGGCCCAGCCATGGCTGTGCTCCCATCACTCAGCAACAATCAGAAAACATCAGTCTGCTGTGAACACTGTCTGAGCTGAAACCGGGACAAATGGTAACTGTGGGGAAAATTCCAGTATGTGAGGAAAATCTACAGTAAAGATCTTGTTTCTCAGATGTTAGCTTTGCAGCTGGTTAATCCCCGATCAAACACTTGCGACTAAGAGTTCTCCAGGCACGTTTGAAAGCCTCTGTGGGAGAATAGCAGAGACCTTCCACAGTGGAAGAGTATAGATCTAATATAAAACTAAATTGAGCTGCTTTATGCATTGGGGTGGTATAGATGCTATGCCAAAGCATGGAGGAAGAGTGAGTGCTCATACTGCTTTTTAGCTGCCCTGCTCTGGGCTTTCTGCCTAAGGAGATCAAAAACGAAATAATTGCTAATTTTTTTAGAGGAATCAGTGCTGTCTTCTGGTGGGGCATAGAAAAGGACCTTCCTGTTTACCCATCAAACTCTTATAGCCCATACCCACATATCTCCCTGTGCCCAGCAGGTGACCTGCTCACTGGCAAGAGGCAAACATATATGCCCACCAGAATGGCTGCTAGTAGCTTTGTTGGTGAGAGGATTCAGCTTAAGAACACCAGTCACGCTTGCTGAATAAACCTGAATGGTTTTCTTTCACAGCTTAATTTAATTGAAGAATTATAAGAGAGGAGGAAATAAGCATTCTCTCTCTCTCTCTCTCTCTCTCTCGTGTGTGTGTATGTATCACATGTTGAAGATGCATTACATCCCTAGCCTCTTCCTGCTAATGGATTTGAATTCTTAATGGGAACAATATCATTCAAGTGAAGATAGATCAGGAATGGAACATTTATAGCCAAGTATTAAAGGACTGGGTGCCTCCACAGCACCTTATTGGTCCAAGGGAAAGGGCAATGACAACTGTGAGAGCAAAGCAAAGGCAAAAACTGAGAGTCACTGCTAAATGCTACCAGAGACCTGTTGTCATGGTGAGAAGCAGCATGCTAGAGATGTCTTTTGAGTAAAATGGACAAGAGCCATATATGCAAATGTACATGAGGGAAGTTGAGATCCAGATCTGAAATGGTCTATTGGCTCTTAAAGTGGTCTGCATCCAAACCCAGCAAGCCAGCAATACCCTGAGACCAGAAATTTGAAATACAGGCCAGAATCTTTTAATATTATTTCATATTTCAGTTCCTGTTATAGTAAGTATTGGCAGAATTAAAGTAGCAAGTCATTTTTTAGCTGCTCATAGAGGATCAGCTCCTGGTTAAATAGTGGGTGCCAAGCTGAGGCTGAAACTGAAAGGGATAGTCTTAAAATAGGAATGACAACTTTAAAGGGACCCTTCTGTACATAAAAGTGAAGAAAGTGTAGAGGGTGTGCTAGAATAAGTCTGACCTTCTGGAGTGTTCGAGTTCTTTAAGGAGTCTTCAACACTTGAGCTAATGTAAGTGCTGTAACCAAAAGCACTTCTTGGGATTTTGTGTCCTTCCTCTGGCTGCACGTGACTTTACTGCGCTGTTTTGCTCCGTATAGTTGATGGTGGCTCGGCTCCCAGGAGGATGGGCTGATGATTCTAGTCCTACGTAGTTATCATTTTATCAGTGAACACAGCTGCTCTGAATTTTAATAGGTAGGTCTTCTGCATCTGCAAGTAACATATGGCTAGCACAGAGCTGCTGCTTCAAGAATCTCTTCCTGCTCACATCTCTATCAGGCAGCAGTGGAATGGAAACCTGCCACTTCAGCAAAGGCATTTACAGCAAAGAAGGTTCTGTGTAAACATGATGTAGTTAATGTCAGGTCTACTAATGTGTGCTAAGCATAATCTTCCTGACTTTGAATTTGTGTACAGTAATAACCTCTAGTGCTCTGTAGTAGATGAAGTGCTTTAAAGGTGGTGTAGTTGCTAAGACATACATTGATCTCTAGTTAGTAGTAAAGGTCTTCAGTAAAGCAGGGAAGCTCATCTAAGCCCGCAGCTTCCCCAGAATGGAGGCATCATAACTATAGGATGTGGTTTAGCTGCAGCAACTTCAAAATCCTTAAGGCAGCAGTAAACAATACACCAAAAAAAGTTGATCTCACTGCTCCAACCCCTGCTCCTAGGATGGCTGCCCCTATGCATGTACATCCTACCCTCCTTAGGGCCTTTTTAGTGTATTTACCTTTGCAGTTACATCTTTCTTCTATTGCATAATTAACAGTGGTGTTTTGTTGAGGTTGGTTTTGTTTTGTTGTTGTTGTTTTCTCTAAAGAAGAGATCACAAAGTCCTATGTGGCTGAAAACAGAACCTCAGATATTTGAAAGCATCTACTCACTGCCTTGAAAGACTATGGCTCCAAGGATTGCTCATGTGAGGCGGAAAGATGATGATTGCTGTTTGGGGGAAGGACTGGGGATTATTTCTCTAAACTTCAACCAGTTCCAGTAAATTTCCCTTACACCATTTATTACAAATTGCAAATGGGAGACTTGTTTAGGTAAGCAAAATCAGCATGGATGTACTCAGTGTAGGTAGAATAAGATAACACTCAGTTGACACACTGTGTTGCGCTGGCATAATGACATATGGTTATAGCTTGTGTATATCTCTCTCAGCTGTATGTGCTCTGAGGCATAAAGAGGATAAGTGACTTGTACAAGGCCATTCAGCAGATCAGTCGTGGAGCAAAAATGCAGAGGCCCTGAAAGCTAATAATCAGTAAGGAAGCAATCATTACACTGGGAATGCTCTATTTTCTGTTTTTGTTCTAATTTAGAATGAGAAGCCATGTCTTTCAAAGACATGGTAGTGTCTTCTTTTTCCACTTCCCCTTCCAGATTAGTTTATACTGTGGAATAACTCGCTTTTATAATGTCAAACTTACTTTATTTGATAGTCATGTTTGAATTACATGAATAGAGACAAAACATGTCTAGATTGTTGGAAAAATGAGTTGTTATTTTTTAATTACCACCCATCCAACCTTGACTAAAAGCTTACTGTCCATGGGGGGGAAAAGGTTTCCATTTTACTTAAAGGACAGTTCCACTTAGTCGTTCAAAACGCATTTTTGAAATCCAATTAAATAGGATGGTACTTGATGACAAGCTTTATGTTGGAAACTAACTTTCCTCAAAATGCTTGTCAGTGTGCTGCTGCACTTCCCTGCAGTATGGTGACAGGGTATGATGCAAGGTGGGGTAGATGCAAAAAGTCTTTTCATAATATAGCGATATTAAACACGTTATTACCCAGGTATTAATATGTACTGTTTTGAATGAGATGTAAATAATGTAGGTTTTTTATTGACGTTCTTAGGATATGTATATATTACTAACCTGGATTATTTGATTGTGTCTATTTCTGCATACTTCATGTTTTTGATGAATAATAACTGAGCAGAAGTGAGAAGTAGGATTTGCCTGTAGTAGGAATTCTGAAAGGCAAATAAATTTCTAGAACACTGGAAAAGAAATCCATGCTGCTGTCAACTGCTGAACCAGTACCGCATCTATAACAGAGGAGAAAGAAAACATAAACAAAAAATTGTTGCTATTCCAGAAATGTTAGAAATGAGAATATAACTGTATTGAGCAAAACAATGAAAACTAACTGTGGCCTTCTGGACTTGTGCAGAAACTGTAACAGCCATAATGAGTACAAAATGAAATTTGAAGACAGGAAAGAATGATAAAATACATTGCAGTTACAGTACTACTGACATCTGCAATAATGGGAGAGTTGATCACAGAAAGGGTTCTTTAGAGAGCAGCGGTTGCACACAGCTGATATCTGTTGAACAATAGAAAGGAGTATTTTTTTTTTTTCCCCGAGATGTTATATCATGTGCCACGTGGCATCTGTAGAGACTGCAGCATGTGCATTTTCTGAAGAGGGAACTGAGCTGGTAATGAGGAGTGCCTTCCAAAGGGAAGGGGCAGCAGACAGCTGATGAGAGGAGGGTCAACTTCCATGTATTCCTTTCCTCCCATAGGAAAATATGTACTGCACCTCTTCAGTAGATGTAGAAATCTGCAGTCATTCCACCCTGTACTGCTTACTCTACCAGTACTAATGAGTTCCAGAAGGCATTTTGCTGTCTGAGGAGATATGCCTTTACTGCTGTTCCTGGGCGTGCATTTTTATACTCCCTTCATGAAACAATCAAATGCTTTTCTGGCCTGTATGTCTTCTCTTAAAAAATGTCTAGGACCAGCGAATTCACGTAAACAGTGATTTATTTACTACAAATCCGTCTAGTCTTAGTTTTTTTCCTCTGTGCATTTAGAAATGTCTGTTTTTTGTGTTTCTCCCCACCAGTTAAATGGTGCTTCATCTCCTGCTTGTAAGCTGAGTGAGATTCTTTACTGGAATAAGCCACATCCTTAACAGGATGAAACTAGATTCATAGCTGGCATAAATCAGCATTGTGCTCGCTGCTTCGGTGCAGCTACACTGATTCGCTGTTGCTGAGTTTCTGCCCTAATGTCTCTTCAGGACACAAACAGCACTGAGCACATCAGTTAGGCGTGGCCAGTTTTCACAAATACAAAAAGCTACTGTAGTTTATACACAAAATCGTCAGCATGGAAAAGAGAGATCTTACAATCACTTACTCTCTCCTGCCTCCTTATTTTTTCCCTCTTTTCTTTCATGGAGAGACAAAAATGCTCTGTTTTAGTACTTAGAATTCAGGTTAATACAATACTTTGCCAAAAGCCATATTTATGTCCACGTTATTTGCAGGCGCTATTGCTAGGTAGTGTGATAACAGAGGACAACAGCAGTAACCAGTCCTGACGATCACTCTTTCCATTTGAAATAATGACATCTGGTTAGAATGAGCTGCCTGCAACCAGAAAAGGGTGGAGAGCCTCAGCTTTCTTCGATGGCAAGTGGAGGAAGCAGAGCTTCATTTACCCTCTGCTACATTCTTGAAATATCAGATTCTGCCTATGGAGTCTGTGCTGTTTACAACTTGTGGAACATATAGGGTAATAAGACATGGGAAAAGTCTCCCTGATACCTGCATTGACGTTTTAGACTCAAGCAATGAGCCCAGACAGAGCTGACCTTCAAATGGAGAGAGGAGGTCTCTCTACACACAATGGCTACATTTCCAGTGTGGTTCTGTTTGTTTTCTACTACAGAATCCAGGTTCCCAAAATAATCTTGTGCTCTTCAGTCCATGCTTTCCTTCTCAGCCAGCCTCGTGCTACAGAACTCCTCTTCGCTGCCCTTCGATGCCTAAAATGTGGCATTTTAACCATCCTGATTTCACCGATGAGCGCTTAACAAAGTGTGGCTGGCCTAATGATGACTGCCTTGCTCTGCTTGCCCCTGGGCTGACAACCACAGAAGCAACACTCAACTTAAATGGTGGCGAGAGGAAATCTGGCCAAAAGCTGACCAAGCCTTTGTTTATTCATTTGGCAGCTCAAGTCTTCTGCTCGTTCCGTGCTCTGAGCAGCTTTATCGTGCGGTTAGAGAAATGCAAGACCTGGCAGTGTCAGGATTACATGCCAAAGGAGGGGAGCGGAGTGTGAGGTACATAATTAGCCTGGTTTAATTGCATGCTGGCACCCTGCACTCCAGGCTGTGGCAGTGGTTGTGATGGGCCCTGCAGACCCAGACCAGACCTGTGGGAGCACCACAGGCCTGGTGTCTGAGGGCACTCAACCAGCTCTCCAGTCAGGCTCCAGATCTCATGGCTGCATTTTAATAATACTTAGTACTAATGAGGAATCTTTTATATCAATAGGAAAGTGTTTTTCTGTAACGTGGGGTTTTATGGCGCACCACCCAGCAGGGAATTCCTGTTTCCTCAGGTGTGGGAAGGCTGCAAGCTGGCCAGTCCCAGTGCATCACAGCACCCGTCGCAGCCTATGTGCTCAGCACTCAGAGATGCTGGCCTCTGACACACCACATGTGGTGCCTTTGAAGTCCATTGCTTTGTAATTTCTGGCAAATAGAGGAAAGATGACTGTACAAAGCAAGTTGAGGAAGGAATAGATCTTTGCTTTCCACTAAGCTGTTTCTCCCTCATCATCTGCCAAGAGCAAACTTTAATTTATAATAGAAAAATAAATCTAGCTAGAGTTTACATACAGAGAATTGCTTTTAAAATGAATTTTGGCTGAAGGAAAACACTGCCTTGTTGTAGTCCCATTTTTCAAGCAAGAGAGATTAGAGCCTTAGAAGTAAAAGACAAAAGACAGGCCAACTGTAGAAAGAGCTTCTTTCACTTCTGAAGGCCCCATGTCCCCTCTCCCAGTAATAAGGATGAATACATAGCTAACCATAGCAGACTGTTTTACTAATGCTCTCAGTATGGATTAGCAATGCAAGTGTTTGAATTAAGCATTTTATCATGTTTCACTGCTTTGTAGGCTCTTCTTTGACTTGGGAAAGCTCAGGCAGGTGGATGAAGTTAAAACAAATCAAAGATTAATCTTTCCCTCTCCTTACACTGAGTCAGACCTAGAATTGGAACCATGCAGCAGCACTGTCACCGGGCAGCTCACAGTGAGAGCAGTGAGCACCCCTTCCCTTTCAGGTGGACCCACTGGCAGAAGCCTTTGGCATCTCCTGATGGGAGCCGGGTTCCAGGAGTCAGTGCCTGCAGGCTGCCTGCTGTTGTGAATTTGAAATATTCTTTGTGAGAGAGCACCAGAAAGACCTTTCCATTTGCACTCTGGCAGAATTTCCGCACCTGGTATCACTGCTCATTTTCGTATTTTCCCTCTTCCTTCCCACATATGCAGAGTAAATTTGTTCAAGAAAGTGATTTATCCAAAACACCCCCATTTCTTCTGTTCACTTTCTGCCAGATTGCACTGTAAAGTAAACTAAGAAAATCAGCTGCACACTTGTGCTAGTGTGAGGGAGAGAGCGCACACAGGAAGGAATGGACATCTAGGGGCAGCAAACATACACACTAGCCAACTATCAGAACACTATTGATTGAATAAAGCTTCATGTGAAAATGTAGCAAGGTGGAAAGTCTATATTGAATCTTTGTCAGTTCATCTTTAGGCTGTTTGCATGGCTAATGTGGTGTTTAGAAAATGATCTCTGTCATCTTCTCTCATGATTACAGCATCAAGCCTCTAGCTCTCCTGGTGCCCTGAGAAGAAAAGGTGCTCAGTTTGCTGACTGGTAATCACCAAGTTGGCATGACTGCCCCAAAAGGGGAACTTGCTGATGGCAGTTGCTTGCTGCTACTTGCTTAGCAGGTTCCAGCAAAGCAACTGTCCTTATCAGACCATGAGATGTGACTTGATCTCCCGTGAACAGATGTGTTCCTCTGGAAATCATCTCGAATTTTGGCTAACAGGGAGGATGATCAAAATAACATGGGGTTATAATTCCATCTGTGGTATAGTTAAAGAATAAATTTTCAGTCTGTAAAGGGAAGGGTCTATGCTGAGGTCTATCTAGTAAGCAATATGAAGCGAAAGATAATAAACCATTTTTAAACCATTTTTGGTCTTGTAGATAATGTGTTATTTATTGGTTTATTGTTCTGTTTAAGATTTAACTGTATGTTGTGATTATATGTTTCTCTTGCAAAGTTTTTTTTAAAGCTGACTTTCTTGGCTTGTGTTTTTTATTAATATTAAAGAAGCTAATCATCCCTTACTGTTCAGTATAATATTTTCCTTACTTCAGCCAGATGAGCAGCCTTTATTGTTTTACATCTAATTACCTGCTAAGGAGCTGCATAGCTCTGAATAAAATGCTGAAGTGAATGATGGGCAGATATTTTTTTCCGTAAGGCAGAAGATGTAGAGAAAACAAATATAGTCATTCAAGTCTCTTAATCAGCAGGAATTTCAGAGTGAAAACAAAACTAGGGATCATGATTATATCAATTTCACTGTGATAGTTAAAATAAATATATGCACCAAAATTTGACTCCAAATTGATTGAAGACAATGACTGTGCTGCTTTCAAAGTAGAACGTCTAATCTTTTCTGCCTACGTTATGGGAGATTATTTTACACTGACAGTTAATATGACTAACTCTTGCAGACAGGGATGTATCTGTTTTCTGTGGAAGGCTCTGCTCGTATTTTCGTTGCTGCACTGATGAATCACAGAATTACAGATTTGTAGGGGTTGGAAGCAACCTCTAGAGATCATCTAGTCCAATCGCCCTGCAAAGCAGGCCCCCTACAGCAGGCTGCACAGATATGCATCCAGACAGGCTTTGGATATCTCCAGAGGAGAATCCACAACCCCCCTCGGCAGCCTGTTCCACTGCTCCATCACCCTCACTGTGAAGAAGTTCCTTCACATATTGGTGCAGAACTTCCTGTGCTCCAGTTTATGACTGTTTCCCCTTGTCCTGTCCTCACAGACAGCTGAAAAGAGGTTGGACATGTCTCCTTGACTCTCACACTTAAGATATTTGTAAACATTAATCAGATCCCCTCTGAGTCTTCTTGAGAAAAGTCTGAACAGACCCAGGTCACTCAGTCTTTCCTCATAGAGAAGATGCTCCAGGTCCTTTATCATTTTTGTGGCCCTCCACTGGACAATCTCTGGGAGATCCCTGTTGTGAGGAGGATCGGGGGAACTACTTGTCAGCTTGACCTCAGTGCCAGGGAAGACTATGATGCAGATCATCTTGAGTGAGATCACATAACATGTGAGGGACAACCAGGCGATCAGGCCCAATCAGTATGGGTTCATGAAAGGCAGGTCCTGCTTGATTAGCTTCATCTCCTTCTGTGTTTGGTTGACCAGCCTGGTGGATGAGGAAAAGGCTGTAGATGTAGTCTATCTAGACTTCAGCAAGAGTGATCAGACACTGGAACAGGCTCACTAGGGACACGGACCTCCTGTCCCTGGAGGTGCAAGAAACGTGTAATGATATTAAGGAACAAGGTTTAGTGGGCAACATTGGTGGTAGGTGTAAGGATAAATTAGATGATGGAAGTCTTTTCCAACCTTAATGATTCTATGATTCCGTAACTACTAGATTCTACAGTTGCCTAGAACATACATCTAAATTTGGATAAAAGTACTTTAGCTACAACATTCCCAAATGAGAAAATGATATATTGGATCATCTGATGTAAGCAACCAAGCAAAATAACTCATTATTGGCTCATTTTCTATTTAGAACTTCCTCTTCTGTTGCATACCTTTCAGAGGAGCTCTCTCCAACAAATTGTTCCTCAACCATTCAAGTGAGAGAAAACAGATCAAAGAACTAAGACATTTTTGGCAGACTGGATAGAAGTTGCAAACTGAAGGGTTGTAGTGGCATAAAGGGAATATTTTTTTCTTTAACAAATCTTTTTTGTGGATAAGAAAAGCTTTGGTCCTTTCTCAATGTATTTCTTTCAGATCTTAGCGTTCGTGAATCCAGTGTACTAGATTTAGATAACTTGGTGCTTTCATTAGGCACTACTGATTCTAGCAAAGGCAAATTATCCCTACACCTGACCTGTACACCTGACACTGTCTGTTAACAGTGCTTTGCCTCTGCTATGCAAAGAATTTGTTAACTGAATTAAAGCATGTCATACTTACGTAGTTTTAGTATGCTCTCCAAGCAGCATACTGATTTTAAGACTGCTAAACCCATTTCAGAACTCCTCTTGCTTAGGAAGTGTTAGCTGATAATTTTTAATTTTATGTAATGAAATGAAAATATCTACTAGGGCAGTGTTAATTGAACAGCTTGACTTGGCTATGAAGAGAAAAGTTAAGCAGTTTGATTTCTAGCATTGATAAACAAGTACAGCAGTGTGTCTAGGATACTGAGAAACAAGTAACTTGAAACCAAGACTAACCCAGCTCATGATAATAGTTCTTCCCAAAACCTATGAATGCCTAGAAGAGGTCCTCTTAGAGATCCATAGCTCTGTTTAGTTTAATAGTAGAAGGCCAGCGATAATGGGTTAAAAGTGGTTGGTATCTTAGCAAAACTAGATTTAATTATTTGACCTTATTCTAAACTTATTTGTGCTTTAGTATGTCCGCTTTCCTACCTGTAGTATGAAGAAATTATTTCCTTTTCCCTTCGTTTTGCCCGAATGCCCTACTTAGACTAGAAAGTCTTTGGAACAACTGCTGTCTGGTCTAATGTGCATGTACAGAGCTGAACACAATGAAGTCCTGATCTCAGCAGGAGCCCCATCTGCTACTGCTGAGATAAATGATCTTTTCAGTACTGGTTGTTTTTTAATCTCTTTAAATTACCATAAATACATTTTTAAAGCCATATGCTTTCATTCTATATTCCACACCACTGAAGAAATCTGGGATTCTGTGGAAATATAATTATGTAACCATATAATTAAAGACTGCCTTATATCTTCTACATGCAAGGGGGCTGAGCTGAGGTCAAGAGCCAGATTCATCTGCCACTTTATAGGTTTCAAGTATGTAAACTTAGTTTAGAAGTGTTATTTTAAATATGGCTCTATATACTCACATACTCATTCAATGGAAGAATATTGTCTTCAACTAAATTCTGTTCAATTAAACAGAAGTGAGTTTGCAGTAGAAGAAACTGGTTCCAAACTGACTTGTTAAATTATAGGACTGGATGTCTAGCATTGGATGCCAATCAAGGAAATTCAAAGGAAGCTTTTTATTTAGGGAAGAGACAGATAATTTATCCCACAGTGAGATATGACAAGGGGAACACTTCCTGCCCCTCCTTGGACTACCACTACTTTTCTCACTGTGTCTGTCTCTCTTGCATCAGTGTTCAAGTGTTCCCAGCATAGTATGTGGCA
Source organism: Centrocercus urophasianus (assembly GCF_019232065.1). Lineage (NCBI taxonomy): Eukaryota > Metazoa > Chordata > Aves > Galliformes > Phasianidae > Centrocercus > Centrocercus urophasianus. The sequence goes on from NW_024884722.1 coordinate 22,766,921, forward strand.
CTGCTGGTATTTTGGCAATGGCGTAAGCCTGACACTATGATGTTAATGTTTTGTCTGAATATTTCAGATTTCTGGAGTATTGCAAATACGAAAAACCAAGTGGCACATTTCTAAACATATTAACTGATCTAAATGGAAAGAGAAATATATAGGCTGAGCAAAGAGCATGTCTCTAATCAGAGGCGTTTTGTCACTGTCAACGTTGAGCACTTTGCCTTAAGCAACTGAAGTGTTGCAGACTTTCAGAGAAGACTAAGTTTCTTTAACAAGAGAAATTATTATTCAACCTGGATGTCAGAATTACCGGCATTTCCCAGGTCACAGCAGCTTGGCATAAGGGTCATTGTCTCTGGCCAGGCCTTTTTCTTTCATGCTTTGAAGTGCAGGTGTAGCTCTTACCTGAGCATTTAAATTCAACATGAAACCCCCATATGGGGCTTTAGTGCCCAAGGGTGGATGCAGAAAGATTGCATGAACTACTTCCCTGCTGCATGCAGTTGTAAAAACAAGAGACTAAGAGTATTTAAGGTTGTTTTTTTTTTTCTTTTCCTGAACAGACAAACTCTCTTCACCTAGAGCTCCTCTACTTTCATGTGAATAAAGTCAGCTAAGAATTTGTTCCATCATGGTTGTGTTTCAGGAATTGTTTACCACTTGTAGTTCTTCTATTATTTAGAGTTGTTTTGTTTTTTGCTTTTTTTTTTTTGGTCAGTATTTTTAACTTCAGGAGAAATTAGAGTTTTACGTACAGAAAATCTTTCCTCCCTCAAGAAGTACAACAAAGAATCCTTGTAAGCACCAGGTGCAAGAAAAACAAAGTAATTGTCTGTGATTGTGAGATTCTTGCTAGCACAATACTTTGCTCAGTCAGATATGTACACAGCATCCATTTCTGCCAATGGAAGTTACAGATACAAATTAAGGGGACAATAGGGCCATTCATGTTTAGCTTCCTTCACATGAAATCTAGTGAGCTTCTTCCTTGGTGGGGAACTGTTTTTTAAACAAAATCAAACATTTTGTATAAGATGTGACATCCAGAAATTTTCACAAGTTGTTAAAGTCCAATTAGGTTCTTGCAATTTGTTCTTTCTCGGTAGTGAGATAATTTGCTGTTATCAAAAGAAAATACAGTTTATGTATTTCATATGTAAATTAATTTACTTTGAAGGGAAGGGGAAAAGAAAAGATTTGGAAGCTGATGTTTCTGCTAACATCAACGTTTGCTTATGTTTTCATATTTCTTCATAGTAGCAGAGTCTTTGGCACTCCATTTTGGCCTTCTGTTCAGTCTGATAATACCTCACAGCTTGCACTTTTAAATACCATCCCCTTTTTACAGACAAAACACAGATAAATCTCTGCCTGTAATCTAATCTGAAGTGCACATTTGACTTCAAATTCCAGTAATGATGGCAAACCACCTTAAGACATCCAGTGTAAATTTTGCAAGATGCTTTGCTTTGTACTTGCAAAGGTGCTCCTGCTTTCCAGCACAGAGCAAGTTCTGCTGGCACATGCGAAGTGCTCCCTATGATCCCACTGAGGCTTTACGCAAAGTCACTGCCTCAGTTGGTGGCTGTTCAACCGTTGTCTGACAGATAATCACCTACACAACCAAGATGCCTGGTGCTGTGAAAAGTGGAGACTGAAGTATCCTTTAGCTCAGCAGGATGTCCTTTGCTTTCAGCAATCAGATGGGCCAAATTGGACCATCTCCTCTGTGGAAACTGGCTATTCTTTCAGGCTCACTGCTTCTCTTTGGAGTACAGAAATCCATGGTACTATATATAATATATATAAAATTATGCTCCAATTAAGAATAGATTTAAAGGGTTCATCACCCATCATGAAAATCTCATTTTTTTTCCAATCTGATGACTGTGAATAGTGTCTCAAGGTGTGTTTAAAATTAGCCTATTAAAGCACATATGACATTTAGCGAAGAAAGAACTGGATTTAGAATGTCTTTTTATTCTGAATCAAGTTCCTCCCCAAATACTTCTTCCAAGTTATAAATATGGACTATTTTGTTGATGTGTGTTATCTCACAAAAGAGTAAATAACTTCCTTTGATATGATTAAAATGTCTCTCACACCATTTTATGAATGTAACTGTGAAAAAGGAATGCTTATTTCTTTTATGTGATCTTTGGTATTTCATCTAGAGAGGAATGTAAGCTGGAGTTATTGAGCAATAGCAGACAAACTATAGCAAAACACTGAAGCTTAAAGGAAACAAAATATGCACTCTTTTATATTGTTTTGGAAAAACAAGTCACCAAAGAATTTGTCAAAAGTAACACACAATCATGGCCTCATCTAATTAAAATTCAGTTCCATGCTTTCATATAGCTATAATAATAGTCTTGCTCAGAATTCATGGGTATTGAGGGTGACCAAGGAAGGGATAAGAATTTGTATGTCCAATTTATCCTTCATAGAAATGTCCACAAGTAGTCTTATTGATAATATAATGACATTATTGAAGTAGTTTTTGTTTTGTTCTGTGTCCTGTTTGTTTTATCCAATGACCAACTTGCATTATTCTTCACTAGTAGCTGCTGCCATTCTATTTTACTTGGTTATTTAGTATGGTCTTCCTGTTTCAGCATGTTCTGGGACAAAGAGGAAAAAAAATATTCTGAATATGTGTGTGGGACGGTTACCTGGGGAAGTCTTCCAGATCTTAGGAGGTAAGAGGGGGAGCAGAGGACTGTAACACATAGTGGATATCTTATCTTGCCTGGGATAAGGAGGAAAGATAGAGCAGAAACCCTAACAGGTGACTTTCTGGAAACAGTCTTTTCTTTTTTCTTCCCTCCCCACTTCCCCCCTATTTTCTTGAAGGAAAGTATTCATTGCATGAAGTGGAGGTGGAAAACAGTCACAAAAAAGTGCCTGTGGCCATACTGCATCAGGCTGTGATCTTGCTTGGCCCCATGTACCCCATCCAGTAAGGAGATCAATAGTTGGACTAGAGAGTTTACTTGCCCAGGGGCTGCAGGGCATGGTGCTGCTGGAGAAAGAAACATTGGTCTCTCTGCATGTGTTGAATCAATGTCAACATGTTTTACAGTGTTGTGATGCAGCTTTTTTTATTATGTGAATGCCTGTGACCCCTATGTGCACTTGGATGGTGTGTTGTTCTCTGAATACCATGAATGGTAAGACACTAGGGAAAGGGGAAGAAAAATTGTGCATTATTTTTAAGAACGTCTGTGAGCATCAGTGAGTACATTGTGAAATCCCAGTTACTGAGTCTCTCCTATAGCTTCTGTTGTGATTAATAATGACTGTTTTATGTTGCAAAACGCTAGAGGCAGTAGATCCACACTATCACTGATTTAATACAAGACTTCATTGAAATAAAGCAGCTAGTTTGAGATACAGTGTTGTTTCAAAAAGAGGATAAGGCATCTGAAAATTGTCAGAATACTAATTTTGATTCGTTCTATAGAAAAAAAGTAAATACCAACTGACTTAATTCAGTCTGATGCAAGTTCACTTTTAGGTTGTGAACTGAGTGAAAAAGTTCAAGTCTAAAGCAGTGATTTCATTTACCATTCATGCACAGCTAAAGAAAACCCACCATCTCTATATGATGCCCCAGTATCAGTGAGACGATGCATAAATGCATTAAGCCACCAGGTTTATCTCTTCCACACACTTCAGTTTATCCAAGATATTATCTGTGCAGATGTCCATACTAGGCTTCCCTCATAAGGTGGCCAGAGGAAATGTTGGAAAAGAGGAGAGGGATGTGGAGGAGAAAACAGAATTCCCTTCAGAGAGGTTGCAGCAGAGATATTCAAAACCAGACAGCAATGGGCAACTGGCTCTACTTTTCCCTGCTTCAAGTTGGGCTGGAGTACCAGGTCTCCTGAAATTCCAGCCCCTGGTGTTTGTTTTCTAGAAAATCTTCCAAAACCCTAAGTTTCTTTCATTTTATAAGTATGTAACTCAGCACAACATCAAGAACATAACTCCAGCTGCCACCATTCATGCAATTTCTTTTGAGCTTCATATTCTGGCAGTGGCAACCTTCTTTCCAATTGCTAGTGGCATCACCCTCTGTGCCAATACAGATGCAGGCGGCCCACTCGTGCCACACTCTGTCATGAACACTGTGAGGAATTCGCTGCTGGTGGCTCAGCCCCACTCTCATGGGGCAGCAGGGATGAGGAGGCTTGTTGCATCATTGATGGGATCATTTTGTCCTGCTCTGGCTTTTGCATACTGCTGCACCATATAAGCATGTGTGGCAAACTGTATTGCACAGCAGGAATGGTGGCTCAGAGGTGGGGTTGGACCCACAGCACAAAACAGCTTCATCTGCCATGTCCAAGCCACATTTCTCCAATTGCAGGCAGAAGCCTCGCTCTGCTTCAGTTTGCAAGAGCTCCTCCCAGCCTGGCACTCCCTGCTTTCCCCACAGCACTCAGCTTCCCTGCTGCCTCATTGCGGCTGTGTGAGGGCTCTCTCTGGGAGGAGGCTGCATGTGTGTATACACACAGTTGCACAGTAGGATAAGTGTACTCTTAAAAAGGGAAAAACTTTGTCAGCAAATTATCTCATCTTATTTCAGCTATCATAATCCCCTTCAGGCCTCAACAAAATGCTCATACATGTTTGATCAAGTCACTATTAAAGAGAAATATTGTGCTATTCTTGCCAACTGGACCACCTACACCTTGGTATTGCTATAATTATTGTCGAATATTATTATTACAAGGGAGCACAGAGTGTGTAGGTCTTTCTTTAATATGACAGTGGCCAATTTAATGGAACATTACTGATTAACACAGCCAGCACAGAATATGCTAGCATACCTTTAACAAAACTTTATGTTCCAGTTGAATGGATTACAGAGCACCTCTTGAATGCCTAGTGACTGGCATTGTGCCAGAGCCTTTAAAAATTGAAAATGCAGTTTGCTTTCTCCTTTTTTTTTTTTTTTTTTTTTCTCCCCATAAAGAAATCTGTAAGCAGAAGCACTGACCGTAGCAAGCTTCTTGCATTAAGTTTTTCAGTAGGCAAAAGCACAATAAATCAAACCAGAATAATCCTGTGTATGTTTTTGTTTTCACGTAGGCTGCAGGGATTGAACTTAAGGACTTGATTTTTATTACTAAAGAAATGTTTTTAAAACATCAAGACCTAGAGCATGTTGTAAGCTTAGTCCAGATTTCATCATCATCTTTTGCAATTTGCCCAACGCTCTGGCTCTATGCTCCCATGGAAATACAATTTATTTCTCTTGAAAAAGTCATTAAAATCCATAAGCACAAACAGAGAAACCTGCAAAACTGAAAATGAGCACTAAAATCGTGACAAGATCTGCTACCTAGATTATTTCCCCTAAAGCAGAAAAAATAAGACAAACAGTGCTTCTCTTGCTCTCTGAGTTATTATTAGTTCAGTATTATTTATCACGCAGCTTGGAAATTTTGAAAGGTTACAGCTTATTCTTCCTGTGTGGCTTTGAGGAGCCTTTTGACTCTGGTGAGGATTGTAGCATGACATTGTTTTGGAAAGGAAAATTCTAAACAGATTATTTTCTGTATTATCTAAATAATGGAGGTGATAAATGTATAGATTCTAGCTGGTATAAGCAGCTGCAACTCATTTAAATGATGAAAATTTGCACAGCAAAAAACCTACCCTTAAGGAGGGAAATCTGGAGGGAATTTCTCATGTTGCTTTTTTGTAATATGAATGTAGTTTGTATTTAAGTTTTATAAAAAAGAATATTAAGACTGAACAGAAGTTTAATGCCATCTCTTTTTGTTCTTAAATGCCAAACCATTAACAGATATATTCCCTAAGCCCATCTGTAAGCTCCATCTTTCTGTGCATCCAGGTCAACGAAACACATGCTCAGATCATGAGTGATTGACAAAGACTGAATTAATGTCAGTTAAACTTCCTATGTGTTACAGTAAGCTTTACTAAATATTGATAACTATAAACATAAACTTATAAGCTACAATACTTTCCTGATCATGGATTTCCACAGCCTCCTAAAATGTTATATCTGTGACTTGGACTAAGTATATTTCTCTTCATGTACCCATACATATATCTATGTATGCATATATTTTTTAGATTAACAGCATTCAATAGAATGACTAATTCATACATGTAAACAAGTATAGATTATTTCTGGTATTTTCATCTCTTCCTCCTTTTTTTTCCATTTTTTTAATCCAGATTTTAGACATTATTTCTGAATTCAAGCACCAATTGTCAAGGGCAAGTCCTCAAACCTTTTCACAACTCAGTTTCTATTGAATTATCAGCTGGATCTGTGGGGCTCAGAATCCTATGACTGAACCTTAAGATACAAGTCTGAAGGGAATGGTCTTTTGCCTTGCTATTTTCTGAATGTGCTGCTGGAGAACTTGCAAAGGTAATTAACGATTGCAGGTGTATTGCATGGGTCTAGTTTACTGTGAGCATGGTTCATGATAACTGCCTTCCTATCTTTTCATGTTGTAAATGAAATTCTCTTGTTCTTGCAAGTTCACAAATGAAAGATAAACGTATGTTTAAATGTAGTGGGAGCATCCATACAACGTAATCTCTAGCCTAAGTTTTTTCCTGAATTGTTTTCTTCCCTTCTGAAGTTTCCTCTTTACCTTCATTTTGTTTCACACCACCAGAATAAAAGCTTCTACATCAATATGTACTCTGGGATAAGAGGTACACTGTGAGAAACCACCTGAACCAACACTGGAAGTCATGAAAATAGCTGTGCTAAGGGCTTTTGTCAACTGTTTCATCAGCTGAATTTTAGGTTTTTCTGTGGAATCGATTCAGTGGATGTAAATCCCCTGGATCATACTGAAAGGGTAGCTTCTCTTACCCTTGCCAAAACGTATTCCAAAGGTATTTTGCACAAAATGAAAGAATCCGTATGGAGTTTTGCTGATATACCTTCCCTGGTTTCAAAATGTACCTTCTCTCTTCTTTAGAGAAACAAATTGTACAAATTTAGGACCTAGCATCTAGTTTGAGTGTTTCTAATGAGAAACAGAGAAGGAATAGTTCTACCCTAAGATTTTCAATTATGAATCTAAAATAACATTAAAAGGTAAAAACATCTCAGACAGCTATACTTGCTAGTTTATATTTGTGAACATAACAGCAAAACGAAGCAAAAAATCAGATATCAGTTATGTTAGCAATGTCTCATTAAACCCAGCTAACTTTGACCATCTCAAAGCTGATTGGTACTCTGTAATTTTCTAAGATAGCTTGGGTGAGTGAGGGCTTCTCATCCCTGGTTGTACATCTTGACTTGTCTCCTAGCTGCTTGTATGAATGTGCCTATTCCTATTAAGTGTTTTTCCATAGTCAGGAAAACTCTCATACAGAATATCTATGAACTGTCTTGCTCAAATGCGTGTATTCAGCAAAACACCTCTGTAAATAACACTGGTTCACAAATATCTATGAACTGCTCATGTATCAGGGTAATGGATGTCTTGCAAACACTTTAACTGGATAGAAATGCCATTGCTTAGATCACTGCCATTCATATGCAGATTTGGTAAGCTTTTTAGCACCATTTTCTGTGTGCTCAATAATAGATAGATGCTGTCTACATTTACATATTTTTTGGTTGGTAAGATCATTAACACTTGGTCTTTATTGGTCAAAGCTGCTTAGAGACTTCATTTAGTAGTGCTCACGTCTGGAAATTGGAACGGCAGCATCAAATCTCTGTCCATGAATATGTGTGTTGCTATCATCTAGCAGAAAATGGATGGCCTGGTTCAGTGTACAGGAGTAGCTCAGCTGACAGCACTTTATATCTCAAGTGAAAGGAGCAAAGCTCAATTTCTTCAGCTTGCACATCTGCTGTAATGTAATACCATCTAATAATGGTATTTCAGTGGTGGATGTGAAACACTGAGGAGGTCTCCTATGCTCTATTTTTTTTTCTATTTTGCTTATACACATATAGGGTAATTTAAGAAGCAATAGGTGATCATATGGTTGATTTGGTTGTATGGGCATTTTTTGGTGTTCGCTTGTTTTGTTTTTCATAAATGCAACTAACTGTTCATGGTTTCCTAGTAGAGAGCAACTGCACTAGATACATGATATGAAAGGATGTCATATGCTTCACCAATATACAGTAATATCTTCTGCCTTACGGTGGATATTTGGGTCTGCAGGATATGAAAAGTCTTGTAACTAAAGCCTAATCATTGCATCAGAGAACACATAATCACTGTTACTCAGATGTAAGTGTTCAGAACATTAGTACAGTTATATCCGTGTAGTGTAATTTCTTAATTCACCCCACTGCTTTGGTAATCATTAAAGACAATATAAGTAATGTCAGTAATTTCACAGGGCTATCAAAGTTGTGTCATTTGTAATTTTAACAATAGACAGGAAGGATTATAGGACCAAAAAACCAAAAATCTGCCGAGATGTTAAAATTTTAACTGGTACCATTATACGTAAAAACATTACATGAACAATATTTAATATACACTTTTTAAATTTGTGCTTACAATTATCCCTGTTTGTATTAATTGAAATTATTTTTTCAGGCCTACTGTGGATAGATTCTAGTACAAATAAGTAGTAACCTTACTTCCAAACATACATATGAGAAAGAAATTATTTGCACTGAGAACCATCCATTGCTGGAACAACTGCCCTAAAGACATGGCAGAATCCCCATCTCTGGGGGTTTTCAAGATACCATTGGGCACTAAATCATCTAATCCATCCTCCTTTTTTCAACAAGAGGATGAACTTGATGATTTTCCATGGTTCACTCTTCTATGACTGCATATCAAAATTATTTACTTTCTTTAATCTTCCCAGGTTGCAATCTTGTGATATTCGCAGAGCTTTCTGGTTCTGTATGTCTTCACCTGCTTCTTAGCTTCTTCTTAGTGTTTTGAATTAGTTGTCTTAGAAAAACAAATTTAACACACTTAACGTACTTAATCACACTGGAATTGGTATTCTGAAAATGGTTCTATTGAAAGCAGGAAAAAAAAAATGCTTAGATGAGTAAAGGCTATGAGAATGAATGAAAAAAAAAAGACAAATGTAGACTACTAACATTTGTGAAGTCAACTTTTCACATTCTTTATTGTGGTCTGGAGCAAAGGCTAGGTATCTATTGTATCTGAATAGCATGCTGAATGAATGCTTGATGGCATGATGAATGCTTACTGTAATAGAACTGTGATAGTAAACAGTCTTGTAAAATTGTTAGAAGATGACCTGCTATTTGGCTTTACCAGATCTTTTCTGCATGGATCTTCTGAGTACCTTTTTAAATCTACAGAAATGTCTTCTTTAAATCTACATAGACTTCTAAAAACTACCTCAAATGGATTGACTAAATGAGAAGTCTTTGGTTTTTTATTATTAAGCTCTGTAAAAACAAAATATGAAAAATGCCATTCTCCTTGATTATGTGCAGCCAAATATGAAAATAAATGAGCTGGGATCCACGTGGACAATCCTATATAATTCAGTTAGTCCACTAAAATGTATGTGAATTTCTTAAAATTGTGCTAATGGTTTAAAATTGAGATTTTCTATAAAAATTCAGCAGCATTGACTTTATGGAGAATTTGTTTTCAACCCACAAAAACAAGCAAACCAAAAGTTGGCTACAGATTGCTTCTAAAATTGATGAAAGATTCACTGTAATACTGATTTTTTTCTATATTGTAGTCTAAAACAGTAGTTGCTTCATAAGCCAGTGATGAATGCCAGGACGCACAATAGAAATTAATAACATCTGCTACATATTGTGTACTCTGATGGAAAAGTAGAAGAAGAAGCTTTCGAAGTGATTTAAGGAGTAATGATTTAGCTCAGTTTTGGTTGAAATCTGAACAATTCTTTGCTGCCTATCTCACCTTTGTAAGTCATTCTTGGCAAATTGCATGAAAGAAGTCTTGCCCATCTGCGTAAAGACCTGTGAAAGTAAAATTCACTTTGTGGAGAATCTGTTTTCAACCCATAAAAACTAGCAAACCAAAAGTTCCATGTGAGGACTGTATCTAATTCTCCATCTGTACTGTGTCATGCTGTGTCTGTAGATTAGAGCACATATGGTCTGTGAGATCATGTACCTTGTTCACCTACCTCGTTCAGATTGAGCAGCTGACAATGAACCCTTTGTTCTTCTGGTAGGCAGAACTGGAAGGTTTCCCCAAGCTGTGGGAATCTTATGTACCAGGCATGCTGCAGCACCAGGGCAGCTGAGGACAATCTGTGTTGAAGGAGAACCTCATCTGGGAGACTCTGAAATAAGAGTCATACCAATGGCACTAGCTCTCTTAAGAACTATTTGTTGCTATACTTAAAAACCTTTGTAATGTTTGAACTTGAGGACTATTTTAGGTGTGAGTAGTTTTTCAATACTCTCATGAAGTATGATATGCTATTCTAAGAGTTTCTCATCAATATTTCAAGTAGAGGAATGTAAGGAGTTTCTCAAAGTAGGTGCTATTTACTATATCTAGTCGAACAGATTCCCTTTAGTGGGAAGAACAGCAATATAAAAATACTATCCTAATAATAATGCAGTTGACACACTGTAAATCTGAGGTAACTCCTGAAGCTTGTTATCAAGACAAGTTTCCTTCAGCACCATTACAATTACAAGACTAATTAGTAGTTCTCAGGCACTTCCGCAATCTTGTTTCTTGCACTGCCTATTTGACAATGTAGGAGATGCTTAATTCCTGATCAGAGGGAGCTAAGTGGGCCAGGCTTTGTCTCTCAGCAGTTCAGCAATGTTGTTGAAATTGTCTTTATCCAGCTTGCCTTTTACAGCTCCTCAATCACTTCTTAATACAAGTGGAAAGGAATCCTGTTATTGATTGAGCTCCTTACTTTTATCCAGCCTACCTTAAGCTTTAAATAGATCTCTCCTGTCATAGAAATAATAATACAGCTTGCTCATAGCGGAGAGCGGGGTCCTAGATGCTGTAAGTTCTTGCTGCTCACACAGTAAGTGAAAACTGTTTGGATAAGCAATGGTACGGGTGCCAGCTTCCACATGGGGGCAACCAGGGCTGCACATATTGATGTGCCACCTTAATGCTGCTGGATTGATTGAACATTTCCCCGCTGTTATTTTTCTGCTGTTGTCTTTCCTCAAGAGAATGGTGTTCCTAGCATGACCCCTTTTTCTTTGCACGTCAAATGAAGGAAAATCACCCCTTGCTGTACTTGTGGGGACAGATATTGATCACAGTGATGCAGACTAAAAGTAACTCCTGGAAACTGGAGGGATGGCTGAACTCTGGCCTGTGAAATGGGGTCAGATGGCAGCCGCTGGTTCCTGGCTTTATTTCTTGTGGAATGGGAAAAGGCAGATCTAAGGCACCACTGCTGCAGAGTGCTGAGCCCCTTGGCAGAGGTGAAAATTTATTGTTATTTATTGTTGGTGTTTATCGAGCAAAACATTGATGTATATCACAGTCTAAATACATTTTCTTAATGGCCAAATGTATTGATATTTCTGCTAGACATTGTGATCATTAATACCAACATTTAATTTTCATAAAAGCTTTTATTTTTTTTCTCTAGGAAATCACATAAAGCCTCATTTCACAAATTAGCCACTACTTACTGTGCAACAGATGCTTTATGCTCAGTTTGTGACTTTTTAGAAAGTGCTGGATGTGGACAGAGCTGAAGTTGGGACAAACCCCTTCAACTCCCCCACAGAAATCTTGTTCGGGCTTTTTAATATACTCAGCTGAAAATATGGATTAAATTTGAGCTGAGATAAGCATCAAAAACTTTGTGCATTTAGGAAAAAAGGGGGGGGGTGGAAATAGGTGTGATGGGAGAAACTAAAGAAAATCTCATCCATTAATGTGATGATATACAGAATGGTGATGTACAAAATATTAGAAGCTATTTTTCTATAATAAAAAAAAAAAAAAAGAAAGGGAGATTTTCTCATCAGTCACTGGTGGTTATCTATTCATGAAAAACCAGAAAGTAGATCTCTTTCTTAGCACAATGGCAAGCCACAGCAGCTAAGTTGCGCCTGCACTGAATTAGACTGTAGTGCACTGTCTGGAAAATTAATGAAAATAATTTGTAAGCAGACTTATGGAGAAGATTTAAAGAGCTGAAACATTTTGCTGAAGTCTGTCTGGTTAGGCCTTTTTCTCCTATGAATGGTTCATATGTAAGGGAAGATTTTTCTGTGGGGAAAAATTATATATGTACAGAAACAGTGCTATTGCCAGCTGTCATTACTCCTTTACATGCAGGCAGGACACTTAAGATAAAACCATGTAATGTGAAGTAAAATAAATATTTATTATGACTTACATCTATCTTCTGCAGATCCTTGCTTTCATTGGAGGTTTAATACCCATGGGGAGCTTTGAAAAAATGCTTTTGTGGTGGAGTAGTGGGTTCTGTTACTTCAATGAAGATAAAATGCTACTTATTGTTAATGTGTGGGATCTGCTTTTTTCATTTTTTGTTTCAAATCTACCTCCTAATTTTAAATTATCTTTCTGATACGCAGTTTCTATTGTTTATCAATTGTGATGTGCCACTAATCAAAAAAGTTAGACAGTATTTTTCCTTTCTTCTCACTACGAGATAGTTGTTATATAATTGTATACATATACCATATATAACATACAAATATTATATATTTATACATATATATGATATTATATATGTGTAATTTTAACAAAAAAAAAAAAAGATTGGGGATGTGTGAAAATGAGAAATATAAATGATGATTGGCCAGAGTTCATGTTCATAAAAAATGAATACATGGTTTTGTGGCCAAGTGAGAGCATGCACAGAGCTAGCAGCAATTCCAGACAGTCATACAAATACAATGCTATTTGTGAATATAAATTCAGAAAGGGATAGAAGCCTGCAGAAAGTGAACAGCCATTCACAGTTCAAACAATTTTTCTCAAACATTGTTAGCACAACATTTAACCAGCTTTGCACTTAAGAAGTAATTCAGTGCTGATGCTTTGCCTCTCAGAGGATGGAAAATATTTTTGCTGTCGTTTGCCTGAGATAGTACTATTTTCTGGTGCTTTGAAGTAAATAATTTATTGTAGCTCGGGGCTTTCACTCTGAGACTTTTCATGTATGATACACTACTTACCTTAGCATTCCTGTTTATATATTTACATTGCTCTCATCTCAGTGCTACTCAGGCTTCTGTGTACCAACACATCTTCCACTCCCTGCAGAGGAAGAATAGAAGTCATTAATGCTTCCGTATCCCTGATGATTTTATTAAATGAAGTTTAATTACTTCCATTGCTTTTGTATAACATAATCTAGTGCTCATTTACTCTATTATTAACATTCAGAGGAATTGAAATAGGATGCATTTGCATCAGCACACATTGAGTATGATGTAAGGCCAGGCATAATTAATTTCTCTCTTATAGCTACAGAGATTGTTAATTAAAAAAAAAAAAAAAAGATAAGCTAATATGTGAGACTTGATTTTTATTTGCATTAAGGCTACTTTCTATCACTCTGTAGGTGTAAATAAACACTTTATTAGAAGTGATTATATTTTTTTGCTTTTAAGCCCACTTAAAACAGAGTGATGTCAAATGGTAAAATGTAATAGTGTAAATTATTTGTGGAGCAAAAAAATGGAGTTGCATATTTGAAGTTAAATGTGTGAGCTACATATCGAGTTCTTCTTGTAAACTGCAAAATTTTCATCACCTTCAAGGAGAGAAGGGGCCGGTTCCTAGGTCCATGATTTGTAATAGCTAGGAGATGAGTTGTTTTCCACACATCTCCAGCCAAGCTCAGCTCTCCTAGTCCTGCCCCAAAGCTTCTGCCCCATGGCAGCTCCATCCCCTGCAGTGGGCAGCAGGTCTGCCAGCCCTTCCTGGAATGTGCTCCCACCTGGAGCTGCTGCCTCAATGCCATACTCTGCAGAGCTGCCTGATTTAGGAAGTTTTAAGCTCTGTTTCTTGTGTTCCCAGTCTGACATAAATCCAAGTGGCCTATTTCTTTTTTTTACAGAAGGTGCTGGAAAAATATCATTCTTGTGAAAAATGATTTTCTTTAAAAGCTTACTAAAATGGGAACCTCAAGACCAAGGAATACCCAAATCCTCAAGCTCTTTTAAAAATATATTGCTTATGTAAGAGGATTTGCTAACAGAAATTAGACTGAATCTCTTAAATGAACCACCCACTCCTGAAATCTATCACCCCAGCAGCCTGCTCTGAGTCTTTGCAGAGGATTGTCTGCATTTGTTGGCTAAAGAAATTTTTCATAGAGAAATGTTGCCTTTCCTATATAATTCTTCACGACTTCTTTTCTTCACCACATGGCAGGGTGTTAAGAGTTTACATTTTCTGTCCCCTGTCAATAAGTGACCTGCTCTAACCAGCGCTCAGAAATGAATCACGCCACTTGTCAGCATGAACACCATCGATGGCTAAGGAGCTCGCTGCTCGGAACCAACTGCAGCACCACTTGGTGCTCATTGCACGGTACAAGGGGAGCACAGTTATGGCTGTGGAAATTAATTTTATTGAGGAAAAGTCAGAAAAGGGAGACACGAAGGAGAGGGTACTCCATCAGCTGTGTCAATTTGGATGTTGTTAACTGATCATTAAATAGAAAGGGGAGAAAGTGTGCAGAATGAGGATGAAGTTGCCAAGATAGAGGTGGTCCTGTGGTGGTAGAAATGAGGGAGAGGGATCTGGGTAACAGCTTGGAAGGAGGCATATGTCTGGGGAATGTTCTGCAGCAAAGGCAGTTGTAAGAATTCAGGACATTCTGTTACTGCGGAATTTATTCCTAAGGGGTTCAAATCATAACATTCTAGATATTGTACATCAGTCACAAAGATGAATTCTTCCCTAGCAAGGCTACTTTTCAAACCCAAAAAGAGAGGCAAGCGGGGAGCAAGAGGTTTCTTCCTTTCCACAACAAGGAATTCTGAGTAGGATGCATAGGAGGAGAAAAAGGATGCAGGAAAAAATGTACCCAACAACCAGAAAGCACTTACTGCAATTCTGGTGAGGGTCTAGTAACAAGATACATGACAACCATGCTGAGGGTACAGATTTGCTGCTTTTGAGTTTGTGTGCTGTGTTTAAATTCTTAGTCTTATTTTTCAGTGCCAGTTAATGCTAGATTTACATTGGAATTCCTGATTTTTTATGTTTAGGTTTTGAAAGAAGAGTCATCACGCTTAATGTGTTTTTGCTTGCTGTGCTGGGAACGCAGAGTTCATTCTACTCTTCATTTTTTGAAAATTGTGATATAATCTTGGTGTATTTTATCTCGAAAGAAAGGCACACCAGGGGACCTCCAAAAATGTGATTAAATCAGACCTATTTTGTTAATGAAATTTAGCCCATAGGTCTCTTAAGCATCCTTCAAAACTGGCTTACAGCAGTGCCTGTATGGGAACTGCTGAGTCACGGCCTGAACCTTTGATTGATCACCTGAGGCAAGCAATGAGTCAGCTAGAGGAGCATAGGTGAAGGCAATTCACCTGTGCTGCTGGAAAGGGTGGAGCCTGGCTCCACCCCTCCTAGACCTATTTAAGAGCTGGCTACCAGTGGGGAAGGATCTCTTTTGGAGATTGTCTCTGCTTGTGTTTTGTGGGTGAGGCCAGGATAAGGGTAAGCCTTCCATTTATTCTCTTTTGTTATCATAGTCTACTTCGCCTAACTCTCTTGTTTATTTTGTGGTTATAATATCCTAATATTCTTTGATTATACAAGTGCCATAAGTAGTACTGTACTGTAGGACTTGCAATGGGAGGGCTTCAGTTAAGAGCCATTTTCAAAGATACGTGTAACTGAACAAAAGGGAAAGTTCCGTTTGAGAGAAGGAAGAGCCTTGTTGTTTCAGTCGAAGAAATACAGTTCAAATTCCGCAGCATTAGTTGCCCTCAGAAATAAATTGGGAGCTAAGAATAACAATCTAAGAAATCATCTTTGAGAAAAGCTAGTTGTAAATTACATCAGTGTTATTCCTTTTTTTCATGCCCACGAATCTTGCTAAAAGCCTCTTTCAGGCAAAGAAGGAGCCTTTATAGTGCTAAAATTGGATTAATGTTGAATTAATAAAGCATTAATAGAGCAATACCTTGAAGTTATTGGTGATAAGTTTTAATTTGAGGGAATTCAAAGACTGAAACAGAAATTAATTGTACTTTCCTTTTTCTTCAATAGTGTTGCTAGTCCCCATGTAACACGCAGCATACAGAGGTAGAGTACTTGGCAAGGAGATCTATAGAAAGCTAATGGAGTACAGATGGTGTACAGCCTAAACCAAGTCAAAAAACTGAAGTTTAAGGAAAGATAATGGAAGTTAGTAATCTTTAGATCACCTTTTCTGTCTCTGACATGTTTATGTATCTTCATGCGTAAACGTTTGTAAAGATGTACACTGGTAACTTACTCTACTCAAAGCTGATATCAAAAGTTGCAGGAAAAAATACCTTTATCATAAGGGAAAATTGTAGGTGTCTGTGTTTTCATCAGCTGTATTTTTTTTTTTTTTTTTTTTTTTTTTTTTTTTGTCTTCAGAATTTACACTTACTGAAAACTAATCAGTGCCTATTGGAAAAATATATTAACAAGAATTTTAGTCTATGGGAACATAAAAATAATTTAAAGCAAGTATTAAACAGCTCAAAAAAGTTATCTATATAAATTATGCTGTTCAGATGTCTGCTGATTTTAAAATGCCATATTTTTATCAGTGACAATATTTTACTTATAGCAAGTTTCATGCTCGAATTCCATGATACTGTGTAAACGGGGGACAGTGAAATATATTTTGCAACTTGTGCTATCTATACAGTTTTTCCTGAGAGATAGTCATGTTGTATGAACTATCTTATCTGCTTTTTTTTTTTTTCTCTCATGGAAATTCATCAGTGGCTTTCAATTTTATCAGAAGACTTTTTGCCAGCAATACAGTAGTCTTTCTGTATGAATTTGGTAGGCCACAGAATTTTCAATTTTTCCACTTAAATAAGCGTTACAAACTTTTTTGTGTGTGTGTAATAAATCTAGTATTTCTAAAAAGTGGGGTGTCACAGCTCTAATTTCAGTTATGAAGTCATACTATCACGTGTGTGGAGTAACAGAATAATGTAGCTAATAGCCATTTATGGGGGAGGAGTAATTTTACTCAAGAAATTAATTTTTTTTTTCCACATGGAACATTTTCCAACAAGTCAAATAAGCTCTTAGAGGCACCAAAATGTAATGGATATGACTCTACAATCCTTAAACTCCCCAGGATTTCCAACTACTGACTGACTAGAATGGAGTTTCCAAGTACCTAATGTAAAACAGCTACACTGTCCCCTGAATATCCGTGGCCTGAAGTCTAGAATGGATCATATTTCTCATCTGGAATGGTGATTCTTGTGTGTTAACACAGCAAAGCAGGCTGCCTCTCCAGGATCTGACTGCAGAAATACCAGGGAAGCAATACCATGTGCACTAGTTTGCACATACCACAGATTTGATTCCATATTCTTCTAGCTTAAATATTATTCTCCTCAAATGCTGTTATAAAAATCAAACTTGTTTTAAAAAAAAAAAAAAGACAATTTTTCTGGAAATACAAGAGCTTGAGCAACACTACATTGCATACTTGTTGTACAAGATTATTGCTGTTCATGCTGATACAGAAACTATTGGGTGATGCAGGAGTAGGGTAGATGCATTGTTTGCAGTGTGAGATTAATACCAGGTATTTCCACTGTGAAAACGCACATCAAAAAAACTTACTGTTTTAGGAATAACAATGAGGTCATGATCTTTTTTATTGTTCTATTGTTTTTGTTTCCAAAGAAGGTTTGTTATCATTCCTGGTGGCAGGGTTGGCAAATCTTGGTAACGGTTGTGAAGTTTAAAGCCATATAATGTGACAAGAAGAAATTGCTGCTGTAGTTTTCTGTTAGTCATTTCTAACACAAATTATCAGTACCTTTTTTCTATCTCGTGTGTCAGGAAGGGTAGTCATTAACTTAATACTTCAGTGTGCTATGTTAGGATCTATCCCTGTATTAGAACTATTCCTATTAGTGACAAGCAGTGGACCCAGAAATGTCAGAGGGGAAGAGGTATGAGTGTATCTATCTGGGCAGGAATAATGGATTTGAGCTGATAACATACACATAGGAAGAGCTTACTCAGACTTTATCTAAAGGGAAAGGGTCCCCATGGTATGAACTTAAAGTCTTTTAGCTGAACATCTTTGCCTTCTTTCTTCCTGCTTTATAAAGCCTTCAAAAGTCAGGGACTGATTCACTCAGAAATACAATCAGAACAAAAGATCAACATACTGCCCTTGCAGAACTAGACACACCCTTGTAGGAGGTATAATGCAGACTCTGAAGCTTCTCTGTCATATCTTGGTAGTGTACAGTCTTTTCTTAAAGTCTAATAGTGTGTGTTCTTTTTCTGTAACCCAGAAGGATGGAGCAGGATCTGTTGCTTATCTCTGTTCATTGGCCTCCTGATTACTGTCTAGATGAGATTTCCAGAGCAGCAAGATAGCACTGTGTTATTTTTCTAAAGGGTATTTTAACTGTTCTTCAGGCAGTTGGTTAAGTTGTTGGATTAATTATATGAGACCCTTGTAAAAGTAAGCTCTGCTTCTTTTGCTACTTTTTCTTCTTTTTCTTTGTGCATGTGTGTGAAAAATGAATGTTAGCAAGTATTTTTTCTTTGATTCCACATTGCTGAATGTATACAATGCAGATGTCAGCCTTAATGGCATCTCTTCCTAGCACAATCAATATCTCTCACTTTGAATTGGGCAAGATTAGTATGTTCATAGACTTTCACACTTTAATTCTAGAAAGTATCTTGACCAGCTATTCTTCATTTCATTTAATTATGAACGGTCATAACCTTAATCGTATTACCATTGTATTCTTCTTCTTGATAGTATTACATACTCTTGCATCATGTGCAAGTTTTCTTAGTTTGAAATAAAAGAAGCATATTTTGATAAATGCACCTGCTTCACACTGTCAGAAATAAATCAATCTCAATAGGATTGGGAGGTGTGTTTTGTTTGGCTGGTGTGACTTTTTTTTTTTCATTTGTTCATTTTAGTCATTCACAAGTTGGCTAGAAAGTATCTGAAACTGCTTTCTGGGTTGGTGGCTGTAAGCCAAGTTTGTTTGCTGCCTGGTATTAGATCTCTCCAGTTTCCTTCCTGTAGTGTCTTTTGTTTATATACACATGAATTTTAAAGTGAATTGGTAAATCAGAGTCTAATGAAGCTGCATATGGCTGTCCAGTGAGGATATAAATGTTTAAGCATGAGTTTGTTCATATTTCTTGATATGTAAATCTCTTGATTTCAGTGTATGCATGTAGGAGGTGCGCTTTTGACCTTGTTTGAAATTTCCCTCCTTCCAGAAGCTGTATTTCAGGTCTGTTATGCTAGATATTTCATAGTTACTGTGTTTCTGCTCAGATCCAGGTGGCTAGTTAAGCCCTTTAGTATTCTCTTTGTAATCTTGACACTCTCCCCTAGTTGCTTGACCCAGAGTTGGTCCTGAACTCTGACTTTACTCTGGTAGTGACACACTGCCATACTGCTGAAGTAACTAAAACTATCAGTGGATCAACATTTTTCCTGATTTCTGTTCTTCTACCAAATGCTTGCTAGAGTTTAGGAGCTGCTCCAGAGCACCCTTGACAGATTCTGCTTTAAGAGGGTATCACATCAGTTCCTCCCATTCTTTCTGCATTTTGCCTTTGAGCACCACATTTCACAAGTCCAGCTTAGTGACTTTATCAAAGCAATTTGCTCTTCCTGAGCGCTTGAGAGCATTCAGACAGCTGGCTCAGCCACAGCTTTGTCCACACTTGTCCTTCTTTGGCAATTCCAAGGAACACACTGACTGTCAGGACATTCACGTATATCCAGAAATACCTCTCTTACACCCTTCCCTAATCCTCCAGTCTATATTACAGCAGTGCTAAAGTTGCTCAGCGTTGTTAGGATCTATCCTATGCTACCTGGACTTCCTTCTGGCTTCCACTGGGAGACGGTCTGTGATCACGGAGCATGGAAAGGAAGGCACAGCAGATATGTAAGCTTGTGCGATTTCATACACATATTGAAGTGTCTCCTTGGACATCTTTAGGACAATTGTCCTTTAAAAACTGTAGCCCCATCACACAGCATTAACATTTGGTCAGCATCCAGGATGTTTCCACCGATATATGGAGCCTCAAGTATGTGCTAGCCCTGTTTTCAGCAAAAGCTTTTTCAGGGACTGTGCTCAATTACAAGTGATTTTTGCAAGTGTTTCTCTGGTATCCTTATTAGAATGCGTGCATATCTGACAGTGGTGAACAATCCAAAGACTCAAAGAAGCAGAATCTGTGCCAGATGTGAAAAGAGAAGCAGACCAGCTACTGACTTGGAGAGAAATCTGACGTTTGTTTTCTTGTTTTTTGTTGGTTTCTGTTTGTTTCTTTGTTTTTATGGTACTATATTTTCCATGAAGTTGTTTTAGTCTCCACATTTCTTTACTGTTGTACAAGCTGAGTATATGTTGCACTTGCACCCTAGGGCAAGATCATCTGAAACTTCTACTTTCTCTGCCAATTGACTAGGTGTGCAATAGATCATTACAAAAGTACTGAAAGCAGGGATTGCTACCTACCTATCACCTTTATCATAGAACCAAGCCCAGCAGAGAAATACCATCAGTCAGCAGAGGCTCTGCCAGTTCTCCTGACTCCAGGTCATAGAGAACATAAGTAAATTTTCATTTATCTTTGCCTGTAGCTTGCCTGGAATCTGTGTGCATATGAGATATGGGTTTGAGAGCAGATCTGATTTTACATTTGGATGCAAAAATGGGAGAGTTCTAAAGATACTAAAAATCACTTATTTAACATCTGCTACTATGCTCCATCTCTATCAAAATCCTCTGTGTTGCACTATAAGAACTTGTCCTTTCCCTTTTTTTTTTTTTCCTGGGTTTTGAAGAGCAAAAGTAAAAAAAAAAAAAAAAAAAAAAAAAAAAAAAAAAAACCACACAACACCCCCCCCCCCCCCCACAGAAAAAACCCA
>NW_024884722.1:22788125-22788947 GCF_019232065.1 Centrocercus urophasianus
AAAAAGGCGGGGGGGAGGGGGCTTTTAACTCAAAGACAGTAATTGTTAAGAACCCCCTCAAAGAAAGAGGGCTGTAACTCTTGATGAGGCAAAAAGCAGGTAGCAGCTTAGTAAAAGAATAACCTACTTATGCCCAAGAAAAAGATATTCTGAGAGCAAACACTCCTGAGAGAATTCCTACAAGTTCCACTAAATAGCCTGAAATATATTTTATAACAGTGATTTATAAATAGACTGTGCCTTTAAGGCAGACATTATCTCAGATATACCTTTCATTTTTTGTATTAAATAATTTATTTTACTAGTAACAAATATTCAAGATACAACTCCTGTGTTTTATAAAATAAATTTAAAAAAAAAAAAAAGATTAGAACGTAATCAGAGCAGTCAAGATAAAAGCCTTGGACTTTCTATAATCCCTCTCTTCTATGATCTCAGAGAAGCAAAATGATTTTCTTTCTCTAGTTTCTCTAGTAGAAAGATTGTATTACTTGCATCTAGCATTTCCCACTACTTAAAGATTTCTGCAAAGATCGTGGACGTAGGAAGTTTGGAGGTCTTGAATTCAGTTTGAAAATACTACAAAGTCTATGTGGCTAATATGACAAATGGCTCTAGTCTGTATTTGCAGTAACAGGGAAATGGTAATGGTTTGTTGATTCCATGAGGAATAAACAGGATTACTCAGAAAAGCCTCTACTGTGTTTCAGTTTCAGCTTTGTTATTTACTTGAACTTTGTTTCAATATCTACAGGGAAGAATAAGGTTTTTGCTTGTCCGTCTTTTAAAATGCATGTGTTTTTTTGGTTGTTTTTTTTTTTT
>NW_024884722.1:22789047-22871594 GCF_019232065.1 Centrocercus urophasianus
TGGGTTTTTTTTTTTTTTTTTTTTTTTTTTTTTTTTTTTTTGTGGAAGGAATACTTAAACTATTTGAAGTCCTGTATTTCATTTCCTTACCTGGTACAACTAGTACTATGGGGAGAGTATTCTAGGACATAGTTTCTTTTGTTTGTAACGTTACTGTTGCCATTAGCTCACAGTTCATTGTGTCCAGCGTATGTTCCTTGTTTTCTCTAGCAAGAAAAATTCCCTCTGTGTTAGCTAAGCGTGGCCCCACATACCACAGTCCAATCTTGATTGATGATGAAGTGATGGCTTTCAAGGAATTCTTCTATTCAGATTTGCAAAATCACTCCCAGTAATTTTCTCGCTCTTACCTCGCTTGCCTGTAACAGAATTGATATGCTCTTTGTTTGCCTTTCCTTTTTGAGTAGGCTTTCTGTGCTTGCCACTTAACAGTTGTCCAGGGTCTGTTCTGAAATTATCAAAGTTTATAGCACACATTTTCAAATTAACATTCTTAAATATGCCCACAAAATCTGTTGCTGCTCCCCAAATGCATCTTTTTTCATTAAACTGTGCATTACCACATGTAAGTAGTCATTTGCATTCAGAGAGAATAAACAAATAGATACTTAAAAAAAAAAAAAAATTAAAAAAAAAAAATTGCAAAGATGTTCCATGAAAAACTTGAGAATTTTTAAGGCAAATGGTTTTTTAATTTCATGGCATGTGTGTGACCAAGATCTTGGTGTACTTTCTGGACTGCTATGAAGCAGAGGACGCTCAATGTTACATGTGCAGAAAGGACCCTCTGAATTAAAATTTCTCTATATGTTTGAAACCAGGTGTGGGTTTTTCCAGTGGTACTCTAGAGGGTGTATCTATTTTCAGATTTCAAAATATGTTCATTTGCAGGGAGTAAAACCACAGTAATTAGCACATTGAAAGATTTCTCAGGCAACGCTTAAATGAACAGCTATAAAGGATCTTTTTAGTGTATGTTTCTATTCAAATGGCTTGTCGGATTCCACACCCTATCCTAAAATCTAATTATTACAGTTTTTCCAAAGATTTTGACTCTGCATACTTCGTGAAGTATCAGATAACCAACCTACTGCCTTACTGTATTGGATGTTTTCACCGAAAAATATTTATTGGTTCGATCTCCATTGAAAACTCCTTTGTGGAAAGCAGAGTGGATTCCATTTTGAAAATCTGTACTCACTGTGATTTTTACAAGGGACTTGGATATTGTTATAAGATTTAACTCTTAGGCAATTTGATTAACACCTATAAATAGACTTTGCATATAACAAATGTATGACTTTCTCATTGTCTCTTTTTCAACTGGTTTTTTTTTTTTTTTTTTGCTTTCATATTTTTTAACTTTTGGTGTATTTTTCATAGCTGGAAATAATTTGTGAGATCACAGTTTATAACATCTCATGGTACTTCTACAAAACTTTTTTTTAATATTAAATATAATTGGCAGTGTTGGGAAAGAAGCTGTTGGTTGATATTTTCTTCAGACATAGCATTTCCACCCATTGAGTATTCCAGACTCACTGCTGGCAGCATTAGTTTCCCCTTGACATAATAAGCACAGCATTTCCAAACTGAGACTATCAATCACTTTAATTGTAATATTTTCAAACACTCCAAAAAATCCTGCCATTAGAAACTTCTATTGTGCATCACCTTTGGATGCAAAAAAAAAAAAAACAATCAAGTATATTCACTGATTAAGATGATCACCGAATAATTCTGCATTTCTTTCTGAAATCCCTTCCTTTCCTTTTGCCATATTGTGCCTGTATACTAACTTCAAGTTTATTTGCAAAATCCCAAAGTTTGCAAGGAATCGCTCTAAAAGAAACATTTATGATTACACTGAATTTTGTGACTTTTATAAACATATTTTTTTTTCTTCACACTTGTCTCCTTTTTCAGTAGTTCTGTCAGCTTTCTTATCTTTTAGACTCTGGCTCCCTTAGGACAGAAGAGTCAGATGAGCATAGTCTATCTTTGTCAGACAGATAAAGTCTACCCCTTTTTGAATGTCTGGGATGAGCCTCATATTTCAAAGTATGCCTAAAAGGGAGTGATGAAAAGTGCGTAATTGAATTTTTGACTTAAATTTTGAACCAGAAATAGGCCTAACTTCCACTGTCTGAAACTGCTTCTGGAGTGCTGAGATTTACCATTTCATTTCAAAAGGTTAAGTTGTGGAGTTCAAGTCCCAGTCTGTAATTTGGTCGAGCGCCTGGATAACTCAGAGCAGGGTTTTGATCAGGCTCTTCTGCTCTGGTCACATGAGCTCAAACGTTGAAGCAGGACTCAATCGAAGTCAATGGATCTTGATCTACCAGATCAATGGAATGTACCATGGGTTAGCACAGAAGTAATTTAAGCTGCCTTTTTCTTTTTGTCCCTTCCCTTGTTCTCTCTGTCTGGTTTTCAAGACTGGTATGAGCCTGCACAAAGGCAGTCTGAGTTTCTGGTTTGTTGCAAAGCTTTGGAACCAGGCAAATTTCTGAGGGCTTGTGGTCTCATTCCAAATATTTAGTAAAGCGCTCTTCCATGTTTTACAGATAACAAAATCACAAATCTGGCTACTTACTGAAATCGTAAACTACTTCATTCACCTATTGAATACAGTATATTCACCATTTGCAGGCAGCAAATGAATACCTTAACAGATGGGAATTTATATTGTTTCCATGGTTACAATAATAAATACAATTTTGATCTGTAGCTTGGAGTAGCTCTTGTTTTTCAAAAGGGTCTTTAAATTACTTGCATTTTCCAGTGGATTTTAAACTCTTTTTTTTTTTTTCTTTCTTTTTCTAATGCTGATAACCTAGAAGCTCTATTTTATAACAACAGTTTATGGTAAACGCTACAGTTGTTGCGAGACAATTTGATTTCATATTTCTCTAAAGCACATAATCAGTGAGATGAATTAATGTTTTGTTCTGTGCTTGCCCTAACCATAGCTATCCAAAATACATCCAAATGTTAAAACTAGCAGTAGAAACCTGTGGTGGCAGACTTGAATTTTATTTTTTTGTTTCTTATTTATGGGAATTGCAGAAATGAAGTAATCCCAGAAACTGATTGAGTACAGAGAACAAAGTTGATGAAAAATCAGCAGGTTCATTTTGAAAAGAAAAAAAAAGTTCATTTGCAGGCTCTTTGAAGCGATGGCTTTGTTTTCACCTGAAGAATTATTGTCTGAAGCAGTAAAATCATGTTTATTCACAAAACCACTGTTTCAGAATTGATAGGAAAAAGTAGCTGAATAAATTGTGCATCAACATTATCCATTATTTAAACTGTTCTAGACAGCATGCCTGAAATCTTTACAGCACATTTTGGTACCTATCTGGCCTAAACCTAAACTTCTTTTGAATGTATCTGTTCTGTGATCAAACTCTTTGCAGTGGCCATTTTCATGGAAATGATTTATTTCAAAATTTCTCTTAATGGAGTTTAAAGATCTCTCTTTGCAAAGCAAGCAAAAACTTATGCTTCATAAATATGTCTTCCCCTTTGAATCAAATGGAGATGCTGTTGTGTGCTGCAACAGCCAATTTGGGCAGGAATTTTGTTTCCTGAGGTAAAGAAATACTGTATCCATCTGAAATCAGAACAGACAGCTTTAGAAGGCAGAATTTCATGAGCAGCACTGAAATACGGCAGATCGGGAAGGTACTGACACTTTTGGGAATAGCTGTGTTTAATGGCTGGATATGAGCAGGCAGCACTCTGAGCAAGGCTTCCAAGTCCTGATAGTTTTCCATTTTATTAAAGTGAATCTCTGCTTTGTTTTTTAAATTCTTTTTTTTTTTTTTTGGTTTTTTTGGGTTTTTTTTTTTTTTTTTCTTTTTTTTTTTTTAATTTTCTCTTTGGTCCTCTGTGAAGAGCCTAGTTGGGCATCTTTTTATCAAAAACTTGGCAAGGTTTGAGGGCCGGGATCTGGAGGGCTGCTCTAGATCACTATCCTACAGCCTGGTCTGATGCGTCAGTCATGGATGACTCAGTAATTACTCCACCGGGTTGCCTCCTCAGGCTCAGGATTCAAATCATGCAGGCTGCATGTATGGCAAAACAGGATTTAAAAATGCGTTTAGGAAGAAGTGCTGTCTGGGCTTCATGCAGACCCACTGCAACTCACCAGAAAAATGGCTAGTCGGAGCAAAGAATCCCAGAGGGTGTCTGTGTGGATTGAAGCACTGACTGGGCTCTGGGCTCATATATCAGCTGAAGGGCTGCAGAGAGAAGCAGCGCATCTCGAGGCTCCTCTCTGTTTTGTAAAGATTAGTAATTCCCCAGTGTTCTCTTCAGCATAAAGATAACCATGCTTTAGAAATTACTCAGCTTCACTTGTTTTCCCAGACTGTCTTCCACATTGATTTTGAATGATCTTTTCAAACAAGATATAAAATTCAGAGGGTGTGTACCTTAAGCAGTCAGCTGCTGGAAGGAAGGAAGCTCTCACTGCTGACCGAGGCAGAGGTGTGCTCCTGGAGCTGTGTCCTAGCTCTAGCTGTGGAGCACTGGTATCCAGAACCAGCATGGTTCTCTCAGGATAGAAATGCTTACTCCCCAGAAGAGGCCTGTGCCAAATCCTGTCACCTGCTGTGTGTGAATGATGCCCGGAAACAGGATGGAAAACTCTGCTAGTGGACTGTGGGCCTGTGAATCAGCCATGAGTCACAGCCTCAAGCTGCAAAAACAAATCTTGCAGTAAAGGACTCAGCAGTGCAGTGTGAAAGCAGGTTAAAAGCTTGATTCTTTACATGTGTGAATTCAGTCTATCAACAGCATCAATACAAGAACCAATAACTACTGCTGATTTCAAGCAGAGAGGAAGAATCAGAATTCCTGGATGCAATAGGCTCAAACATTGTAACAAAAGTTAACCTGCAATTACCATCTTAGCAACACTTTACTGAGCCCCAGTGACTTAGGGAATCTGAGGCAAAGGCTCTTATTCATTCTTCTTAGAGTCTGTTGTTTCACATGGCATTAAATTCTGAGAACTGGTGCTCTTCTGAATAATTAGCATCTTCCTTGAGAGGCCATAACCTTTGAAGTGACTTCAGCATTCAGCTGCCTCTGAGCCTTTTCTGATAGCATAGAAGTGGCCAAATGTGAGTGATTCTGCTTGTAGTAAACAGTTGTGAACTTCTTTTGTTTGGTGTAGGTAATTTTATTAGAAAATCACCTGTGTTGTGCTGATTAGCATGAAAATTTGTGGAAAGCATGTTAATATCTTAAACACATGAAGCAAATTCCAAAGGTACTGAGTGCCACTTAATGTCAAAAGTTGTTGTTAGTCCTTGACTACTAGGTAATGATTTCAAAAATAATCTCAATTACACTTACCTACAGTTTATTATTATTTTCAGTATTGTTATTTTTATGCATTCTATTTAAACTTTGTGTCTTTTCCAAGCGATGGCTTACATTTCCAAAAATAAGAAATAAAAACACAGTTTTCTGTAAGGCTCAGGGTTTGTAGTAAGCTCTAAGCCCAGCTGTCACAAGGGCTCAACAGTCAATATTTTGTACTGCTAGTGTGAGCTTTGAGGGGTAAAAAAAACAAGTCTTTTGTGACTGATCTTTATGCTGTCTGAAAATGGATGGAAAACCACTGGAAATGCATAGATTTGGGTTGACCACATGATGGGCTTGTGTCATTCTTTCCACTGAGCATGGTCCAAGCATAAATTATTACCTCCTTATTTTCATTTTCTAATGTCTCCTTAGCTGACCAAAATACTTTAAAATACTAAATCTTGTTCACCTCGACTATATAGATTGGTGAAGGGAGATGAAGAGGACAGTGGACTTCTGTGCTGTGGAACACAAAGGATTCGGTACACTTGCTCAAAGATTTTTCCTGAACTGTTGCAGTCCTCTGGATTATAGTGTCAACATCTGTAAAATATTGCAATTGCAATTCATGGAGGAGCAGGTGCTGATGAATCAGTCCCAAGCTGCAAATTAGAAGCCGGTTTTCTGTAGCAAGAATCAAATAGGGTTGAAACAGTACTTCATTCAGCTTTGACATTAATGTTTTTGTTTCCAATACCATCCAAATAACATCCTTATTTGTAAATTCTCTGTAAACTCTAATAACGTAAAGAAATTCTAATTTTTACCATTGAAAATTATTAATTGCTTTAACTTGAAAGAAAAACTAAACATTATTTTCTGGAGTTACTTATGTCTGAAATATGAATCCTCCTTCTACAGTTATTTTCACTTTCTGTTAGACTTCCTGGGACACATCTTTTTCCTTTGTTATGTAGAATCCAGATCAGGGATAGATACGGATAGTTTCGCAAGATATATCTGTTTTCCAATGTTTCAGTACCAAAAAAAAAAAAAGAAAAATAGGGAAAAGAAGTAAAACTTGGAAACTCAGAAAGTTGTGCTTTAGTGATAGATTCTACTTTCCCTTCATTTTGGGGTATATTTGCTGTCAAGCTTACAGGCTACAAAAGCTACACCACTTTGTTATTTGTGTTGAATAAGGAGGAGTTTCAAGTTACAGTTTCAAACTAGATAGTTTGTAGTGCATCAAGACAATAACCAACAAACAGTAACAGCTGTCCACGCTGCTTTTTCATAACACTTCCTAGACTGTCTTGGATATTCTATATTCACAAGTGAGAGAAACTTATTCCCTTGAAAGGGAGGATTCTTTTTGTTTTGAAGAAAAGCAGTCTTTGGAGTATAGTCTTGCATACCTTTCTGAAGGAACAGAGGCATGACCTATGGAGAGAGCCATGACTGCTGTTGCTTAATATAGATATTCCTTATTACCTAAATGTATTAATTAAATACACTACCGTTTATTCTGTTTCGGTGGTGAAGGAGATAATACAAGATTCATATTCTAAATGAATATGGTTCCTAAAATGGATTTATGAACCATATGGTTCCTAAAATGGATTTATTTTTCAGTGTCAAAGGCAGCTTGAAGGTACATAACAGGAAATGTGGTAGGGTTATATCAGTTGGTCTTTACTGTCACCACTTTGAAGTTGATCCTTTGGCTAATTCATCAAGACAGCAAATTTGGGAAGTTCTCACACAAATGCTTCTTCAAGATACCAAAATCTACCTAATATTATTTTAAAAGTATATAATTTTTCAGTGTATCGATGTCTTAGGTTTGATAACCAAAGGTGATGGCTGCTAAGGCAGAGCAATTCTAAGTTAATTATATGGGGTGGGAATGGAGGGTAAACAATGTGAGGTCCTTTGCATTGTAGGAGGTACGTTATTTTGTTCAGACCTGTGATGTTTAGCTGTACAGCATTCCTGTATTTCAACATTCTTGTAAAATATTCCTGTTGTGCCATTTTGGTTGCAGACCTGGAAATGGGTGGTTGTGACTGTCCCTGTTCTGAACAGAACCCAGAGCAGTCGTATCAGCATTAGGTAATGACACCCTCAAGCTGACAGGCTTCCAAAATCCTTTTTGTCTCACAACTGGTACAAATCCTTATAATTGATTTGGATTGTGGGGCTGGTAATGTAGCACTGAGTAGCAATTAATGCTAACAGTTTAGTTTCATTTCATTCTGTCAAATACACTTGACATTCTTTTCATGTGTGAGATAGTCAAGTATAAAGCTGTGTGTCTCATTATATGTCTATTTGTCACCTCCCTTCATATCACTGCCACAAGCGATTCAGATAAAGCCTCCCTTACCCTTAATTCTTTTAGCTCACTGGTTTTGAGAGAGGAATTTGTAGAAGATGTGCCTATAGATTACTGTATATCAGATTAGTAGCCACTACTGCCTCATTAGAAACCAACACATGGAGAAAATGTTCTTATTGCCTCCACTTAAAAACAAAAACCACAACCTCCTCCTCCCCCACCCCCACTCCATCCCACCCTAAAAAAAAGAAGCCTAAATAAAGACTGTTCATTTATTTAGTGAATATACATTCTGTTTGAAGAAATCAGACAGGTGACATAGGATACTCTATATGGCTGCAGTTTTATGGCTGCTGGATAGACTCTGTGATCATTTGGACACTTTGAAAATACTGATTGTTTTCTTAATGTAACTGATTACTTACTACTTACTTACTACTTAATTATTTAATTACTGAATCTCTAGCAGGTCTTTGCAACTTGTGGAAAAAAATGTTCATGGCCTATTCATATGTTGTCTTTGTTATTTTTGACAGTGCTGGGAATTTTTATGCATGCAGTAAAAATACTGTTTGCTATCTTCTTATCTTATATGCATCAAGTTAAGGATATATCAGCGTCAGACAGGACGTGATGGCTTCAAAGAATACTTGAAAGAAAAACCCATGACATGACAAGTAATGTAAGTGTAATGTAAGAGTGCCTGATCGGAAAAGGTGTCATGGAAAGCCTTAACAAGTGTATGAATCCCAGCCATCTAGTTTTCTGTCTCTGCATAACAAGGGCTTGCACAGAATCTGAAAGTAAATCCCATTTCTGTTGATTCATGGATGCAGGTCCAACAGAAAGCAGTGCAATTGCTTTAGCGAGGAATTTCTACAGCCTCAGAGGAGGCTGGGGATCTGCCAGAAGAAGGTTCTCCTCCTTTTTCAGTGCTCTAAGTCCCCTTTGCACAAGGCTTCAAAAAGAAGGCCAGCGGAAGAGCATTCTTGGGCTGGGAAGGCTTTTCTCACAGTGCTTTTTCCTCTGATCTTACACTATCTTGCTGGTGAGTCTGGAACTGAGAGGCTCGTTGAGCAAACTATTCAAAGAGAGGTGCTTGAACACTGGAGAAAGAAGCTGTGAATATTTGCTAAGAGATTTCCATCTCAACTTTTAGAAGTTGAGCATGTTTCTATAGGTTTCACCATTTATTCAACTGTGAGGTTCAGTCAGAATTAATATTGAGCTTTAGGATGCCTTTCTCCCTTTCTTCTGTTTGTCCATCCATCCTTTCACCAGTTAACAATTGGTAAAAACCTAACATGAAAAAAGGAGAAATTAAAAATCTGCTACGGTTAGTGAAATTAAAAAACACATTTTGCTGCACTAGCAAGGCAATTTTGATCTTGCACTAGTTAAAAATTCTGTTTCCTCAAGACAAGTCATCTCTTTGAGCTTTTCATCCTAGCCTGGTTTGTTCCATCTTGCTTTGTGCTGTCTTAAAAATAAATAAGTAAAATTCTTCTTACTGGCACCAAATTACTGAATCTTACGTGTGGTATCACTAAAGAGAGACCACAATTGCAAAGGTCACTGTATTTGCGACTTGTATTGTGTTTTTGCCAGAGTTGTTTGTGCAGTGTCTTGGAGAAGGCAGTGGGTGTCACAGCTTTATTACAGCTTCTTAAACTATACCATGCACCATGATTGTTTTTTTGCAAATGTATACAGGCTGAGAGGGGGAAATGAATAAATACATTACTACATAATTTTAAAGTCTGTCTAATCTCTTTCCTTTTGTAGGCAAGTTTAGCAATTTTGCAAAATCCCAGCTGAGCTTAATCATGTTAGAAGGAGTCTAATGAAAGCTTTATTTCCTGATATTAAATCATATTTCACTTAAAAAGTAAAATCCCCACAAAAATATTATTAAATAACATTGTGATTCAACTGTTTCAAATTTAGCATATTCTTTCTCTGTAGAATGCAGTAGTACCTGCTTGCAGAACAACTTCAATACAGAATAGATAACAAATGTTCCTAACATCAGTGAGTATACGTGTAGATATATAGTTATAGATATTTCTATATGTAAATACAACTATAGATGAATAAATGCTGATGTTATAAGCTTGTATGCATACCACAGAGCATGACTATTATAGCACATTCCTCATAAAAGCAATGTTCTTTTTCTGGACTATCTTCTGTTAACATTTATCAGTTTTATTATTTTAATGATTCACACTTTTTTCTATGATGTGCAATTTCGTCCATAGGACATTATGAATTCAACAGTTTTATTAATTTGAGAGGTTTCCACTGAGCAATAAGATGGTTCAGTATGACAAAGGAAGTATCATAAATAAATTGATTTGTCACCTATCAGATCTTGATCCAGCAGTGATTTCATTATTGTGGTTATTTTCCTTCAATTATCTGCAATCTTGAAATGCTGCATAACATCCCCAAATCAATTGTCAGAGAAAAAAACATAAACATAAATGCAACTAGGTTTCACAAATAGCCTTCAGATTATTGGTTCTTCATAATTTTTATTCCTTAAGGCACAATCTTCCTTGAGATAAACAAAATATCTGTCCAAATGTTTTAAATGAGCTCAGTCTCTCAGTCAAACAACAGAAAACATGTCAAATATTTTCAGTACTTGAATACATAACAGTATTATTTTGGAGAGCTGCATGTAACCAACAGGATACAGTTTCTCTGTAAGACAGACTTCCTCATACCTTCCCATACAAATAAGATCATGAAAGAATTGTACAAAATGCAAAGTATTCTTATTGCTGCAAAGTATTTAGAAGAATATGAGGTTTTTCGGCATACACAACTGGGATTTTCCAAGTAGTAAGTCTGCAGAAGTTATATAAAATTGAGACACTCAATTCTCACAGGTGTCTTCAAAAGCCCCCACATTGTCTGGCTTTACTCACGCTTACCCCTGAAGTAGTTGTATAAAAGCATAATCTCTTCTCACCCATTGTGAAAAGATAATTTAGGCAATCTTACATTGTGCTCATATGGAGCTGGAACACTCATGAAACACATTACCATAACGTGGCCGTAGGACTTTGACTCCTTAAACAATGAATTTTTGAATTTTGAAATCATATACTGTGAGCTGCAGTGAATTCTCTGGGCTTCTGATTTCCTGGTAGTCTCAGGGGAAGTGTGAGAATGTACTGGGGATGCTGCAGAAGACCTTTTTAAAATAAAAGCAGCTGATAGTATCGCGTTAAATGAATTTTTCTCTCCACGCTGAATGTTGTGCTTTAAGTAATATTAATTAGTGGAACTCCTCTAGGACTTCTGAGTTTCTTGTGAAAACAAATCCCAGAAATGCTCATCAGCATCTGTTACTTGTTTCGTGTTGCAGTTCTGCCTGGAGGCTGGGTGCCAGCTCTGCTAGGCACCTGCCTGGCCATACAGAATGAGATTGTGGCTTCTTGTATAAATATTGGAGTAGACATTGTATGAACATGGCTTTCAGACAATTTAAAGAGTGTTATAAATTTATACATTCATCCCCAGAAGGGCTTTACGGCACTACATTTTGAGTTCCTTTTGTAGAAAGTCACTAATTACTGTATTAAGTTCTATTTAATCTGTTAGAGATCTCATAGCGAGATACCAAATGTTGATTTGTTGGCTTTAGATACCTGAACATGTATTGATTTACTTGGGAATGTGATACAATTGTTATTATCTTGTAAAATTAAAAGCTCTACTTTTTGCTAGTCTGAATTAGCCAAATCTTAGTTTCTAAATTCTACCTCTCTGTAGTCCTCTAAATGTGTACTTTAGGTCATTCTATTATCTTCGTTCTGAATGGTTTCCACTGGTTTTCAGCATCCTTTCTGAAATGCAAGTGCTGGGCCAGTGTGTCCAACAGATTGCCATATGGAGCATGCTGGTTTTGCAATATAAAATGAGCAGATGGAATATATCCACTTCAGCCAGAATAGTAGAGGAGAACTCAACCTGCTGAGCATGGTAGACTTCTTCCTGTCTAGGAATTTCTTTCATCTAGGAAGTTGGAGGAGACCAGTGGAAACAGAGAACCGCATTTCTCCTCCAGGAATGCAACTTCACAGCTTTTTGACTGCCCTCTTATATCTGTGAGTAAAGGAGTATCACAGGAGATAGTAAACAGAAATAATTATCACGAATTATGGTATCAGTTTAAGAAAATGTAAGTTGTCAATCTTTAAAGCATTGAAAATGACTAAAAGTAAATGAAATATCTCTCACACTAAATATGAGAAAGAAAGTCTGAACAGTTCCTTGATTTTCTGCATTCTTTATGGTTAAGAAGCTGGATGAAATTATATACGAACCCATCACTGCTCAGCATCACAGTACATTTTATCAGACCAGTGGAATATATGACATTTGAAGTCAGACAGGTGTATTCATGCCATTTTATTCTCTCTTCCTGGCCTTTGCTACAATGTATTGTATGTGGTTACATCAAATTATTCATGTGCACTAATTTTAGGTTTCATTCATGTGTTTGAAAGATGAAGAGACAGATTCAGACATGAGAAAAATGATAAAATTTGAAATAAATTCAAGGTGAACAAGTGTTCCTGTCTTCTACTTTGACTATTTCATTACCACTCTGACCTCTAATCACTAATAAAGGTTTACACTATGTCTGGCATTAAAATGGGCTAATATGTGCAAAGCATATCTTTCAAATTAATTTTGTGGCAAGTAACAGTGTCTCTCTTACTCTGGAGGGAAGAGGCAGGGGGTAGAAATATGCCAACAATAGGATACTATGTCTGACAACTTTAAAACTAGTGAATAAAATCAGGAAAACATAAAAGTGACCACAGTTTTTCTAGCAATATCAAAACAAGTTCATAAACGATAAACATTCTTTATAAGACTGATGATTATTATCTAATTGTCTCATTTTTTTCTGTAAGACTTTTCTCTGACGATGTATGGATGACATAAAAGATGAAAATATTTCTAGCATCTATGATTATAGATGATCAGGTCAGATTCGGCTAACAACGTACTCAATTCTTTTTATCTTTTTTTTCCTTTGTGTTTTGCGTTAATTGTGTTTGTTATATGGCAAAGCATTTTATAGTGAAAAAGAAAAAGGAGCTTTTATTTCTGTGATCTGGTATCACTGAGTTTACTACTTCAAAATAAGGTTAAGCATAAAAACCAATTCTATTATACTGGAACCTGCTTATCTTTGGTAAGAAAATAAGCATCAGGAAGATTTTCCTTGTCGTTGGACAAGCTGTTAGTTGCACAAGCTGTAGCGAGCGAGATTTATGACATGATGGAAGCCTTATGGATGCCATGATTTTATCCTTGGTGTAGTGCTTCCAGTAGCACAGACCCTTCTATTGCCATCTTCCTCCTGTGGTTTGTTAAAACTATCTGCTAAATCCTCCTGCAAGAAGGAGTTGCCTGGAGCAGGCCAACTGGTTCACTCTCAGTTCTTTAATCAGTTTACTTTTTCCTCCGTCTGTTTTAAAGCCTGAGTTTTAAGAAATATAGGTGCCATACCTTACAAAATATCCACAAACAAGTTCACATGTGATTTTAGTCATCCAGCCCTCTTAAACCCACAAGGAAGGACAATAATAATAATAAAAACAAAAACAAGGGAAAGCTCTTTCAGAAAACAGGATATCCTTGTCTAAATATGAATTGCATGCAGACAGAAGTAAAAAATAAATAAAAATGCATGAGGTAGCTTGATCAACATCTCAGGCGGAACAGTATCTTATTGCTCTCCCTTACTGTAACCTCACTATCAGGAAATATTGAGCAAGAGATCTGAAAATTAAGTCCATTTCAAATCTTAAGGTAAGATTTCATTGTGAAGGATAATAGTAGCACAGTTTAGTCTCAGCATTACAGGCCATAAGAAAAAAAAAAAAACACAAACATAGAAAGAAAAAACGTAATGTCAATTCATACTTTATTCGCTCACAACAGTGTCAAGACACAGTTTTGAGCTCAATTGTGTCTCTATGTAGTCAAATTAGCTTGGATAAATTACACCAATTTTAAACCACAGCAGGATCAAAATCTCACCTTCAGTATTTATAACAGTAAGTTCTAAGCAAAATTGTTTCAAATTAGTTCACTCTTATAAATGAATTATTCTCATTTGTTTTAACAGTCATCAAAAATCATCTGTTTTCAGTTTTAAAAAGCATGATGAATTGGCTTTTTTCTTTTATTATTTAAGGCATATATCATAGCTCATAGAAACAAGTAAAAACAAGGATGAAAACAACTAAGAAAAAAGTAACCTCCCCTTGTGTTTACATAATCAGCTGTGACATTCTTAGATTTTCAAGATGTCCAATTTCTGCTTATTGAATGAAAACCTACTCCAAAGAAACTGAAGGAAACACTAAACAGCCCTTTGATATGAGCTGCAAGTATCAGGAGAGCTGTTTGCCTATAAACATGTCAGACTTCATTAGTACTTATCCAGATCTTAAGGAAATCCTGGCTCATGTAATGGGAAGTGTCCAAGGTAAATTATCAGCTATCTACAGTAAACTATGACCTGCAGGGAAAAAACGTTTTTTTTCTGGAAGGAAAAAAAATCACACTATCTAGCCTATTAGGCTTGCATTGTTTTGATGTGCAGGATTTCTTTTTTCCTCTTTTTTACTTTTTTTCTATTTTCATTTCTTCCTTTTTTCTTTCTTCTTCTTCCTTCTTCCTACTTTTCCTTCTCTTTATT
Organism: Centrocercus urophasianus; assembly: GCF_019232065.1. Classification (NCBI taxonomy): domain Eukaryota; kingdom Metazoa; phylum Chordata; class Aves; order Galliformes; family Phasianidae; genus Centrocercus; species Centrocercus urophasianus. The sequence continues at coordinate 22,803,444 of NW_024884722.1, forward strand.
TATTTATTTAAATAGTGAGTGTACAACAGAACATTAAACTTTCTAACATAGATGCAAAATTATGCTCAACAGAGTAAAATACTTTTGTGATGAGAGTTAGCTCAATATTATACAGAATAACTGTGTGTGCACGAGCATTTGAATCTACTTCTTTTCAAATTTTGGGAGTATTTTGCTTAAAGCACTTTGTTTCAAATATCAGAAGAAACAACATATTCTGCCTTCTTCCTCCTTTTGAACAACACTGAGAAGTAGGTGATCTTTTTTTTTTCCTTAATAGTATTTCGTTTGCTGAACCTATGGTTTTGGGATGACTCATCCCATTTGGTGAACTCACACTGCCCTTGCCAAAATAATATGGCTTTTAAAAAATTCTGTGGCTGAGAGCCACAAAATAGAGATGGAAGGGAGGACAGCCATGTTATTCTCTCTCATGTGGTATGTTACATGAGGCATTCCTCTTCTAAATTTAGAGAAATGCACAGAAAATTTTATAATGTGTTTGTTTGTATCTTTTCTTGGTAGCTTTGTAGTGTGATTCCTTCATGTAGATAGCTGGTATTTTATGCAGTTCTCCTCCTAAATATCAAAATTTTCTATCAGAAAGCTAGACTATCAGACTATCTATCAGATATCTATCAGACTATCAGATTATAAAGAGAAAGTATGTCTTTCATTTCTCTTCTCACTAGACAAACATTTTGTAAATCTCTCCATACCCTCAGTAAGTTTGCAGATGACACCAAGTTGGGGTAAGTGTTCATTTGGCTGAGAGTAGGAAGGCCCTATAGAGGGATCTGGACAGTAGATCACTGGGCTGAGGCCAATGGGATGAAATTCAGTAAGATCAAGTGCTGGGTCCTGCGCTTTGGTCACAACAACCTCCTGCAGTACTATAGGCTTGGGACAGAATGACTGGAAAGTTGTGCAGAGGAAAAGGATCTGGGGATGTTAGTGCTTGGCTGAACATGAGCCAGCAGTGTTCCCAGGTGGACAAGAAGGCCAATGACATCCTGAATTGTGTCAAAAATAGCATAGCCAAAAGGACCAAGGAGATACACTTTGAGTACTGTGTTCAGTTTTGGGCCCTTCACTACAAAAAAGGCATTGAGGCTCTGGAGTGCAATGAAACTGATGAAGGATCTGGACCACAGGTCTTATGAGGAGCAGCTGAAGGAACTGGGATTGTTTAGTCTGGAGAAGAGGCTCAGGAGAGGCCTTACTGCTCTCTACAACTACCTAACAGGAGGTTGTAGCAAGGTGGGTGGTGGCCTTCTCTCCCAAGTAACTAGTGACAGGATGAGAGGGAATGGCTTTAAGTTTCTCCAGAGGATGTTCAGGTTGGATATTAGGAAAAATCTCTTCTCAGAAAGAGTGGTGAGTCACTAGAATAGTCTGCTCAGGGAGTTGATGGAGTCACCATCCCTGGAGGTTTTCAAGAAAAGGGTAGACGTGGCACTTAAGGACATGGTGATGATGGGTTGCTGGGTGGGTTAGATGATTTCAGTGGTTTTTTGCAACCTTAATGATTCTATGATTCTATTCTCTGAATTTTCAGGTGTTCTTGGGGATGTGCAGGCCAGAGGTCAGCCAAAGTCATCATCACTGTGTGACAAATGCACTCCCGAGCTGTAGGGCAAGTAGTATTTGTCTATAGTCCTTGTCATGATATCATGGTATATTTACCCTGGTAGATGATAGCTTTTGGTGTCCTCCACTGTAGATTAAGTGTCACTGCTGACTCTCCAGCAAGGCAAAAGAGATAGTGTCAACATCATTAATCATGGGGACTTATCTTGCAGCAGGAGCCCATCAACCTGTGACAAGTTTCTATTCCATGGACATTAAACTCCTAAATGCTGATTGTAACAGAGTGAAGCAGAGGAGCTTCGTAAACACTTTTTCCTTAAGCAGTTGAAATTTCCAGGCAGTTATTTTTGCCTCTACTATTTCTTTAGACCCCCCAAAAAAGTTTGAATAAAGTTCAATTTCAACTGCACCCCAATCCCCTTGGAAATGTTGATTTCCTCCTGCCTGTTTCTGCTGGAGTTTACTCATTAACATGCTCTCTGCTATTTATTTGTTCACTAACATGAACCTGGGATCAGAGTGTTTCTTAGTATAATTACTTAAAAAGCATACAGCTTTGTTTGGGTTGGTTTGATATAAAAAGTGGCTAATTCTCTTTCAAAGTTTCAGAAGTGGCCAATATTTTACAAGACAGAATTTTTAGCTGACAAAGCAGAAAAGGTGGAAACCACTTATAAAATATTTTGAACTGTTTCTGCACTTTGAACAGAATAATCAGAACTGGATCAATTGAGATCAGGCATGCTTAAGTTCTTTACTATGAGAGTGGTGAGGTGCTGGAACAGGCTGCCCAGAGAGATTGTGGGTGCCCCATCCCTAGAGGTGTTCAAGTCCAGATTGCATGGGGCCTTGGACAGCCTGGTCTAGTATTAAATGGGGAGGTTGGTGGCCCTGCATGTGGCAGGGAGTTTGGAGATTAATGATCCTCAAGGTTCCTTCCAACCCTGGGCATTCTGTGATGCTTCCTACCCAAGAATTAATCTTATTGACTTATTATTACTGATTGTAAAGAAGAAGCATGATGAATAAAATAACTTGGGAATAGCCTATGGGATTTTCTACTTTTCTACCACAAGAGATGGAATAACTTGTCAAGATTTTTCATATCTTCAGTAAAGAACTCCAAGACCTATTGAGCAAGCCCAGCTCTCCCAAACATCTCTGTGTGGGCGAGAACATAGTAGAAGAGCCTGGGACTTGGTGAACAAATCAAGCATGATATCTGACACTCTCCCATTTTGGAGATAAATAGCACAGGGCCCTTCTGGGAGTCGCACTTGCCAAAAGCTGCCCCAGCCTCTAATCATTTCCTTGAAGTGTGAAAGGAAGTATAAAAAATAAAACTTTGGGTTTTGTGGCATCTCTGACTAGAACCAACTGTTAGAGATGTGTCCTCCGAGACACTGAATCATTGGTTTTTACCCTGAGGCACTAAAACCCCAAACACCCTGACACTGTTCAAATATAATACAAATAAAAAAGCATCTGTTCTGTCACCAGAGCAGTCCTGCATGTGTAGATATTAAAACTAAAGCACAGCCCTTAGATGCAAACAATTCAAGGAGCTTTGTTTGTATGTTCCCTTTGATAAAAATACCTTCTCTTGGAGGTAACAGAAGGTTAGACCATTTCCAGAGCTTTCAAGGAAAATCCACTGTGACAGGAGTAATTTTGTCACTATATCTGGAAGCAGATATCAGTGTTGGCTTTTATTGATATTTGGACATATTAGCACAATAATAATATCATACAAGATGTAGACGAGAATGTAGTGTGTGGCACAAGGGATCTCTAACCCTATCTGGTGCTTTTGGGGTTAGAGAGGTAATAACATAATCATATTTTAGTGAGAAGGCATGCAGTCTGTTATTGGTGACAGGCATCTGGGAGGCTGGGGACTGTGATCTGCCCACGGAGAGCTTTATCAGAATGGAAAAGTCTTTTAGGAACTTACCCTGCAACTGTGGGCCCCTGGTGAGAGGAGGGCAGGAGTTGGGACAGGGGCTGCTTCTGGCAGCTTGTCTAAGGGAAGGGCAGGGAATTTGGAAGAAGAGATTGTGTCAGGGTGTCAAGCCAGTAATCCTTTTGCTTCTATCAATCAATTCCTGAAACAATGTATTTGCATTTCTAAAAATGCTGAAGTGACTGGGGTGCTTTTGGGCCAGGGAGGAAGGAAAGGCGAGCTGTATTCCTGTGCCTCTCTGTAATTCCAGCCTTCTTTCACAGCCATAAATCTTCCTCAGAAGGCTTTGAAAGTCTTTTTGAGCATTAAAAGCTTGGGTGGTCAGGGTCAGGTGAGTTCCTTCTTCCCTCCTTCCCCAGACAATGAACGCTTTTAAGAGGCCTACCCTTCTAGTTAGGTTTTCTTATCTGTCCTTTTTATATCTCTCTTCCCCACAGGAAACAAAGCGGTACATGCAACACACTGGGGACTGTATAATTCCTAATGCAGATTTAAAAGAGAAAAATCTTTCTTTTCTTGCATATTCCCAGAAGATAGGATCAGTGTCTAGTGAACCCAAGTAGACATAGATGCAATCATGACTGCATGTTACAGTGTTGCCTTCTGAGCCACACCTGAGAATGTGTTGCATAGAGCACCAGCACCAATAAATAGGCTCCGAAAGAATAAAATGCTCTGATCTTAAAATACAGAAAATCTTTCCCAAGCCGTATTCAGGACCTGTTCCACTCACGTGAAGTTTGTGCTACTTATAATAGCCATGTAACAATTCTACTCTACTCACGCGTGTCCAGTTTTGAATACCTGCTTTGATCTGTGAATGAATAGCACATGCTGTTGCAGATAATAGGACACGTTATGCATTTTGGCAGACAGTGGCTTGAAAACAACGTTTTGTTCCAACAGTGATTTTAAAGCTACAGGACGATGCTCTGAGCAGAAGCAGCACCTTCCTTTCCCGTTGGTTACATTAAAAATCTCTCATGTGCCTCTGTAAGAATGCTGCAGACAACTATGTTTCTCAAAGATTAAACTGCAGTCTGTAGCACATACATCACATTAATTCCTTTGACTTTTAAAGTTTTTATCTCCCTATTATTGTCTTATATCGACAAAATGTCTGTACCTTTGAAAATGAAGGTCTGAGTATTAGGAACCTTCCAAGTCAGGTCTTGCCCATATTACAAAATGGGAACAAGGTTTAATCACAATTACCTGCCAAGCTGAATATGATTTGCTCTGATCTACAGTGACAGGTCAGTCATGATCATCATCATGTCACATCTCAATGCAACAAAATTTCATAATGAAAGCAAGTCCACGAATAGTGAGAGTTTGCAAAAAGGATGCACCTTTTTTTTTTTTATATGTGAAACTGTGTGTACTGGAAGACACAGAAAGAGATAGCAAAAGCTGTGAATGTTCAAGCCATACTTTACTGCTAAATGTCCTGCTAGAGTCTCCATTATCAGAGAACAGTTTTTAGGAGATGCTGTTCCTTCAGTGGGATCTAGGAAGCTGGGGCATTTGTAACTGAAGTAGGTATTCTGAAAAGAAAACCTCATGAAACCACGTGGATTTCTGGTCCTCTCAGAAAAGTCATCACATTTTTGATGAGAGCTGGGACAGTGCCAGAGTTACCTGTCTGCAAGATTAATTCGTAGTTCTACGGAGAACCTTACCTTGTAAATTTAAACCAAGTTGAGGATTGGATCCTAAATTCCTTTGGTTTCAGCAAGACTTTGGATCTAAATAATCATATATTTTTCAGGATTTTAGTGTTTGGTAATTTGACTTATTGAAGAATCTTGTAATTTATGGCATCATGCCAGCAACTCATCAAGTCAGAAACTTCAGCTTCCTACATATATATATACTGAAGAGCTCTTTTTCAGCCTTTTTTCTCTTACAGAAAGAAATCCAGAATATATATAATGTAAATATCAAATGTGAAAATAGTTTAACTAGATCTTGGTCTTTGCTTTCCTTCACCCTGTGAAGCCTCCTATTAAGAGCTCAGATTCTCCATATGTTGTTATAGTCCAGACAAACATCTGTTTCTTATAGAACATTGTGTGTCAGCCTTATCATTTTGGAAGGCTAAATATGGATTTCTGGATCTATGTTGCTGGCATGTTTTAACACCTCCTGACCCAGAGCTTTTCAGCTACAGTTTGTATGTGAATTCATTTGTATAATGAAATTATAAGAACAGGGTGAATATTTCCAAAGTTGGAGTCCCCCATGGTACTCTGATTCTATGATTCTATGATGATTCTATGGTACAGACACCTGGAAGAAGGTAAATATGTTCATGTTCAGCACTTCCTGGAATTTTATTGCTTCCAGCAGAGCACAGAAGAACAGTAACACCTAGACTCTCATTTTGAAATGGAAATAGGATGCTGAGTAAGACAAAAGCATGATATTTGAAAACAAGTGATCTAGAAAACCTTTCCACATATTGTCTGTTTCTATTTGCTCTACATTTAGGTATAACCGTGCTGCATAAAAAACATCCTGCCAGGCCCAATTCCTGCTGTTCCACTAGGTCTAATTACCTGTATTTATTAAAAGCTCTTAAAAACCACTAAAAAAAAAAAGCTACTAAAAAGCTATTAATAACTGTTCAAAATCTAGTCTGCCTTTAAATGAGACTGCTCCTGGTAACTATTTCAAGTCCTGAACAGTATTTTCATATTATTTACTCCCAAGATTGAAGTCAAGCACTTTCTTTGCTGTTTCAGCAACTCAAACGGGAATAACAAATCAAGGTCAATACTGTGATACCAACTACTAGTATAAACATTCTGACTTGCACAAAACTTAGCCTTAACCTGCTTGGTAGCCAGTGGCACATGAAAACATGTGGCCAATATCCACCTCATTTTCAGCACAGTGATCATGGCCAAGAGCTGCTTCTGTCCCACGTGTGCAGCTAAGATTCCCACTTGGACCTTCTGAACCACCTTTGTGTCTACCTTGCTCCACCTTGCCCTGCAACTGATGCAGTGCAGCTGCTCTCAGCTCAGGATGCTCATAGCAACCAATGCCTACATCCCCACTGCAAACTCAGCCAGCAATTCCCAGCCTAGGATTCTCTGGGAAAATACCTATGTCATACTGTGTTGTCAGTACCTTTCTAATGACTCTTAATATTTGCAAGGGAAAATGATACTTCTGGTCTGAGTGTATGGAAACTACAAAACATTTAAAATGTACATTGGGAAAAAAAATCCTGGTGCTACGCTGATGGTGGGAAGAAATTGATAATGAGCTCATTCTTGGATTGGAGAGTTTTCTCCAATCCAAATGCCAGCAAGGCTATTTGGGAGAAAGAAAAAAATAATTAGATTTGCTTGTGGTTTTCCTTTTTTCTTTTCTTTTGATTATTTTTTATTGACCCCTTTGAACTTATGGAAGTTGAAGGCAAAGCCTGACTAATGTCTTTCTCTGTTATTCACAGCAAAACAATAGGAAACAATGTCACATGTATAGGATAAAGAATAACTGAAGCAGCTCTTAAATGCTCATGTCAAGCTAGTAAGTGGACCCTGATAAAAACTATGCTGCACTGATGAAGATAAAACTCACCCATTTTCTAGTGTCTCTTTCATATGGGTCAGAGTTCAAGCTCACCTCTCATAGGAAACGTATTGACTCAGTTGTAAAATGGGTTAGGATTTGCATTGGGTATAGACAAGTATGGACTTAAACTCAGTAAGAAACTCCCAAAATGAATTTTCAGAACATGTTAAAACCAAATGCCTGGTTGCAGTGAGAATTTGGATGGCTTAGGCGCCCCTGGCCCTGATATTGTTGAAAACATGTTTAAACATGTTAGGAAATGCTTTTCAAAGAACAACAGAATCATAGAAGGTGGAAGGGACCTCTGGAGATCATCAAGTCCAACTCCCTATTAAGGCAGGTTCCCTGCTGTAGGTCACACAGGAAAGCATCCGGGTGGGTTTTGAATATCTCCAGAGGAGACACACAGCCTCTCTGGGCAGCCTGTTCCTGTGCTCTGGCACCCTCAATGTAAAGAAGTTTTTCCTCATATTTGCATGAAATGTCCTATGTTCCAGTTTGCCTGTTGCTCCTTGTCCTGTTCCTTTCCCATCCACTTGTTTCTCTTTCCAATTTCAAGTGTGAATTGTCACCAGCATCTGTGAGTGTAAAAAAAATCCCTTCTATTTTCTACTGCTTGTAGCTTCTTTAGTCTGCACAGACAAGTTAATTCTCTCTGAAAAACCCTGCCCCAAACTGCACTGTCAGCTGAGGTGATTCTAGGAAGCGTTATCTGTCCTTGCTGTCCACCTCCCCCCCTGCTGAAGAATATTTCCCTTTTCTGCAGTAGTATGAAGAAATACCTCTATTTATACTAGAAATAAGAAACTGATTTCTTTAAGTCTGTTTTATGGCTATTTAATAGTAATCTACAGTCAAATTTACTAAGCTGTCTTTCCTAACAGCAATTTCTTCTAAACCATTCTGCTACAGCAGCTCCCAGAAGAACTGCAACCCCGAAAGAAGTGTGCTTCATCCAAGGAGGTTGTTTTCTATTGTGTTTCCTCATGAACAGTACAAGTGCCTGCAGATCCATGTTCTAAGGTTCTTCAAGATCTTCCAGGAAGAATGTGTTCTCTTCCATTATTTTTAAAACTGCTATCCAAACATGATAATCTATAAAAGCCTCTTAGTCCTAAAAATTCCTATATTGAGTTCTGAAGAATAACATTTTTACAAGTATTTATTTCAAGTTTCATATTGGCTCTGAAGCCAAAAGTCATATGTGCTTAATATTATAGATTTTATAGTGTCTTGCACAACTACATTCTGAAATTTGAAGGGTTTGAGGCATATGTTTTTCAACTTGAAATGGGTCTTCTATCACCTGGTTTTAAGATGAAGCATTCACACAATAGCATTAATATAATGATTTACTGGGGTCCATTAAATCCACATCATGATCTTATATATTTCCATTGCAGACTAGGTATCTAGTTTCCCATGCAACTCAGTTTCCGAGCATCCTGAAGTACTGACAAAGCTAATGTATTTGCATACTCTAAATGCAGAAACTTTACAAACTTTAAATTTACTTCATTTTTATTTTTACAGTCTTTGCCTAGACTGAGAAATTAATTTTAAAAAGGAAGCTAGAAGAAATATAGTCTTAATAGTCAATAATAAAGTCTTTCATCAGTTTTTTGTTTGGTGTTAAGAAACTTACACTAAGTATTTGGTAGTCTGTAATTTTGGGTCTATTCCTCCAAGTTTTTCCATGGTAAAATGCTACTACCAAAGTAAATTAAGTAATCTGTGTGAAACAAGCTAGTAAGAAGAGTTTTATCCGATTTCATTTGCCATGATTAAATTGAAGCTTAAATAGGATACAAGATGTGAGATGGATATGTGATACTAGGGATTTTTGAAATATACCTTTGGTATATTTATTTCCAATAAAACCTTTGACATGCTTTGCAAGTCCTTAATACAGAGTTTACAAGAGTGTCTATTTATGTCAGATCAACTTCTGCCCTCCTCCACTTCTCTAGGCATACACATCTGGGAAAGTTTCAGTATCCCCTGAAATACTTGTTGCACTGAGTGATAGAACAGTGCAGCTGATGGACTGCTATTGAAATTGGCATTTGTGTTTTAGAACAAGTCAAAGATTTATCATTGGAATGAATTTTTTTTTTTAACTTTTCCACATGTTAATAAGAATAATAGGAAGACATACATTGCCATGCATAAAAACTGAAAGAAAAGGTAAATAGCAAAACATTGAATTTATGCTTTTTTCTCTCAAAAAATTATATTACTTTTTTGTATGGTTCTAAGATAAAGATGCTTTTGATTGAACGATTGTTTTCTCTTGTGACTCACAAAGAGAAATTATAGGGGCTGTTATGAGAAAGCTGTCTTTCTGCTACATTTACATTCGTATCAACCTTAGCATTAAAGTCTTTGGGACTCACTTCTCTTTTGCTGCAATCCATATATAAACTGTATTTTACAAACACTTCAGGTCTGTTTTGTACTGCCAGAACTCTGAAAAGTGCCTGCAAGGCAAATGAAAATCAACCATTAGCTGATGGTCAAGGCCTCCAGTCTGAATTAGGACTGTTAAGAAAATGCCTGAAACAAGTCACAGTCTTTGCAGTATATTATTCATAATTTTCATTACTATTAAATTGACAGGGAAGTAGGCTGGTTTGAGAATGTAAATTGCTCTGAAAGTAATGCCTCCCAATTATTTCCATGGAAAGTATAACAGATACAAAGAGCACAATAACACTATTTATAGATGAAATTCTTAGCCACAAAACACTATTTTCCAACACAGTCACCACCAGTAGCTGTACATTTTCAGCAACGATGAATGAGAGCCTGTAAATCTGCAGCACTGCAGGTGACCCACTGTCACCATCACACTGGCGAAATGCACCACCCGCCAACTCACTGTGCTTACATCCACTGTTTGGTCTCCAGAAATGTTCAGCAAGTGTCGATGAATGTTAATATGTGCCACCTTTTCCTCATGGAGGAATTCAGTTCCACACCACTGCTTCACACACACTTCCATGACAAATGCTATTCTGCCAGACTGCCCCTGTGCTGCCATCCATCACACGGTAACAACATGTAGTGGACTGTTGGTGGAAAGGTTCAACCTCTACCGCCATACCACCAATATCTGCCTCTGGTATTGTGAGCCAACATAATAAGATGGGAGGCATTAATTTCAGAGCATCTCTTGTACATGAAAATGTCAGCATTCGCACCTCGTTTTTTGTATTTGTATGTTACTTTGTACATTTTTTGAAAGTCCCAAAAGACTTTCTCGTATTTTTTTAATTATCCCATTACACTTTCACTCATGGTTTGTGCAAACGACTGCTAAGCTGTTCAAGCCAGAAATGCTTTATTCCAGAAGGTTTTTACATTACCTGCAAATACTGCAATTGAAGACAGCATGCTTTGGGATTAAGAACCTATGGAATTTTAAGTTAAATAATGAAATGTGTTTAAGTCTACAATGTATCTATCGTCCATATGAAATTTATCCTTTGTTGTTGTTGGACAGTGTTTTTATCTTTAAAGTCTGCTAAGGAAGCAGAATTCTAGAGTCCTGTTCTACCCATATGTCGCTTGCCTGTGTCCTTCTGTGACATTTACAAGTCATAATAAACAGAAATAGCTATTAGCATGTACTGTGCTTCCTTAGATGAGAGAATTACAGAGAGCAAAGGCAAGTACTGGCATATTTGCTCTTGATTCTGTGCCAAACCCAAACAGCCTTTCTCTGGAGTTATCCAGTGTTTTGGGAAACACCTGAATTACAAATCTCCATGTAGAAGAATCTCAGTGTAGAAGAGGTCTCTAGGACCTGAACAGTAGCCTTTAAACACTTGTGGTTTGTATTATTTTTTTTGTTGTGAGGATTAAAGGTTTAGAAAAATTGCTCAATGAGAGGAGAAACAGAAAGGTTGGATTCTTTGGATTCTTTTTAGATTTTTATTTTCTCTTTTAGTACCTTTTACCAAGACCTCAAAGGAATTGAAGAAAACAAACAACAAAAAAAAAAATTGTTAAAATATAAAAACAAGCAGACCTTACTTAACCAAAACAAAACAAAACAACATCCCTGCACAAAAGAAAACACACCTTCATTTAACATCCAAGCCTCCTGAACAGTAGAAGTCATGGAACCTCAACCAAAAACTTGCCATGAGATATAATGGAAATTCTGTAATTCCTGCGAAGGCCTAACTATTGCAGACAACACTGAGCAATTCTGATCTCTTTACATCTGGGAACAAGTTCAGTCCCCACCCTATTCTCCCACTGATTTCACCTCTCCCATTGGAGAGACAGAAGCCCCTTCATATTATAGGATCACAGTTTAGTGAGCAAGATAGCAAATAAGGGAAGGGACTGCATTTCTGTCATTTTCTGTTTCCACAAGCCTTCTCTTCAGGACTGCATCAGATGTGATGTAGCATATAGCAGATAGGGCCCTTGTGTGAATAAAGGAATTGAATATTGCAAAGTGGTGCAATGGGAGCCATACAGAAATACTAAGATAAATACAGATTTGATAAATTACTGGCAAAGGCACTGGAGGGAACAGTACATGATGATACAGTCAGGCTTTTTCATCTCTAACTTTTGTGACCCTGAGAGTAGACATGGCTTTCCAGAGCTTAGCACCTGAGGCAAAATGGTTTAATCGTTTTATAAATAATTACCCCTTGAGACCTCTTAGATTCTGGGATAATAAAGTGTAGCTGTAAGTCTTCAGTTGGGATGATGATATATGGATGCCCATTTCATAATACAGAGAAATACAGTAGGTCCACATTGCTTACTTCTGATTGTCAGTGCTAAAGTGTGTATATGTATTCAGCAAGGTATCTGTACAAACTGACTTCCTGGGCTGCACCTAGTGCCTGGCATGGCAAAGGTTGCCTCCTAAGGCTTCCAACATGATGGAAGGAGAGACAGGAGAGCAAGTCCTTTGTGTTTGCAGTGAAGACAGCTCCTTCAGAACTGAGGATTTGTCCCATGTGTCTCTGCTGAGCAGCATGTTATTTTAGAATCATAGAATATCCTGAGTTCGAAGGGGCAAGAATCGTTGACCACAATTCCAACTCTTTGCTCCACACAGTACAACCCAAAGATCAAACCATATTTCTGAGAGTGTTGTCCAAATCTTCTTGAACTCCAGCAGCCCTCTCCATGCCCACTGCCCTCTAGTGCAGAACCATTCCCTAACCCCTAGCTGCCCCTCCCCTGACACAGCTCCATGCTGTTCCCTCAGGCCTTGTTGCTGTCACCAGAGAGCAGAGCTCACTGCCCCACTCCCTGAGAGGAGCATCAGGCTGCCATGAGGCCTCCCTTCAGCCTCTTTTAGCTCTACATATACCAACAACTAAAAGCTAATTTTAAATAACTAACGAAAGGACAGTTGTTGCTTTTGCTCCTGACATCCTTGTTTCCAAGGACTTCTACACAAAGAGATAATTTGGTGCAGAAAATGATAGTAAATAGAAAGCATTTTGACAAGTATGTGATTATTAGGGAATACTTCTATGAAGATGCATGAATGCATACACTCTGTAGTAAAGTGCCATCTTCTACACATTCTCACAACGGTTCACATTCATGTCTTGTTACTTAGAGGCTTCTTGAAGGTCTTCTTTGTATATTCTATGAGATGTTTTGTCTTGCCTCACTTTGCCTGACAGAAATATTACTTACACTAAAATCCTTAATGTAAGATGCCCTATAAAAAAAGTTGTTTCATTTAATAACATTGGTTGTATTAGTTCCCCCTAAAGTAATCACTTTGATGAGAGCACACTCTGTATTCCTTTATTTGATCTGGGAATAAAATTATCTTGTCTTTACTTCAGTATCCTCTTTTTATTTTATTCCAGGATAAATAAACATGAAGCTGTCACTGCAGAGCAAGTGCTGCCTCTCCCTGTTATGAACCTTTTGATTTTTGTGTTCAGAGAATTTTTCTGCACAGTGATCTTTTTAGTATGTGCTTGAAGCTCTATATTTTCTTGCTTTCTTGTTCCCTACATACACAAGTAACGACAAAGTTCCTGCTGTCCCAGCAGATTATACTTCCCATCAAATTTTCCTTCCTTTTCGTAGAACTGATCAGATTATCACTAAAAAATGATTTAATCTATCAGGCACCAATTTTAGCATAATTATTTTCATAGCAACCAAAGCTACCCATTGTGAGATTTGAGCCCCCATGTATCACTAAAACATGCCGCATCCATCTGTTCTATAAGGTCTTACACATATGCTTGACTTATGCGTTATCCACTTACACAGGCATCACAAGTTGCTAAACCCATGTTGTGGAGAATCTTAGGGCCTCAGCACTGTCTTCTATATTCTACTGGGGCCACAACTTCAGCTCTTTCATAAGTCTTTATAAGATGGAGGCTTCATTGCAAATCTTTATGGTATGAGCTTATAAATTGTGCAGTCAATTAATTTTCAAAAACAAATCTCCATACATGTGGACAGTGTTATACAAATGTTGGCATGTTGACATTGCTTTGAATCTCAGCTCATGCTATAAACGTATTATTTTGCATATTATATACACCCAATGTACTAAAAATCAAGAAATTATCTGTTAGGAAAATAGAAAGTCCTGCTTTGATTTATTACAAAAGAGGTTATCAAATTACAATATGTTAATGTTGGATGATTTTAAAACTTTGGGAACATCAGTAAGAAACACTGGACTGCATGGCTTCTGAAAGTCCGAAGCAATAATCTATTTGAGGAACTGCCAGTAATTGAGGGATGCATTTAAATGGCATGTTATTATTTGAAGGTTTTCTTCTAGGAGACAGACAGAGTCTTTTTACAACATGTTATGTTGGTGACTAGATAGTTCTGGGGACTAATGAGATATAAAATCACAGTGAACGCAGCGACCATTTCAAATCCAAGTAAGTATTGTTCATTTGCTCTTTAATCTGATATCTAATCAAAGTAGTTGCTGTTCATTTAGTCTTTAATCTGGTAGCTCTCTGATAAAGGCATATGAGAAATGAGTTGACTGTGTCACTGCAATTTGCCAGACAGATGAAAGAAATTATCTTTCAAACTGATGTATTTATTTGGTAGCACTTTTGAAGAAGCCAGCAACTCAACAGGAACAGAAATCTTGTCGTCATTAGTCAAAGAACTGACATACTAGAAGGAAGAGAATAAATACACTGGGCTGTTTTAATGGTTTTCTTGTCTAAAGAGCAATAGCACTTTCTTGCTCAGATAGCATCTGAGAGATTAGTTAAGCAGCAGAAAGGAGGTGACTTTAACAGAACAGATGCTAGGCATCTTCAGGGAAGATGGAAGAAGAGTTTCACTGCTGGACCTCCAGCAAAGCTTCTTCTTCCCAGCAGCCATCCTCTGTGGAAGACTAAGGGCCGTGGAGCCTCATTACCCCCTCAGCTCTGGAGCTGTCATTCTGATATCACCCATCAGTGTTCCAGTCACTTGCTATAGTGAAAAATGTAAGAGAAGCTGCCACCATACCAAGCTGCCCATGGCTGCAGGACAGGGAATCTCTTACAGTGCTACGGCAAGGTTAAAAATAAGCAGGTCCTGTGGTCAGGGTTCTCATTTATAGTCTAGATTTTAAAGAGAATATTTAATTTTATTTACCTCTGTCTGGCTCCATCGTTGCTGAGAGAATCACCCTGAGGAAACGGTTGAGCACTTTTCTCATTCTGTGTGAGACTTTGGCAACTTTGAAGACTTTCAGTTTGAGTCTTTCACTGCCAGTGCTGTGCCTCATCCTTTTCTTGCAAGGAAAAGGAAAGGTCAGTTGGCAGTAGGTTCAATCAGTGCCTTAAGACACCTTTGGGACTCTGAGCTGTGCACCTTCAGGAGGAGCATTCTCTCTGGCCCCAGATTGGGTACAAGCCCTAGGCACTGTCCCCAGAGCCCTCCAAAGCCACCACCAGCCCCACAGAGCAGTTTTGCCCTGGCAGCATGTTTCCCAAGGACTGAAAACATGAGAGGGCTTTGGCAGGTGCTGACAGCTCTCATGGACATGTTACCAAAATATCATCCAAGTTAGTTTTTTCCTATTTCCCCTTTCAGTTAGACAAACTTTGAGTGGATGAGTATAAACAAAGAGGGAGCAGTCTGTGTAATTTATGAGCAAACATTATAGACTATGAGCAGCCAGCCAGAATCACCAACTGAATTTTTCTTTACTTCAGGGTTTTTAGTGCCCTCTGGAAGGACATCAACAAGATTTAGACACAAGCATATCAATGCTGTAATGAATACTGGCTAAAATGGAGAAACTGGAACTGGAAATGCATTTGCAATACTACTTTGGGAATTGCTACCATAATTACACTCGTTTAGATAACAGTACCTTTGTAAGTGTTTTTTCCTTGTCATGGAACACAATAGGGATTATATCATTTTAATGACCTTGGTGACCAAATTGTACAACTTTTATCGTAGTAAAAACTCTAGCAGAACATTTGGCTCCATTGATGCCATAGAAAAACTTCTACTGACTGTTTTGGAGTGAACATTTGGTCAAAATCCATCCTAAATTTCCAGGTGTGACTGGTTCTATTCACAGGGAGCTTATACTTTTGCTTCATGCTCTTAGCATATGACTATGAGCAAAGTGATATTTTTCATGCACAGATACTACAAACTCTAAATTTTATTTCATAAAAGATCTTATGGCATGAGAATACTGCGTTGCTTTTTTTTTTTTTCACGAAACACACACCCTTTAATAGCTGTTTCTGAAAGAATGATATATATATGCCTATTGCTCCTGTCACCAAATAAAATGAAATTCACAGACCTGCTCTTATATAACAGGATACACTGTTTATGGCTGAATAAGGCCTTGAAAATGAAAATCTTCTGCCCTTCTCATGACGTGTATAGATCCAAATTAAAAGAACAGGTTACACTGAGGCACTTGCAAACCTTGAAAGCATGTATTGGCTGACTCATTCTTCCTACAGATAATAAACACACTCATCGACTGTCTTCTAGAGCAAGTAAGGGAAGTGAATGGTGCCCTGCCTTAGCTTCCTTTGTGTTTTTCCAGTTTTCTGAAATCAGGCATATCTTCTACAGATAGGACTGTAACAGCTTGATGGAACCCTTACGATCAGTTTATACATTAGAAGGTAATACTTCATTCCTGGCCACTCCATGAACATACACTTAGTTTACTGTGTGATTTTAGAAGTAAATCAGGATAACTGGTTGAAAAATAAAAGAAGGTAAAAAAAAAAAAAAAAAAAAAAAAAAAGCTCACCTTCCTTCAGTCTTAGAAAATATACGTTGTGTTAGAAAAGGTGTTAACTGACACCGTGTTTTACCTGACACGGTGATAAATATGACCAAGCACCAACCATTTCTCTACTGTGCAAAGCAGCCTTTGCAAGAGCCTGGAGAGATTCCCACTGGTCTCTGCAGGATTTGGCTTGAGCTCCTTTGCAGGAATTAGTTCATACCTGTGGAAGTAAATAGCCTCTTGGGGCTGATGCTGCCACTGAGGTTTTTATATGTATAATAATGTGCTGGCTGGTTCAGAGATGGGAAGTGACGACCACATATGTGTAAAACCACACTGCTTGATCAGTCTGAGATTTCTGTAAGGACAGAAATGGTAACAGCCATAAATGTAGGGAGATGGCCACTGAACACCTCCTGTACTCTGATGGCCACTTGTGCTTCTGGGAGCAGCTGCTGTCCCAAGGCCAGGGAGAGGTAGCTGATGTCCTCGTGAGAGCATGGGGTTCTTCTGACACATTACAGGGTAATGAAATGCACTTCTTATGAATGAACCTCCCTTGCTGCTCTCACTTCTCAGTAGTCCCAGGGTTGTTCGCACAGTTTTGCCACTCAGCAAGTCCATTCCCTTGCGTCGCTCCTAGGCACCTTCTGACTAATAGAACTCAGCAATGACTGAGGAGCTCTTCCTCCAGCTTACAAATGATTTAAATCAAGTCATATTTCCCTCTAAATTTTCACCAAGTTTATTTGTTCTTACTTTCAAATCTGGTAAAATACATGAGGGAAGGACTGTTCTCTACCCATAGCCTTGAAGAAGAAGAGGACAAGCTGGTCGGTGATCACATTTCATTGATGAAAGAATTGTCCTCCTTCCTTTGTCTGACTCCGGCACTTGCAGTAAACTGAAATGAAAATAACACCGAAAGAGCCTTTGATAATGACTCAGAGCTTTCTCTTCACGTGCACTTTTTATCAGTACATGCAGACATCTGAGCACAGAGTGCAGCCCTGTGGAATTGGCTGTTTTTCACATTTTTAAGGACTGTTTTCTCACTTACTTCCTGTTTTCTTGCTAGCAGTCCCAACCACATCCAGAACCCAGATAATAAGTGCATCAGTATCTGTGCCAGCTTTGTCTCAACTCCACTTTCTGTGCTTTAAACAAGCTTGGAGCCCCACTTATTCCCCTTCCGATACATAACTTTAGCAAAACTTGACATGAGGCCAACAATATCTAAGAAAGGAAAAAGAAAGTCTGGGCAAAATAGGAAACAGGTAATTCTGCTGCTGTTGCAAGTACTGGAACTCAGATTTAGCATTTTCTAATAACTTTCTCCAGCTGACAGTTACTTGTTCAAAATGAAACACATATACTGCAGGGGAAAGAAGACTGGTGTGTTTCTCAGTTAAAAGAAATGTTGTTACACATCTGTGTGCCACCTGGTAACCTTGAACAAAGCTTTCCCCCTCCTTGCTGTCGCCTGCCTTGCTGTACCTCTGCTGATTGCCACTCCCTCCTCTAGCAGTGGTTGTGTTTTAGTGGGTTTGAGCATACAATGTGATGCCAGAACCTGTAGACTTCCCTTTGTTTCCATCGGGATCAGCCCAGACTCCCATTGGAGTTCATCTGAGCAAGAGGGTGGAAAAGCACATGAGGGTCTCCCAGCACAGCTTGGAGCATCAGAGCACACTGGGAGCCAGCAAGACCTGAAGTCCTTCCACAGTACATGACTTCCATGTGAAACCACTGGCCTCCTGAACATGCACCCAGAGGAGCAGGAAAGCCATTGCTGGTGTTGGACAGGTGTGACATCCTCATGCTCTACGAGCAGAGAACATCAAAGGCCGCTGAATCTCAGACTGCCGGCTCCCTCTCCTGGCAGAGCACGGCAGCAGGGCCGGGGTGGAAGAAGTCCGGGCAGGGGAGCTCCGCCGGCAGCTCAGGGCAGGATTAGCAAGGCAGAGCTGTTCTAGTGAAGAACATCTGTGACATCGCTTTAGCTGCATAAAAAATATGTGCTTGAGCGCAGATAAAACTTCATAGCTGCGCATTATCTGCATGCAGTCCTTAAGGTTGGGGGTAGTGTGGTTTTAGCCTCTAATACTTTAATAACAGACTAACTGCACTGTGATTCCTCTCCAACACTGCAGCATGTTTACTGATGGCTTTCTGAGAACAGCTAGCCCACAGCTCACCTAGCCTGTGACTTGGTCCTTGAGAAACACTCATTGCTGTGGCAGGCAGTGTACAGCACAGGGCTCTCAGCAGTCCCAGCCCCTCCACAAGCATATGCTGCATCGCCATGTGTGAAAATGCAGCCTGTGTGCATCCATGACATCCTTTCCTGCTGAATAACCTGCCAACACCAGGCCCTTGGGTGTGACATCAGCGGCGGCAGCAGACACAGTGTGACACCTGTCCCTTTGTCCGGGGCATGAAACGCCTCATGATAAGTTTGCCATTTTGGTCACAGGAGACTTTTTGTATATTAGTCAGAATTAAATAATTGTTTCTTTATTGGGAGTAGAAAAGGAGATACTGAGAAGGAAAAAGGCAAAAAGTATGCCTCTGCATTTTGCAAAGGTCTCTAAACTTCCCTGAAAGATTTTACCTGCACATTCACCAATTTCATGTCAGGCAATGTAAGTGACTTATCTTTGCATTATAGTAATGCAAAATCGTCTTAAGGAAGCAGAGGCCACTCGTTTTTTTACTGCTCAGTCCTGCACTCATTTGTGCATCTGAGCACACAGCTGTGGTTGTATACTGGCCTGTAAAGAGTTGGTTATTATTTGCTCAAATGATCTTCAGTTAAAGGTACTATAAGAAAGTGTAGGTCTATTTGTGACCTGAAAAATAGTGGTTTCCTTTTCCTCTTTTACCTGTGATCAGTATTCTATCCCTTGCAGTAATTATGCTGTTGTGATAAAAATCAAAGCTCAATATTAATGTACTATGTTCTGGAATATGTCTCAAAATCAATTGCTAAGGATCGATTAGCACACACTCCCAGCTAACGCAGCATTACTAATATTACCTGATTAAATGTAGCCTTGTTTATCAGACAGTGGATGTATTTTCAGACATCTGAGTATATCCATTGCTTTTCCCACAATATTATCCTTTAAATCTTTTCCTACTTTTCTCAGTTTTCTTCAACAGCTTTCCAGTCCTGAGCAGCACTGGACCAAGCCTCGTGTTGGTTCTCCTGAGCAGCAGCAGCAGCCCCAGCAGCCTTCACTTCACTGAGCCTAAAAGTCTATGTTTCCTGAATCAACACACCCGGCACTTGGCTTTTTCTTCCTGCTGTTACCCAGATCACAGCCCTGATCACTCTGTGGACTACACGCATGGCTTATGCTGCTGGTACGTGTTTTGTAGTCATGAGAACAGCAAGCAGACAATTCACTAAACTCTGTTATTGGTCACTAATGGATATGCTAAAGTTCTCCATAAGTCTGAGTCCCTAAATCAGAGCTGGCTGTCTTTCAGAAAGGAATGGTCATACTCAGCTAGAATGGATTGGGGTGATGCAGAAATAATAGGGCAAAATAATAGCATGGCTGCTTCTATGCAGGAGATCATTTTAAATGCTGGTCTCTTTTAATCTTTTTTTTTCCCACAAGGGAGGTGGTAGGTATGCCCATCAGCATACATGGTAGACTGCAGCTGGGTGTTAACTCTCTCATTTATGCAGGGCTATGCAGCTCTGGCTAGAGCTGTTGTTCTGCCTCCCAAGCACCTGTTCAGGAAAAGACCTTAAGACACACTGTTTTATGTTAAAAAAATATCAGTCTTTTGCTTCCAGCATCTGGTGTAGAAGGACAGCCCTGCTCTTCCTTCCCTTACAGAGCAGTTCTGTTGCACAGCTTGCTAGGTAAGGACAGGCCAGCACACTTGTATTGGTGCCAAGAATATTGCTGCTGATTGAGATCACTGAACCATGTCAGAGCTCAGCTGCATCTATGTCAGAGAAGCATGTCTGAGACTAGTCACAGCTAACAAGCCTCTATTTGACAGGAAAAGAAGGAAAAAAAAAAGCGGAGTGAGATTTATGACAATTTCAAGTACAGAATAAGCAATATGTATAGATAAGCCTTTATAATGGTAAGGTCTTCTTTACATACAAATATTTTTCTGTGGCTAGAAAAAGGGAAATTCAGAAAATAATAGAAAGAGCTACAACAAACTCTTTTTCAAGTCAAGTTTTTCTGCATTTCCCGTGGGATTCCGTTGAATGGTTGAAGACAAAAAAAAAAAAAGAAGAGCAGAAAATGATTGCAACACAGAGCAAACCTTGAGTGCCAAGAACATGATCTGGATTTTTGTGTAAGATGTCTGGTTCTTATCTCAGCCCTGATTCATCACAGTTTACTCTCAGAATTATTCAGAATTCAAGGACCTTGTTCCTCTGGGATTATTGGGTTATGTTCAGCACAGAAACCCATGACACAAAGCACTGTTTAATTATTCAGTCCAGACTCATTTTGGTGGTTAATGGAAATAAAAATAGCAAGAGTAACAATTACATTGTTTTACATCACTTACATTTTGTAGGTGATAACATTTTTTTTTCTCTTAACAATGTAATCCACGACTGTACATAGGAAAGAGAAACCACATAAAAGAGGGGTCAGGATGCTTGTGACATGGAGGACCAGCATGCACATGACTGAAAAGGAGGAAAAAGAAAGCACTGCCATAAAAGTGACAGCAGAAGTGAAGAACTGTGGCAGATGCGTAATGCCACTGAAAGGAGAAAACATACAAAGCTGGAAGTCTTATCATATCTGGAGTCTTGCTATTCCAAAGCAGAATTTGAAGGGAAGAAGCTACAGTCCTTGTTGACTCACATGACTTTTTTTATATGTGGGAAAGAAAAATGCTGAAGTGATATGATTACCATAATTACTGCCTCCATTCAAAAAGACGTGATGGTTTTCCACCCTGAATTCAGCTCAGTCAACCACTGTAGTACCAGCCAAGAACTAATGCCACAAGCTGCAGCCACAAATGCGTTGTCTCACACTGCAAATGTACCGTACAGGTTGTCAAAGCACATTACAGATGCAGGAGCACTGAAGTATCACACAGCACTCCTGTTACAAGGAATCTGTGTGTAGCTAACCAAGGATACAGTGTCAAACAAACACTGTCAAAAGTATGCTTCTGCAATAGCTAGCAAAGCCAATTTGGAGTGTTGGTTCTAAACATGGGTTTTCTATGAAAGCTCAAGCCTAACGTATAATTATCTGAGCTCTGTTTGGAGGGCATGCTGTGGCACTAGGTTGGAAATAGGCAGGTCAAAGAAATAAACAAGATAATTTCAAGCCAAAATCATCACCAAATGCAGTCCTGCTGTGCAAAGAAGAAATCAAATCAGAGTAATGATTCCCAAACCTCCTTAGCACTTGCCTAACTGCAGCTGCCCGGGGGATGGGCTCAGAACAGAGCTCTCCTAGCTGCAAGAGGCACTTAAGCTCTGGTTAAGCAGATATCTGTGGTTTGATATAAAGTTTAAAGCCAAGCTGACTAAATGACTTGCTATATAGATGAAGTCTGGCAGTTTTTATTGCTGTTCTCTTGCCTTCTCACTCTGCTTTGTTGCAGTAACTGGTCTGCCTTGGTGGATGTGGTTGTAAGTGGTCATTCACAGCTGGCTCTGATTTAAAAATTCAAGGTGGTGGAGGGGCAGCTTTTAACCCAAACATTTTCTCAACTTCTTTATTTTGTAAAAAGTCTTTCATTTGTAAGGTATGTAAACTGAAACTGTTTGAATGACAAAGTTTGGGAACTTTGGAAAGTTTGTGTTCAAGTTCTGTTTCACCTCTGCTTTCCTGTTCTTTTTCTCCTTCTGTCTTCCTTTATTTTCAGTTGTATCACTGAAAAGAGAGGCAATAAAAGGAAAACAAAATGAGGGAGAAAATTGTACAATATCAACTTACTACTTTTCCTCTAAATGCATGAGGAAATTGTGATTATTTCTCATTATTATTATCATTATTATTTCTCATAAGAAAAAATATTAGCTGTATACCTTTCTTTTTCACCATCGTATTTCGTGCTGCTTTACTGATGAGATGAAAGTTAATATTTGGATAACCCAAGAATGAGAAGACAGTAGTGTGTGCTTAGTAGGATTAGCATACTAGAAGGAAAAATAGAGTGCATTCTCTAGGCACAGAAGGCTTACTGTCTGTGCCCCAAGAAGTATGGAGTTGTTCTGCAAGTGGCGTGGAGGAAAGGAAGTTTTGTGCTTGTGACACAGAAGAAAAAGCATTGCTGTGCAAATGATGGTGAAAGAGGAAAAGTAAGAGAAGAGCAGGGTAGTGTGACACAAGTTGGAAAGTATCCTTTGAAAGTCAAAAAAAAAAAAAAAAAAAAAAAAAAAACCAGAAAAGAGAGACTGCAGTTGTGCAAGTAGGACTGGAAAGCAAGGTTTACTATGGGGGAAAGTTTAAAAAAAAAAAAAAAAAAGGTTGTATGGCTAAGCAAAGTAGCACAATTTATTTCACAACCAAGCATGAAATTTACAGGCAAAACAGTCTCCATGTATATGTAGTGCTGTGTCTCTGTAGTTGAAAGGAACACACTATTTTCAGAGATACTTCGAGCAATAATTGAGTAATGATGTCTGAAAAGATATTTTGTCTTCTTGGCCTCAGTTCCATGTGCAAGCACAGTAGGTGTACTCAGCTATCACTCCCTATTTTTCTTGGTTAGGATTTCCAGTCTCCCAGCAATAAGACAGATGGATTATAACTACTTATCTATAAAGAAGCAGTAAAAGCTTAGATGGAAGAGTTTTGTTGCTCTTACAACAGCAAGAAGAACTGTTTGGGGCATTTTCTTGTGTCCATATATACATTCACATTTCCACACCAAATCGCACTTTGACTGTCCTTCTGTAAGATGTTAAGTAATGGCATGAGCTGTGGTGCACTTCATTGGTTTTGTATCATGAGAAAGTAGAAATAAGATGTTAAAATGTCAATTATTTGTATATTTATTATGGCAGTACATGGTTAAAGACTTCCAGTTATTTGGGAATTGGGTTGTTTTTACACAGTGATCCTGACACCCAGTTACTCAAACATATCATGCTCAAACACAATGCAACACTTGGTACCAGGAACCACATTTCAGAGAAGGTGAAGCTGGGGTCAGATGCATTCCTGCTAATTGTACTGACTGCAGGAGGGTTATTCCCTGGTTGAATTTGTTCTCTGATGTTAAAAGGGATAGCTTCTAATTGCTTTTAAGGAGGACTCAGAAACAGGAATGGGAGCTGGACAGTAACTCCCTGCCCATGCACGCACACACAGATAAGTGTGCTAATCTTTTGGGGGAGTGTGATATGTGAAGAGCAAGTGCAGGTCAAGTTACACAGGGGCTTGGAGGGTGATACACAACCATGGATGGAAAATGTTTCTGCATGCCCATTTGTTCTGTGACATTGATATTGACTGCACAGAAGAAATCTAATATATTGACCTGATTTATTCAGATCAGTTCTTCAAATTAGTGAAGTGGCATGGACACCAGATCATTCCTGCAGTTTCTACAGAGTTCTGACCAGGCTCCTATTTGAAGCTCTTGCCTTTTGATGGTGCGCATCTCCTGACTTTCAGATACACTACCCTGAGTGCACTGCCTTTGTGTGCCATGATGATGGAGGCAGGTACTTACCTTGAATTTTAGCAGGTCTGGTTCACTGCTCAGCAGAGTTGCTGGATGACTTCCCATTAGCTTCAAAAGTAAAGGAGCGGGGGCAAAACAACCAACCCAAGTCATTGTTATCCTATTTGTAGGCAAAGGAAAAAGTAGAGTTATACCAGCTAAGTATCTGAATCCAAATGAGAAAGGCAAATTTGGGACACCTTTGTGACAGTTAAAAGTTACCTGGAAGGTTAAAGGTTACATAAATAAGACTGACTTTTGCAGAGATTTTTAAGAAATCATTTTAAAATATCCACAATGCAATTTGCAATTGTACCCCCATATTAGTGTGTGGTATGAGTTTACTGCACATTTCCCAGGCAGCAAGCAGTGACTGTGGAGCTAATTTTGCACTGATACCAGGAGAAACTCAGTCTTGATCTGAAACTTGTGAAGTTTAGGATGAGTCAATTGAAAATTATCTCTATAATCAAAATTAATGTAATTCTTGCAAATGAAAAATGTGATTAGCAACTGCATGCTAACAGCATCTTGGACAAGTCTTCTGAGCCTGCTGGAAAGCAGCCATGGCTGGAGAAAAGTGTTTCATGCTGGCCCAATAGAACCTGTGGTCAGGCAGCTTATCATTAAGTCTCCCCTCTACCAAAACACTGTTTCCAGGCAGAAACAGCTTTTCTATTAGGTAAGTGTCTGACAAAGTGTGTTTGCTTGCTGAGGAGTTGAGTGTGACGTAATTAAAGGTAATTTAGCAGTGCAGAGTTGCCCCTTGATTTTGTTCTTCCCACAGGCTGGTATTTTGCAACCCAAGACTTCAGCTCAGATCCATTGTGCAGAAATAGATTTGAACATAAGGCAAGGCAGAGGGAAACAATTTTCTTGTTAACACACCTGGGCTGTCAGAGATTCTGTTCTCTCTGTTGAGGACAATGAAATTGCCAATCCCAAATGTTCTCTGCCCTTCTTTTAGAGATTAGTGACTTCATCAACATGAGCAGAACAAACACAGAGCTCTGAACCAAGATCTTGGCAAGTTCAAACCTTCCCAGTCCAAGATGAGAAAACAAGGAAACACTTATAGCAGTGACAGCATCTGAGCCTCTTAATAAATGAAAGGACCTACAAGCTAATGATAAAGGCTTTGGAGCCAATCGGCCAAGCTCATCCCTGCTGTAAACCTGTTATTCTTCCAATTCAAACAACAGAAAAGGGGCAAACAAGAAAAATCCTTGGTAGCAAATGTGATTAGATGAAGCAAACAGTAAGAGCTCTGCAGTAAGTGCAGTTCATCATGCAATTAGTTCCTTCCCAGCTTCACCATCCAGACATCCCTTCTCTGGCACAGTGCCAGCCAGCCAGACAGTCAGGACTGAGCTGGGTGTATTAGGAAGCCATGGTAGATATTTTTCTTAAATTTGGGGGGCAGGAGGAAAGAGAAAAAGGGGATTTCGTTGCTGGCATTTCAATATTTATTTTCTCTTCTATAATTTTAGAAAGTGTAGAAAGAACAGGGCTATAAGCAATATCATTTAAAAAGTGGGACCTACATTACTGTAGGTGTTCACAAAACAGAAGCGACGTTTTACGTAATATATGTCTGTTCGGTTGGAGCATTGTTTTGTGCTTTTTTTTTCCTTCTTTTTTAGGCAATAGAAGTAGAGGAATGAAAATTAACCAGTGTTTCTCAGAAAATGGTGGTTTGATCAAAAACAAGGTAAAAAAATTATTTAAATTCTTTGGAAAAACTTGAGTAAGCACATAACACACCTCATAGCTCTCCTAGAACAGCACGGAAGGAATCTTCTTGCAGCAACATTTTGGGATTAAGTGAGCTACTTTGCCTGAGGCATCATTTGAAGTACTTTTTTATTTAACGCAACTTTTGTTATTGTTTGCATAAGAAATCCTACTCTGCAACTATTTCTAGTGTAAAATACCTCTGAAGTTAGGGGGATTTACAATGAGGATGATTTTGCACTCTTCCAATTTTCTTAACTTTGTCTTGGAAAGCAGAGTCACTCACAATTACTTATTTATCAATGATAACAATGTGGTGCCAGTTTGAAATAAATAAATAAAAAATTAAAAGCTGAATGGCAAGTGTTCCTACTCAAGTCTATACCTGCCCACACAAAGCAGTGCAACAGCCATGATTATTTAAATAGGTTGAGATAAAATGATCTGGCCTGCAACTCAGCTGGATTAAAAGTTTGCATATTGATACCTAATTTCTCCACATGAGTCAATGGGAGTGCTGTCAGTGGAAGTGCTGGCAACTCACGTTTCAGATACTGAAGTACTTCTGAAAATAACAAGACTTGGTACCCTGCCTTTAGCTTCAGTGGGATGGCTCCTGACTCTTTGGAGATCAGACACTCACTCTGCCTAGTGGCAATTTTTCATTCCTTTGTTCAAAACAAAGGTGGTTTGGTGTGTGCGTGTGTGTGTTTGTTTAATAAAAGAAAGTGTTTTGTTCTACAAATATGTGTGAAGATTTTCAGAGTCCCTTTTCAGCATTAAGATGTTCAAGTCATCTGTCCATAAGTCTAAAAAATATTTAAGGATATGTTTAACTTACTGGGAGAAATGGACCTACCCTTTCAACTAAACCAGTGTTCTGTGTGACACTGATGATTTTCAAACTACAGCTGATCAAAAATATAATTGTAACTTATTTTTAAAGACTTATGTGTACTCATGTTCTTACTTTTAATTCTCACAGTTTGATGCCTTCTGACCAGCTAAATTGTAACTAAGTCCACAGGGAACGCTAGGGCTCTTCACAACACTTGTGACTCAGAATCCATCGAGTCTCATGATTTACTCTGGACTTATAACCATTAGTGTAATTAAAATATACTAAAATATACTAAAAAATTAATTAGTGCCAGTTAGGATGTTGATTATTTTATCACTTAAAATATGATGGAGCTTTTTCTTCCATTTGCAATTATAAAAATCTACTGGTTTTCCATACATCCTTAATGAAGCAGATATGCAACTAATAACACAATTCCCATTTTCTATGAAAAATACAGTTTTATATTTTTACAAAGAATTCTGTATACTTGAAAAGTATTTTCTTTAGGAAAATTATTCCAGTGGAAATTTTATGACCTGCTCTCAGCCTAACTCATAATTCATATAAATCAGACACTGCTCAGCAGATGTTCAGGAAGGAGCAAGGCAGTGAAAAGCCTAAATCCCATGTGGTTACACTTGAGAGTCTTGGTGCAAAACCAGGCAAGGTGGGACAGCAGCTAAGGTGGTACAGAGCTGGGGAAGTCATTGTTTTTTTTTTCATTCAGTACTGTAGTAGTTTCTGTTTCAAATAGGAAAAAAAAAAAGGGGGGGAGAGGCATTTCAGACCAAATAAAAACATCACAAATATCACTGTAAGGGAAACATTCCTGAGTGCTCCTTCCCCTGGCTGTGAAGTCTAACTCTTGTTTAAATGAAAAGTGAAAGATTTGAAACTTTAGAACATGTTGGGCTGTACAGCTATGACTGCTCAAAAAGTTTGATTTGGATTTGGCAAAATCTCTGTGGCTCTGAAATTGCCGTTTGCAATGAATAAATGATTGAATGGGAAAAAATGTGAATCTGGGGAAGACTTTAACACTTGGGCTCCATGGCAGGTTTGTTCTGTCCCAGGACAAGTCACCCTAGCCAGGTTATGACATGTATTTGCTTCTTCTGGAAAAGTAGTTATTTGGAGATATTGGCCACAATGTCTCTGTATTAATTCTACAATTGCATCACTGGATAAAGATATGAAGGAGCAGATGAATTAATGTAGAAGCCCAACTCTACAGAGCAAGGCCCAGTACTTTCTCCACTCTAGCATCTGAAGGCAAGATCTGATGCTGTTTGAGTGTAAACAAACACCCATCTTTCCTTCCCAAAAATGTAGAATTTCCTGTGCAATGATGAAAATCAATATTTTCCTGTGTAGTATCCTATCTGCTTTCAATTTTCTGGAAGCAAGGAGGGATGCAGAGTGTTTGCTCTCCTCTGTAACCTTGCTTTGCACTGCTGCAGGCTGGTGCCAGAGAAGCCTCTCCCCCACAGGGATGTGGATGGATGGATGTGTGCCTCTCCTGTGGCAGCCAGCTCTGAGCGTTCTGCAGCTCATCACAGCACTGGTGCTGCAGACAGTCACCTGAGCTGCTTTTCTGCCATCAATCCCCCTCCTCTTTCTTTCCCCCTCCCTTCCCTGTGCTTGCCTCACTGGATACATCCCTTCTGTGGCATGCTGTGACTGTGGCTTCTGGCACAGAGGGAGTGGTAGGTTAGTTTTATATCATGGTTTTTCAGTGAATGCAAGTCATTAAAATAAGAGAATAAAGCTAAACAAAAGGCTATGTCTGCCTCTGAAGCTGTTCCTCAGAGCAAGTGCATCTGCTTTTTCTCACCTCCGAAGGAAATCAATATGGCTTTAAATGATTATCCCCGATGCCTAGATCTCTTGCATCATGCTGCTGTTATCCCAGCTACACTACTGCCTGGTCATTCCTGCCTTTTCCATTCAGTCCCTTGGCTGCTTCACTTTGCCTTTTCCCAAACACACACACACACGCACACACACAAAATGCTCACTGGAGCAGCTCAGTTTTGCTCAGGTGTTGTTTCCATCTGCAGACAAACACACATTTCCCCTCTCTCATAGCCACACACCCACCCACCGCAGTGCCTCTGCTCAATGCCTGCCCATACTTCCAGCTCTCATGCATACACAAGCACTGCCTGGCTGAGTGCTGCCTGAGCAGCATCTGCTTATCAGGAGCTTTTCTCCTGATGTTGCAGTTAGTGGAGAAGGCCTCATGTGCTTTGGGGACTGCCGCATTTTTCTAGATCCTGCCTAACCTTAGCTTTGGGTTTTTCAGAACACGAGGTGTTCCTGGTGGTATAAAAAGCCCTCAGAAGTGCTTATGCATCATCTCAGTGCATCGATGTATGAGCAATATGCACAGAGAATCCAGCCCTCCATCAATGCAGGAGTGCCCTTAATGCCCTTATCCCTTCAGCGGTGCACAGAAACAAATTAGCTGCTTGTTCCATGTAGAACTTTCAGCTTACAAATCTGAAGCTTTTTGCCAGCATAATCACTCTGTTTCTTATTTATTTATTTTACCATGTATTTTTCTCTCACTAATTTTTGCATGTTGTTATGCCTTTTTATGCCTAGTCACCCACTTACAGCACCTAGGAGATCATTATTTGCTTCTGATTAGCACAGTGCTTTGGAGTGGCGTGCTGGAGGCAAAAAATTAGAATGTATCAAAATGCAAATATGCCCCCATTGACCTCTGGAGAATGTGTTCAATTATGAAGTACTTCCAAAGAAAACTAAAAAGGAAGAGGAGACAGGCCATGAGCTTGTATATGCCTACGATATTAAAAAATAATAGCAAATTGATGGTTAGAAGCTTACACTATGAGTAATGCAAAAAGGTTTTTTTTCCTTTAAAGGGGATTGAAGGGCCAAGGCTATAATACTCCACCCCATTTTCTGTATCACTTTGCTTACTTTGCTAGAAGAACTGCTGAAGTGAATGGGGTTGCTTGTGGTGCATATTTTTCAAACATCTGCCAAGATTCAAATATGTAGTCCAGCGTATGGCAGTCACCCAGAATGAGAGACACAGGAATTATTCACGATCCTTCTTCCCAGTGTGAAAGACTCCTTCTGTAACCTCAGCTTAATGAATCTGCATTCAAGAAGTAGATGTTTTTCACTAAGAAAAGTGAGAGGAGGCCAAATATTCTTGGAGGAAATAACGGTAGCATTAAGACAAGGGATATCCCAGTGGTGAGGTATGCCTGAGAAGTGCGTTGAGGAAAAAGATATAGTACTAAGCAAGTTATTTGAGCTGCTACTTTTTTACCTTCACCAGTAAGAGTAAATACACTCCTACACTAGAGAAGACTGCCATTAAATGTTGGGTAATGCTGGAAAAATAACATGTCCTCCACCCAAAAGATGGAACAGGCTGCCCACAGAGTCACCATCTCCAGAGGTTTTCAAGAAAAGGGTGGATACTGCACTGAGTAACATAGTCTAGGGTGGTCACAGGCATGGGTTGATGACTGGACTGCATGATCTTAGACATCTTTACAACCATAATGATTGTATGATTCTATGAATCTCATGGTGTGGCCTCATCTTTATTCTCCACAATACCCCTCTTCAAATATTTGTTTCTTTGGAGGCACAAATTCTCTCTAATATTTTCAAAGATCCAAAAATGTTGGTGTCCTCTCCTAGCAAATGAAACACTTCAAAATATTTTATCCAAGCAAGAGTTTGCATGGATGTTTGATACTAGTTTAGTGTTCACATCAGCAATACTGCTACAATGAGGGAAGTCTCAGAGGCATCCTTAGAGCAGCGCTCTCACTGTGTTACGCATCTGTGGTGCTCAGTGTCTGTGAATGGAATGAAGCCACAAGGAGAAGCGCTACGGCCTCTGACTGCACCCAGATGCACATGTCTTCACTGTTTGGGCCTGATGAGTAGCTGATGTGTTAGACACAACAGAGTAATGAAAGGAAAAGGAATGCTAGTCAAGAAAATAGTGCGTAGCTGCAGCCATGATGATTACTAACGTATGAAAATCATGGAGAAGAAGCAGCATCCCCCATCTCATACCAGTTGTTGTGCCATTGCATAGCTAGTTTCGCTGTCCCTGGTTGTTGCTTCATTGCACTCGGTCATAAATGAAAGCTATCTAATGCTAATGACCACGGTGCCCACCCTAATCGTGCATTTGAAATATTAATAAAAATAATTTATGTCATGTGACTGCTTTTTAACTAGCTGCTTTCAGGACTTTAGATCAGGATTATAAAAGACGTGCATTTATAAATTATTAGTCTCGAGCACATAAGCACTGCATACTATGGGGAGCACTTTTGTAGCACTTTAAATTAATTTATTGTTATTCATTCCAGCTGTCTGTGATGTAAACCTTTGGCTATAAATTTGTACCATCATCCAACACACCATTAAACTAAAGTGGTGCCCGTGCTGGAGCATATAATAAAACATATGAATAAGATTTCTGTGGGGACACTTTTTTTTTAAACTCTTCTCAGTTAATGGCACAAGAAAAGTGAGATAACACAGTCACCCTGTAACTATGCATTCATTAAAATACGTCTGCTGGGGGGAGACTTTCAAATTTGCACTTCTATTGAATTCTGACTCAATGATTTTCTTTACCATCTTGTTTCAATTCGTATCCTATCTCAAACAAAAGGTTTTGCCTGAATCCGTCATGAGGTCACCAAGTAGGACTGCAAGAAGATTTTGTTGAACCTGAACTTCTCCATAGTGGAAAAAGCTCCTGCCCACTGGATCACAGAAACACAAAAGCAGAGTGGTTTTATTGTCTTATCTCCTCAGCAGGCAGACATTCTTTCTCCTACAGATCACCATCATAGTAACAAAACCTTATCTGCATGACTAACACCATAATGTCTTAATCCACTTAATGGCATAGATACATTTCATATCAGACCATTGGGATACAATTTCCTAACTTTTAAAGCAAGTAGTGGTCTCACGGTGCTCTTTTCCACACTTTTCTCTTTGCATATTGGTCTCATCTTGTCCACTTGTTTGTTAAGAGTTATTGTAGCTTTTGTGACAGATGACCCCTGCCAAATCTGCTAGGAGGAGGTCCTGCCCATCTCAGACTTCCACTGATTTCAGTAAGAGTTTGACAGAATTTCCTCCTGCGCCTGATATCAAATCTAGCTGTATGAGAACAGACAATGGAATGTCACATTCTCAGTGGATAGAACACAGCACAGCTCTGCTGATTTGTACCAGCTGATCAGATACTTGCATACATTTCAGACCCAGTTTTCACCCAGTGGCAAGGTTTTTGGAAAAATGACCAAGAACAGAAAACAATATTCATAAAGAATACATTTTTAAATTTAACTAATCTCATTAATATAGAGAATAATTTTTAATTCCTTCAAATGAAGGAATACAGTTCTCTTTTCTGTTTATTTCTAAATCTTCGCTGAATTTCAAGGCTTAAGAATCAAAGTTTTAGAATCACTACAAAGTTATCAACAAGAAGGACATCTGAACTACTTGGGAACATTTGTACTCCTGTAATTGCCTCTGGCATATGAAATAAATAAATTTATTATTATTAATAATAATAGTAACAATAATTTGTCTATAGGAAGGATATATAGTACAGCGTTAATCGTAGTTTAAGCTTCTCTGGCATAGGTGGTTAGGACAAGAGTTAGAAATTAGGTGCCCGATGTGCTAAAGCATCTTGGTTACTAGATGAGAGCATTAGCTGTTCCTCTAGCTGTGAGTGTGAAGGATTGGATGGCTGCAGCAGCCATCCATGTTTTGGGTTCCTCTCTCCTGCAGAGATTCTCTGTTTGTGAGGAATGAAGATGTACCGTCCTACTTCCAGCTGTGCAGTAATTCTTTACTGGTGATTTTTTACATTTTGTCAGCAAGTATTTTGCCAAGGTAAACTGTTTTTGTTTGTTTGTTTGTTTGCTTGAAGATATGTATTAACTTAGTACAAAAGAAGATCATCTAGGGAGTAAGGTATGTAGAGTTTTCTTTTTTGTTAATTGAATTATCACTGTCATTTGATAAAACTTTTGAAGGAGAAATTTCTTTGGTGTAACACATAGCTTATAACTACAAAATAACTTAAATATCCCCAAAAGAAGGGATTGCATTGTGTTTGAGTTGCAACCACTAAAATGACAGGATTCACCTCTCAATCTTTTCTGTTTCCTGTGCCTTAGTTTCCCCACTGGCTATGTAGAAAGAAGGCGCCTTCTTTCCTCTGTACTTTTAACTATAATATTTAAAGAGGTGGATGTATTCACTGTGTATTATCCAAGTTTGCTCAAATTTGTTTAAATCCTCTGAAGGTGCCTGATGGGGAAGAAGAGGTGCTTGTCTCCAGTTTCTGTGATCCTGCTGACACTGGAGATACCTGCTGTGCAGGCTTTTCTAACTCACCTTGCTTGGTATGACCGACCTCTCTGTTCCATGGCAGAGCCAAGAAGCTCTAGCCAGGCATGAGGACCTTCATGCATGAAAAGCAGTGAAGAGCCGTTTCTCTAAAGCATGCAACTCTTGTATATGATATAAGATAACAGGTGGATACCAAGAACTGAAGGCAACAGAATGAAAGAGAGGACATGCTTCCACAACTTGGCAAAAGCAGTCTCCAAAGTAGCTGTATGGATGGCACACCCATCTGTCCTCCACACAGCTGTCCTCAAACAGCTATGGAAAAATAGCTCAAGGAGGCCTAGTAGACTGTTTGTCCTCTAGCTCATGGACACAGTGCCTTGTGAGCCCTGGAGGGCATCTGCTCATATCCAAACTGTGAAAGAGGCTGCTGTGCCTGCCACATTGCAGTTTCATAGACACACCAGTGCTTGCAGTACTGTCAAAAGGCGCTTTAAAGCCCATTTCAGCAGCAAGCTCACTGGATTCTGTGCCAGGAAATGTTAATTACTGTGGTGCAGCGTTCTGTTTTCTGTGGTGCAATAACAATTAATTTACACCATTTGGAAAAACACTTTTTTTTATTAAAAATCAATAGAAGCAAATCAACACAGTGTAAGGCATACAATACCAAAATGAAAAGCTCTTGTTTTTGTACTTGGGCATCCTTAATAAAATTGCACTGTAAATTCAGGCAGTTTGTCTATTGTAATCTAATGAGAAGCTGTCAAGCTTCTTTTAAACATTCTGTAAATTACCATGCATTGGGGCAGCCATTTTTAGTCAAAGAATTGAATAATTAACCCCCAACTTGTAAGTCAATATGATGATGGTGCAGGTGCCACTGCATTTGTCTCACTGCATCACCTATGCACCTGACAATCTATGGAACCCATTTTGAATCAAAATGGAGGTTAATTTTTATTTATAGTTATAATTAGAAAAACACTAGCTCTAATGAAAACTGCTCCACCACTGGAACATATCACCACAGAGTAAGTTCCACAGCAATTTTTGCATTTTAATAGGTCAGAGAGTAACACAAATGAATTGCTTCTTCCTGGGGGAACTTGTTTATTCTTCAGAATTTAATGATTTACTGGAACGTGGATCTCAAAGAAAAAAACAACCCACAGTTGTTTTTCTACCATTGCCTCAACTGCACAAGGTGTTGCAGACCCTGAGAAGGCAGCTCACACCTGTAGTCATACAGTTCCTTAAGCTTCTCTGCACAAGGTTCTGGGGCTTACGTGCTTGCTACTCAGCACCCTGCCACGAGCAGGACAGGAGCTCAGGGACTTCTCCAGGATGATACAGCTCTACCAGGGAAGTGCTCCTTCGGCCCACAGTGGGGTACATCCAGCTGCTACAGTAAGGAATGCTTTGCCTTTAGGCACAAGCTACTGCTCCCCTCCCTATGGCCCACCACCATGATCTGTACATTTATGAGTGCAGCCATTGCAACTACAGCTGGCCTTCTCTGACTCAACCAGAGCAAGAAGAAGTAGGACAATTTTAATCCAGTAGAAGCACTCATGGAAGCAGCCAGGGTCATATCACTCTGAAAGGGCATATCATCATTTCCTCTCTCCAGATAGGACTACCATGGGCTTGAGTTTGACTGTTGTAACAGTGAATTGATTTTTTGTGTGAAATGATCTAGCTGCAACAGTAGATTTTTCAAAGCCATTTGGTAACTCATGACAGTGGACTGGAAGGACAGGTGTCACCGAATAAAAAGGTATGAAGTGAACTAAATTTAAAAGGAATGCAGAGGTTGTACAAAACATTTGCTTTTGTACAGTGATGCTGGGAAAATAGAAACAGTTACAAAAGAAGACTTTGAAATATAAAGTTTCTCAAAACAGGATATTTGATTTGGATGGTATCTAGAAATTGTGAAAGCTTGGCAAAGTGTCACTGAGGTACTGCGAAGTATTTGTAATCTGCATAATCTTTATATGCAACAGTATCCTTCTCAACAGTGGGAACTGGGATGTAACCAGTTTGTTATTGGGATGGCCAACGCTAATGTTGCTCTTACATATACATAAAAAAAAAAGCTTAACTTGCTCTTTGTGCATGTGTAGTGGAAATGCTAAGTCACAGTCTGAAAGAGTGACTGAGCACCTGATAGAAAGGCAGAGCCAACCCTGGGGAGCTCAGGTGCATGCAATGCAGCTGAATGACCAGGAGGGGTGGAGCCAGGATCCACCCCTCCCCAGATCTATTTAAGGTTGGCAGTGGAGGTGAGGGCATCTCTTGCTGGAAATCCCTGTCTACCTGAGGTCTTCTAAAGATAAGCAGCTCTTTTCTTTTGCTACTGTAGCTGTGGCATTTAGGCTTGTTCTTATTTGCTGTAGCTGAAGGCTTTGCCACTCTGCTATTATCATCCCGTTATAGCATTACAGCATGGAGTGGTATATTTTCTCTTATATATCCTGCCTATGTGGCCTTCACTCTAAGTTTTGTCCTTTGTGTAGTAAAGTACAACAGCTCCTTACTCTCTGATTCCTGATCCAACTAACTATGACAAGCCCTGTAAATGTGGGATGATTATTAATGTTAATAAGCCTTTCAGACTCTTGAAATAAGGATCCTAAGCATATTCATATTGTATATTCATGATGTTTGCATATATATTCACATAACTTTGGGCATGTTTGCGAGTCCCACTGAGGTAACAAAAATATGTGCTTTAGGGCATGGGTGACCACCAGCTCTATGAAAAATACTGAGGAACTTTTTTCCTTCACAAGGGTGATTGATTACTTCTGGAATAACTTCTCTCAGAAACTATCACTTGATCTGTATTTGAAGCGTATAGAAGTGAACTGTATGTTTGTAGTATTCTCCTACTGCAGAATTTATGATTTTCAATAAGACTGTCATGATTTCAAATAGAAACAGATGTTCTGCTGGGCATCCTGTAACAGAAAATCAATAGTAGGTGAACCATAAGTAGCCCTTCCCTCCTGAGAGGACTCCACTGTGACAGCTGTACAGAAACAAGTTCACCATTATACTAGGCTAGTAGAGATGACAATAAGACCTGAAAGTTCTTGTGATGGGCTTAACAAATTCCCACTGTTTTGCACACCTCAGGGTCTTTGCCTGATGGCTTCTAGTTATTCTCCAGAGGAATTATGTGCTGCTTTCTATCTGCAGCCCAAATAAGCTTTTTAGTTATTAGCATGTACTTGTCCTAAATATTTGCATGGGTATGTTGGGTAGAAATGTAAGGGCTGAGGCTCAGAAAATGCAAGGTGTAAGGTGTTACCTGTCCCAAAGAGGTCAGTATTCATCTTATCCTCAAAAAAGACGGCTAGGGAAAAAAATAGGAACGAAGCAATGTTTTTGATTTTTATTCCGAAGTCTGCATGGAAAGAGGAGTAAAAATTTTCTCTTTCAAATATTATAGGAACAACACAATTAAGGGTTCTTTGGAATTGGAGATGCTTTACAGTCTTTAGATGTTTTGCTAGCCCTCACATTCAGGTAACATACAGAACATGCAAGAGGGATTTTCAGATGATACACTTTTTTTTTTTTAATTGATTTCAGAATACAGAGAGAAAGATCAGATACAAGCAAGCCCTATGGTTTTGATTGTGGTTAGCCCACTGGTTCTGTTTTGCTTTAAGTGGAAGCTGCAGAACAATGGCTTAAAAGGAGAAAAGGAAAACTGCCCCAGTGCTGAGGTCAGTCAGCCACTTCCTACATCCAGCTGTTTCGGTTTATTTTTTTAATTAAGTTTGGCTTAAATTAATGATGACAGTTTAAAGGGAACTTTTTCACCTATTTAGCTTATTTTATGTCTGAAATGGTCTTTTCTGCCCAACTGCATTCTGTTACAAGATTTGCAGTTAGGCTTCTAAAAGTTCCTGGTTTCTCCCCACTTTATTTTGTCATCTTTCTGCTCTGCTATTGCCCTCTGCCCTTTCATGCCCTTTTAAGGGAGGGCTAAAGCTATTGCTGCTGCAGTATGGAAACAAAGTGCCTCCTAATTGATCGTTAATACCACTGGAGTGTGGGGATGTTGGGAACTGCTAGATAAACCATTTACTCCAGCTTCTGGCTCAGCTCTTCAGCTAGTATAAATCAGCTGTCCTTCCTGGCTTCCTAACAACTCAGCAAGGGTTGTGCTGCTGAAGTGTTGTTGGTGCAGTGGTTCTGGTCTGCTGCTCTATAACAGCAGCAGGTCTTACAGGGCTGGCAAAATGAGAATTTATAACAGAATGACTTAGATTGGTAGGGACTTAAAGATCATTGAGCTCCAATCCCCCCTGTTTTGGACAGGGCTGCCAGTTTGTCTGATCCTTTTGAATACTCTAGATATGCAGTTGTCTTTGCAGTCCTGATGCTCTTTCTAAGCCAGCATAGTGCCAGCTTTTTTTCAAAGAACTTCGTGCTTGCTGTAGAAAAGGAAAAAGTCACCTGCTCTGGGGGTTTTGGTTTCATTATCATAGAGATTACTTAAACTTGTCTAAGATATCCATTTAAGCCACCTCTCCACACTTGTCTGCTTCTCTTTGCAGACCAGAGCAATTTTTTCTTAGATGGGGAGACCTTGCCTTAGTGGTTAAAATAAGAGCTCATGACTCATAACCAAAATAACAAATGAAGAGCCGCACCTTGTACCTTTCCACAGCTTGCTTGGAAAGCAGTAAGAATTTCACCATCACTCATAGCAGATATAAACATGATCACTATGGATGCAGCCCACTGTAAACAGTAAAACCTTACATGTTTCTTAAAGTGAAATGAATCCCACAGCCTTAGCAGTACTAAGCCTTGTGAAGCATAGAAAACTTCCTGGGGAATGATCTTTAACTGCAGTTTTAAGAGAAGGCTGCCAAAAATAAGCAGACTCTTGGTATGCTGGGCGTTAATAAGTTAGAATTAGGTTGTGTCTCATCGACTTCTCTCTTTCCAGTAAAAGTTAACTACACTTAGTAAGAAGATAATGAGAAATCAGTCCTAGGCCTGCTGTGAATTCCCGAGAAAAGTAGGGATGAGTTTGGAAAAACAATGGAGGATGCACTTCTTGGTGAGTTTATTTTTTTTTACTTTTTTTGAGCTACAGTTCCTAAACTGCAACTTGGTAATAGTTATAAATGTTTTATGTTGCTTGATTATGAGGACTTTGTACTTTTTTTTTTTTTTTTTTTTTTTTTTTTTTTTTGCATTGACTATTGTTATTGAAATAAATATATATTTGGTATAAGATCAAATGTTTTCTGTAGATATTAAGTGAAACCTCTCTTAGAAATCTCTTGGTCAAATTCAGATAAGATAATATACAGCTGTGAAGGTATCTTCATAGGAAGCTGCCCTAAATTAGGGTGAACAGCTAACTGGTACAACTTGCAGTAATTTTGTGTTTTGTGTACAGGTCAGACTCTAAAAGCAAAAGCAATTGAAAAAGGTCCTTGTCTCTGCACTCCTTTGAAAGTACCTAAAGCATCTAGTCTAGTTTGGATCTCACTCTGTCCTTCCTGCTTCATTATCAAGATGCTTAAAATGGATTTTAAATGAAAATAGAAACACTTGAAGAACAATCACATTGCTTTCTTTCAAGCAAATCTGCAGGACCTATTTTACTGAAGTTTGCGCAAGTTCAGAATTAACTTTGGCTGACACTGAACTGCACTTTATGTTCCTCTGTGATGAAAGTCTTTTCTTCATTTGGAAAAAAAAAAAAAATTATTTGGTTGTATTTCTGGTCTTTGTCCAAGGTGTTTACAACAAGACTCTAGCACCTTGTTGCTAATTTGGCCTTTGTTGGAGACACTACTTACGTTTACGCTTTTCTTTTATTGGCAGTAGCCACTGTGTTCTAGGCTTTAATCATCATCAGCTGAAGTAATCAGAACAGGGTTGCCAAAGCAAAAGCCCCCTTGAAGATCCATTGAATTCACATCTGCATGTACACTGTTTTCCTAGTATTACCCTTCAATTCAGCAAGGTCTTGGATACCTTGGAAACTCATTCTTGTTTTTTGTTGTTTTTTTTTCCCACCTCTGACTTAAAACCATGTGTAAAATACTTATTTGGGAATGGTGATGTCAGCTGAGCAGTATCATTTGCCTGGCTTATTTCAAAGTCAAGTTTTATGGAATTTATCAAATGTTTTTGCAGACTTACAAACCTACACAAAACTCCTCCTGAAATAAACCATTGTGTTAGCCAAGTTCGATGGATACAGAAGAGTAACAAAATGAGTACTTTCTTTGGTACATAATATTCAGCCCTTCACCCTGTTGATGGACATTAAGACACAGAGGAGAATTTGCAAGCTGGGATTTCTGGTCTCTGGACCAGTTAAAAAGCTATGGTTCCCTGTTGCTTCTCCCACCTCTCTGGCAGCAGTTGCTGTAGAAGCGGTGCAGAACAGGCAATTCACTCTTGGGACATCACAGTTCACAGCACCATGTGTTAACTTCAACAGGCATTGATTTCAATTTATGTTAACGTACCAGGCTGCAAGCTGCAGCAGGAGGGGTCTCTGGTTCGTGACTCCTGTCAGATTCAGAAAGCTGAGGTCATCACCTCAGCAGTAACCTCTTTAGCCACCAGAGCTGAATCCAATTCAGTCATGAATTGGTGCCCTTAAGTAATTCTCCTTTATAAAGGCCCAATGCAGTCATACTGATGTCAATAAGAAAGGAAGTCCCAAATGAGATTCTGATTGTTTCCTTAACATGAATTTTAAAAAGCAGTTGAAAAGCTAAAACCAAAATGACTCTGAGGAATGGATTGGGCATTAACATATCACTTTCATATTTCAAAAATTTGTGTTAACAATTTAATCCTCACAACTAATTCATAGGGAAATAATTACCACTTTGAAAGACTGACCTACCTAAGATTACATTTTTAGTGAGAAAATTTATGCCTAAAGAAAAAAAAATTATTAATATCTGGATGGACCTCTTCACTCAACATATACTTAATGTTTTGTATGTCAGAGCTGTGGAGAGGCATCCAACCTACAAAGGAGGATATAAAGTTTTGGTGAAAACTGAAGGCTATTGTAAGTAAGCTGTCATCTCAAAAAGGCTGATGTTATTGTACTTTCTAATACGAACATATAAAAACATGTTGGAAAGGAAAAGTGTTGCTCCAGAAAATGTCTTTCATTTTCGGTCTTTGGGCATCCTTACATCCTCCTGGCCTTTTTAGCAAACAAGTGATCGTAAAGCAAGTTAGCTGCTGCCTTATATCTCTGTGTCTGTCTGTCCATCTTGAGCTTCACCTCTGCTCATGGGGATACTTGCCCTGGTAATGATAAGGGAATAAAACCTCTGGCAGCAAGATCCTGTGGGAGGAGGGAGTGGGCAACCCAATTGTCATGCAATGGATTCGCCTTCTCCAGAGACAGCACAGCCTCATGTGGAGAGGAACAAAATCCATTTGCAATCTGAGGTCACCAGTCTCCAGATAAGAGATGGCAATGGACAGTAAGGCTCAGGCAGGATGCAGAACAATGCTTTTAATGGGTTAGAGCCAGCTGTAGCAAACAAGATGAAGGATTTATCTAGCTGCAAAAGTGGTACACAGCAGGCACCTCAGAGGGAAGGAGGGGAAAAATGAAAGAGGTTGAGGAAAGCAAGCAGCCAGGGAGAAACCTCTGGAAGATTCGGGCACACAGTTGGCTGCACTCATGCTTTATGTCACTGCAGAACATTAAAAGAGCACTTAAAAAGGTAATTAGCACCTTTTCATTGGACCAGAAATCAGAGGTGTAATTTACCAGAAGTCAGTGAACAATGTAAGAGATCTAATTTAATCACATTGCATAGCTTATCCGGGATGAAAAACGAGGAGCCTGGCTTGACTGAGTGGGTATGCCTCCAGCAAAGCCATCTCTGTCCCCCCTCTGTTGGTGAAACACAGCACGGGGTGCTTCTGCCTTTTGAATCTTGCTGCATAGTTTTCATTTTTTCATAGCAGAGGGTCTATAATATGCAGAATTAAATGCCTGTCTAGAAGAGATGACAGTCAAAATTATGCATCATAATACAAGTAGTCTCTCCCTGTGCAGGTGCTCCCAAATTCAAGAAGATGGGAGGAAACTGGGGCTTTCCCTATGCCCTGTGCAGATAAAGATGAAGACTGGCCTTCCAGTATTCAAACTTCAGTTTGGATTTCAGACTGTCCTGCCTTTCCTTTAGAGTTAGGAATGGGTAATTCAGCTTATTTCTATTCTTCTCATCAAATGAAGAGTTCAAAAGATCAATTTAAAAAAAAAAAAAACCTACTAAAATTTAAGTGCCGTATAAAGAAAGTAAGCTTTAACTCCATTATTTTTAAACCAAAGCATAAGTCAGGTTTCCTTTATTGTGATTTCTTAAATAAAAATGTGAGCCATGGGTGAGCACAATTGTAAAGTCAAGCTGTTACCTCATTAACAAACCTGCAGTACAGCAAATCATGTTCAACATTACACCGCCTAATGAGGATTAAGCGTTGTTCTCTGAACACTGTTGCTTTTCCAAGTTTTCTTCTAGCTCTTCCTATGTGTTTCTGTGTCAGCATGGAAAACTTGGAAGGCCTGGCCACAGTGGCCAGAATTGAACCTTCTGATTATACTGGCCAGCTCTTGATAAACACTGACTAATCCTTTCTACCGGCCCTTTTAAAGGTTTTCATAGTTGTGTTTGAGAGAGGAGGCAGCTGGCCCTCAGCTGCAGAGCAGGGCTCTGTGCCCATGCGCAGCCCCTCCATTGGTAGCTCCTGTGAGGCCAGCAGGATGTAACTTACACAGAGGTGATGTGGCCTGTACTCAGCATATCAAGAGGACAGCTTCTCTTGGCTCCTACATCTGAGTAAGTAGCCCAGACAAGTAATGATCAGTCCAAGCAAAGAAAATTTAAAAAGTGGTAGTCAAATTTAATCTGGAAAAAGTTCAAGTTTGCTTAAAAAAAAGTTCAACAGGCAGTAAGGGACTCTTGGCTGCAAGACATTTACTCATCTCCTGATTTATTACCATGCTACTAATTATTATATCTAATTATATATAGATTTTCCTAAGGACATTGGCAACATAAAATGTACGTTGAAATCTTACTCTGCTATTGTTGAGTTGGCTCCTGGGACATGAGGCATTGAACATTTGTATCAATGCTGATTTCAGTGTTTTTAAGTTGCTTAGCCACACTGTTAATCTGTATTGTTTTGAACTTCTCCTTGTTCATTAAATCTATCTTCTATACTCTCCAGGTGTAAAGAATATCTCTCCCATTCTCACATTTTCCTTGCACCAGATGTTTATTTTCCCAGCTGGCCTTATTTCTTTCATAATCTTTTAGAATTATTTTTAAATCTAGACTGTGACTGTTGATCATTCCAAGTTTCACTGTAAAACTGTGTCATGTGTTGCTTTTTCCTTTGTACTGCAACCTGGCATCACTCTCTTGAACCCTTCTTTTCTTGGGCAGGATTTGTATTCCTCCTTAGTGGATGTGATCTATTGTCACCTATACTCTATTTCATCAATAAGTAATATCCTACAAGCCTCTTGAACGATTTGGACCTGGACGATGAGTCCACATTAAGTGAATTAGAATGTGAAGCCATGAGGAAAAGATACTTGGCTATAAAGAACGGGAGAGAGAGAACACTGTAATGGAATAATTACTTTTCACTTTATCTATGAGTGGGTAACAGGAGAAATTCTAATTCTAACACTGGCATGTTGCTTCAGCAGCCCTACTTTAAAAAAAAAAAAAAAAAAGGGAGGGGTGGGGGAGGGGGAATATTCCCTAAATCATTGCATGTATTAATTTCTAAC
Organism: Centrocercus urophasianus; assembly: GCF_019232065.1. Lineage (NCBI taxonomy): Eukaryota > Metazoa > Chordata > Aves > Galliformes > Phasianidae > Centrocercus > Centrocercus urophasianus. The sequence continues at coordinate 22,846,315 of NW_024884722.1, forward strand.
CACTGATCTTATAAAGTAATCCCTTTAAAGCACCTCTGAAATGCTCCAAAAATCCCTGAGAGAGTTTCAACCAATTACACTACAAATGTCTTCAAATAACCATTGTACACTCATGTGGTAACTTGCAATGCAACTCCTGTTTCTTTGTCTCTTAATTATGCAATGATCCTGTACTGTGCTTGATGACTGTATTAAAATGTATAGCAAGCCGAACTGCCAGAATAGCCTTATCCAGTGAACAATGGAATAAGGATGAGCTGGGACGCCGAAGCTGTGACTGACATGACTGGATCTTCAGCGTAAGCCTTTTTAGGTGCTGAACAGATGGAATTTTTATCAAACATAACAACTACAATTACATATAGGAAGGCAACACAGATGAGAAAAGCAAATGACAGTACAATTGGTGTCCCCACTCTTGAGACATATGCAGAATGGAGGTAAAAACTATTATTAGAAATGCTAGGTTTATTTTTGCTGCTTACATAAACAAGCTAGATCTTACATGGCGCAGTTGTTTCTTCTAGTGAAAAGAATGAAAAGAGAGAGAGAAGTCTTGATTAACCTCAGATTGTTTAGTCTGTGCAGAAGTCTGAAGGAATTCCACTCTGTCCTCGGAAAGGCTGCTTTTATCTCCTTGTGAAAACATAGAACATTCCATTTTTAGAGGACTCTGGTGTTTTCTATTCTTTGAATTTCATACTGAAATGACCTAAAGTTCAAATATTCCATGATGGATTCTAATTGATTTCCAGTCAAGATCTCTTATGTCATCCTTCTGAAAAATCTACTTATTGGCATGCCATTTTCTCTGTTTTTAGCACTGAGTGTTTCTCCGGTTTTGCAGCACAAGGAGTAAAATGTATGCACAAAAGGTGCCTGGGAGAAATTGGCAGCGGCCAAAGGCAGCGCAATAAGGCTGTGATCAGGAAGCATGAAGCCAGAGACACAGACATGAAAATGTTAACAGTTCAAATTCAACACAGAGAAAACAAAGTGATGAGAATTATAAATTTCAAACATCTCTTTTCTCTTTTTCCATTGCACAGCAGTCTGACCACAGGTCTGTTTGATATTTATGAAGTACAACACAGCTGCATACCGCAGAAAGGGAGAAAACAAAAGCCATGCTCACAGAAATTGTGAAAACTATCTGCTATGTGATATCTCAGGCTGATGTGTGCTGTGAGCAGTGGTGGCTTTGGATCTCCTCCCCTAAGTCAGACCTTTCCTTGTGTTCAACTGGAATGCTTTCACCACGTGCCTGGTCAGTGCATCAGACCCTTAGGTACAGGTAAAATATTCAGAGGAAAAGGACGCCAGGGAGAAGGGCATTTTATTAAACCCTTCAGTTCTTCAGTCTGTGAAAAAAATAACAACAAAAACTTCAATATAATAAGAAATAACTCAGGCTTTTGGAAAGATTTACTGGGGCAGTGTTGCCTTCTGCAAGTTCTGTGTGTTATCTGTTAAAATGGATGCCAGCCGTTCTCTGTATTTTTTGTCTAAACTTTCCAAAACTCACCTGCCCAAGCGTGAAGTTATGACCTGAACTGAGGAAATATAAATATGCTGTTATATTTTCCTAAGCTGCCAGCAAAAGTTTGTAAACGTAGTTTCCAGATCACACCCTTGAACAGAGAGCACTGTGTCCTGCTCAGAAAAAAAAAGAAATATGTTGTCTTCTCTTTAACTGAAAATTTGGAAAGGGGCATGGCTGGACTTACAGAAAATGTTTTAATCCTTTTAAACATAGCTCCTTTAATTCTCAGTGTTATGGATTACCTCAGCTGCTACCTGACAGCTGTAAATTCAGTAGCTATGAAAGCCTTTTAACAGGTCTATTGCATGATTTCTGGAATAGCAGCAAGCTAGCAGGAAGGAACGTGCATGGGGTAGAACAAACCACTGTCCTGCATTTGGATGGACAGTAGGATGGAGAGACTGCCAGAAATTATCATGAAGGATGAGGAGAATTAGCACTTGGAATTTGTCATAGACCATAGCAATTCATATTCATATTCATCCATATTTTTTTGTGACAATTCGTTTTCACATGGTTCTCCCTTGCTACCAAGTAAAGCTTTTTGCATTAAGGTATTTCAGATGTGCTCAACATTAGCTCAACTGATTTTTTTAAGGATTTGCTCTGTATAAGGACAAGGTGAAGCACTTTCCTGCAAGCTCACATACTCCATGCTCCCCAGGTCCCTGTCAGAATAGTTTTTAAAACCAGAACCCTACAGAGCAGAGAGCCACTGCTGTCTGAAGAGGGGGGCATTTCACGCTCCATGAGCACTCCAGAAGTTTCAGCGAGGTTTAGGCAGGCACTAGTTAATGATGCAGATATGCAGGAGATTCAGCATTGCTGGTTACAGAGGAATGCGTTCCAGAAGGCAAAATGATATCAGTGTGAACAGGGATTTCTCCTGCTGTTGAGTCTTGCAGAGAATGATAAGGTCAGTACAGTCACCTTTCTTAAATGAAAACTTTTGATCCTAGAATGCACATAGATAAAGCAGAGGGGCATTACCTAGATGCTCCTATGTCTGTAACACATGGGAACCTTGAACGTGTTAGTCAGAAATAAACAAGAGGAAAGCATTTACAGTGAGAAAAGGGCCATCTCTGTTGAGGACCAGAAAATGACGTTCTTACTTGAGCGCTGGCAAGAATGAAATTGGAGCATGAAAGTCATGTTGGGAGGACTTTACTTTTGTCTGTACTGTTCCAAGGGCAACAGATCTCCAAGAAGGGGCAGCCTAAACTTTCCAAGATGTTCTTCCTCACTACTATTTCTGAACTATTTCTCAGCTAACCACAAAAATAAACAGTGCTTTGTGAAAGCTATGTCACAAGATTTTTTTTTTTTCTGATGAGATGGTTTTCAGTGAAATAAGGTAAAATGTGACAGAAATGCAGTAGTAAAAAGCATATTTGGAAATTAAGGCCTGAAAACCATAATTCCACTTCTTCTTCTTTTTTTTTTTTTTTTTTTTTTTTTTTTTTTTAAAGCAGTATTTGTTTTTTAATGATGAAAACAGAATCACCAACTGTTTTCCAAACTATATGTTTCCTAATAATAATGTAGAAGAATTTGTAGGACTCCTTAAAACTGACATGAAAGCTGTCAAAGAAGAAAAACTATCTCGAAACCACAAAGTTACTTTTCTTATCAGACACCACCACACAGAGCCCATTCAAGTTTTCTGCTGTGAAGAATGAAGCTGACAGTTTCCACAACTGTAGATATTCTGAGCAAGAAGTGAAGAGTTAGGCCTAAATCACAAAGGCAGCTGGAGATGAACCATGGTGTTTGGTAGCATTTAAAGAAGCAAATGGCTCTGGTGAATAACTCCCATGACTTGATTAGTTATTTGAAACATCTCCTGAGAACAGAATGTGCCATTCAGAAGTCAGTGATCCACTAATGCTTCTGCTATTGCCTTCCCGAATTTGGCTTAATTAGTTTGAAATATTGAAAATGAAGTATTCCAATATTAAATGTTTTCAGAAAATTAAACACTGTAACTGTAAGGGAGGAAGAAATAATTTTGAATATTGTCAGCATCCTGATTCACTCATCAGCAGGAAGGCAAAGAATGCAGACATTGGAGACCATGGCTATAAAGAAGAGAGCATCATCTAGAAGAAGGCAGTGTGGTTTATTTTTGATGTGCCATTGTTTCACATCATTTGGTAAAGATTGGAGCAGAGTTGGAAAATATGTGTGATACAGTGTGTGGCAGTATATATCAGGATGTCTCAGAATATAGCATAATATACAGAGTATAAACCAGACAACACCATTTTGTTTGATTGTTTTAAAAGATGAAAGTAGTTCCAGTACCAGCTGGGTATTTGTGCAAGTAGTCAATCTTGCAGGCATTCAGAAGAGCTCTAGAGGATCTCAGCTTTAAAAAGCAACAGAAAATGAACTTACTCTTTAATCAGTACAGAGTTTATGACTGTGCAGGTAACACAGCAATCTAAATGGCTGTTTGCTTGCCTGCAAGTGCAGTCAACATAATTTTAACCCTGGTAAGGTGCTAGAAGAGCGCAGACCTATTTCTCTCTTCTGTGTTGGTTGCGCTTTCCTACTTTGCAAATAACAATGGCTCCGAAGGTTTTGTAGCAAAGGTGTTTGAAATGTATTCAGAGAGAAGCTGAAGTTGTAATTGAGTTTTGAGAAAAAAATGCTGTCAAAACAGACTGTGAGTGTGAGGACCCAGAAGACCTGCAGGATGTACTGGGACAGCCTCTGTGCGCAAGGGAGAGCCTCTGGAGAAAGGTAAAATACATGACCGTCGTGCTGCAGGAGCTGGAGCTGGCTCCTACCAGCTCTGCCACCGTCTCCAAGCAAGCATGAGCTGTTCTCTGTGTAGCCATTGCTCCATCCCCAGTGGTGGAAGGCAGATCACGGCCACGAACACAGAGCTGGCTGTTGCTGCTGCTTAACAGGCTCTCGGCTAACACAATGGAAGGGAAACAATCTATCTCCAAGCTATTTGATGCTATTGTTCTGTTTATGCGTATTGTTAATGTTTTAAAAAGGAAAAGTAGAACATGCTGATTTTTATCTATGCGTCTGTTGTGAAAGGCAGAAGCAGTCATAAGAGCTGTTAGGAACTGTGATAGGATGGATGAAAGGGTGTATCAGAAATTGAAACTCTAAAGCTTCTTTTTTGGTAAGTGAGATATACAACTTTCCATAAAAAGGCATTTTAGGGGTGTGGGAGAATTGGCAGACAAAGACTGAAATCTGATACCTTCCTCAAAGTACTCTACACATTTTTTTTATTTATTTTTTCCCTCCAGCTTTAGAAAGGAAGGTTTAGAATTGATCAGAAAAGGATAATTCTGGAAATATACAGATACTTAGATTTAGATTTATTTTCTATGCTTTTCGTTATCCTTCTTCTCCTGAAATCATGAAGAGTTTCAAAGGGCTTTGAAATACATCTGTATTTCTAACAACTATATTCAAAATATCAAACCAAAGTAATTACAAATTAATGTTTTAAGATGAAAGTTAGATAGACAGGGTTGATTGCGTCCCCCATTCTCTCCCTCAGCTGTCCTGACCTGCTTATGCCCTGCCTTGCTAAGGAGCTGTTCTCGTTCTCCTCACATGTGCCCATGCCTTAGCAAATTCCACTTGGCCAGTGCTAACAAGGGTGAATGCACATACACTGCACCAGTTATTGCTAAGGCACAGGGAAAAGTTTGTTACAAAACCATTTTTGTTGCCATGTGAGATTTGTCATGCCAGCATAAACCTTTGTGTGGAGAACTTTATCTATGCTTAGCATGATAATGGTAAAGCAGACATAAGTAAATTAACCGGTACAAGACAAATGTCAGTGAAGTTAGTTTAAGAAATTTAAGCCAATACAAAATGAAACATGTTCCCTTAGGAATTGCTTGCTGTAGGGTGTTTGTGTAGCAGATTTGCATCTTAATTTTAAAACCAAACCTACGTAAATGTTACTTCCTATTTGGTTTTCCCTTTGTTTTGCCACGGGCTTCAGCAAGCAGCAGAGCAGTCCCAGGGGCCAGATGTGGAGCTGCAGTTGCTAATCTCTCTCCCAGCTGTGAGCAGCAGCTGTGAGGTGGCCAGTAGCCAGGTGGTACCCATGCACATCCCCCTTGTAGGGAGTAGCACTGTGAGGAGTATGGTGCTGCACTGACCTACAGAACAACAGGGAGCTGCTGGCCCTGAGGCCTGTGTGGAGGTCTGGCAGGCTTAGAACCTCACCAGAGACCCCAATGCAGTGCCAAAGCAGTCTTGCTCAGATGCCTGCTGATCTCCTGGGCAGCAACAGGGAGAGCAGCTGAGATGTCCCTGTGCTTACAGCTGTCCCTGCAGAGACCATGCTTTTGAGCAAAGAGTTGTTGGTGTCAGGGGAAGTTTGGGCTGTGCATGGTTACCTCAGCTGACTCACCTCTTGATATCTTCTGCACATATGTTGATTTATCTGCCAGGAAACAGAGAAACCTGGTAACTCTCAGTGGGATCCATTACGATAATAACAAAAGATATAAATCAGATGAATTTTGTTTGACTTGTAAGGAAGGGGTTGTGGTTTTACCATAAAAGTTTATTCAAGCTGAAGCATTCTTAAAGATTACTATGCCATCCAAGGTTTTACTTTATTTATGAATATATACTAAGAGGGTAGAAATAAAGCTGCCCTGCAGATTTGCTCCAAGGCCTCTGTATGAGTGTTCAGCTGTAACAGAAGAAGTAAAACAGAGCAACTTTGGAAGGCCAAAGTAGATGGATATGAAAGGAATAACTTTATATAAGCTCACACCTGTAAACACTGTCAGGTGCCTCTTTCTCTCCCCTTAAACATCTCACATACGCCAAACAGAAAATTTGGGAAGTACAAAGATTCAAATTCTTCCCTCTAGCCCTCTCACCTGCTTCAGGTCTTGCTTCATCCTCTACTTTTCATAACCCCACATCCTAACAGCCCCTGCCTGTTGCTCCCTGTTGTACTGCCTGACCATGCTCTCACACTCATGGCAGGAGCTGCTCCCAGCTAGCTCCAGAAGCCAGGCTCAGCCTGGACACAGTGCACATGTGTCCACTGCCCAGCACCCCACACCACAGACTATCAGAGACAATCCACAGTGCCGCTATCTGACAGCACTTGATTCATGTTGTGTTTTTTTTTTTCTTTTGTACAAAGCAGCATGTTCCAGCTCCCATGTTTACTCTCCATGTCTCTGCAAGAATAAAGTTCCTCTTCATTTCAGTCAGTGGTGTGAAATGCTGAATGGTCCATAAAATCCCTCACCCCCTGTGAGATGGCCACCAGTGTTATATGGCTCCTGAGAGGCCGATCTCTTGTAGTGTTAGTTCAAAAGAGAAAAATCATCCCCTGTGTATAATGGTGTCATAAAGGATCCTCCTTTGATGCACTTGATTTTTTGAGTTAAGAGTTTTCTGCTCAGAGCTGTGCTATTTAATATTTTCCTGTTTATTAATAGCAGCAGTGTCAGGCTAGGTGAAGTCCTGTTAGCTGCCTTTACTTGTCCAGAAGTAAGAGAGTGACAAAATTTGGTGCGCTACAGTACAGAATTCACCTCTCCAGCTATGCAAAGGTCTTGAACTACTTGAGACCTAGACCTGATGGGATTCGCTGATCCTGTTCATTCATAAAACATGATGTGCTGAAATAGGTCTGATCTTATGGTCTCTTTGCCAGTGCCATGTCTCATTTCTTCTGGTTGTCTTCTGCCAGATAGATCAATGAAGCTGGCAGTGCTACCTTGGGTGGCAGATAGGGTCGCTTCCTTCAGAACTACCAATCCTATGCTTCCTTTCAGGTTGGATATTAGAAAAAATCTCTTCTCAGAAAGGTGAGGTATCAGAAGAGACTGCCTAGGGAGGTGGTAGAATGACTGTCCCTGGAGGTGTTCAAAAACCGTGTAGATGAGGGCACTGAGGGACATGGTTTAGGGAGAACTGTGGCAATGGGTTAGATTGGATGATCTTAGTAGTCTTTTTTAACCTTAATGATTCTATGATTCTCTGATCAGACATGCTTATAACAGCTGCTTCTTGCTTTGCCAAAAAAGCAGTGGGTGAAAGAGGGCCGGGAAGCCTCCAGAAGCTCCAGCCATGGGCAGGCTGCGCAGGCAGTGAGAACAGGAGCACTCTGTGCTAGCTGGAATTTCCTTTCTCTCAGCTGCAGCTGGCACTCTGGGCCTCCCAAGGACAAGCGCAATGAAGTCCTTTTTCCAGACTAAATAACCATGCTAATATAAGCAGCTCTCTCAGAGGCTTGAATATTTTTAACAAGATTCTTTTGATTCAAGTCAAGCAGGTCTCTTCCCCCGAGCTCTTCCAGAAGCACAGAAAGGCTTGTGGGACTTCCTGAGAGCAGTAACAGAATAGGCTGCTATTGCTATCCCTTCCGTGGCCTCTTCACAGACATCTTCCCCATTTTCTATGGGTTTAGATGAACCTTCCTGAAAGCTCTTCAGTTTGAATTAAAGTCTAACGTCTCCATATGTTGAAAGTACTGTCTCATGGACTTGAGCAAGCTCTGGATCAAGCTTCATGCATTTTAAATGTCCAGTTCTTTACCAAGGAACTGGATTTAAAGTTCTTCCCAGTCTATCAAGATATCCTTGCAAAATATTGGCCAGAGCAAGAACATTTTGAGGAACTGCGGTTCTGTTAAAGGAAAGAATCTTACAATGAACATTTGTAGATGATCCATTTCAGTTTTGACCTGAGTGACACCGCACCAGGATCTTCCTCTGCAACCATTACATTAATTATCGCCCCTCTAGTTGGTAAAACCTTTGAGATGCCTCTCCTCATCTCTTCCAGAAACATCTACTGCAGCACTCAGATTGCAGCAGAGGGACATTTCTGACTGAGCCAATGCAAGATGTGCCCTTCCTTAAGGCAAGCTGCAAAGCAAAGGCAATGGCTGCTGTAGTTACTAATTCAGCAAGCTATCTGTTTCTAGCAAAGTATTTACAAAGTCCTCAAGTGCTGAGTTTTTTTCACACCTCTATTGATATTGCTGTTATGTATCTGCTGCATTGCAGTAAAAGGTAAAGCAATTATCATATATTGTTTATCTTTCTGTTTGGGAGAACTGTGAAGCTCTATTGAATGGTAATCTAATTTGTTAAACATGTCTTCCACAAAACCTCAAAAAGCTCTTTTAGTACCTAGAATTTCTGGTAATTTTTTACATCAATAATGTTTAGCAGTTTTCCTTGCCTCCTTATGCGTTTACTTCTGCAGTGTTATGAAGAGGACAATCTGAACTAACTGCTATCTGATGCCATGCAATCATAACAAAAAATATGAATGTATACCATACAGAACCATTTTCATTCCCTACTCTCATTTGATGCTAAGTAGCATTTCTGTGTTTTGAGTGGTGTTAGTGCTGATACTTGGTTTTGGAAGATGAATGCTCAGCCATACACAGGATTCAATTAACATTCTTTTATGACTGCATCCATATTTTTCTTAACGAGCACACTCCTTGGTGAGAGGGAATATTTACCTCATGGCATTAAATCCACAGTTATCTACCACAGTCATTAATGATCATATAGCAAATGGTAACCCCAACAGTCTGGCTACATTCCAGTTTGAGTAATTATATTCTGCCTCTCTTAATTTCCTTTTGAGAGTAATTGGACATGATAGCAGTCTACACTTGCTATCCTAAACTGCTCTGCAGGCTGACCACATCTCAAAGCTTAAGGACATAATCACAGTTTCCAATAGAGGAAATGTTGGTAGATTATCTCTCTTCTTGCCCCATCTTTTTATCACATAAAAATCCATTAATTAACGTAATACTAAAAGAAGGCATCTAGCAAATTCAACTATGTATGTATGGGACACTATACCATCTGCATAGTACTAGCTGTCTAGAGACATAAGCCAGGAGTTTAAATGTTCTCAGAAACTGATGAACTTGTTGATTTTAGGAAGCTGATGATAGGAATTGCTGTGTGTTTTTTGAGCCTCTGCCTTTGTCTGCATTAACAAGCACTTAGGCATAGGAGGAGCAGATGAGTACAACAATGCAATGAGCTGTGAGTGCTCTACATCCAGAGTGCATAAAGTTTACTTTAGATTCTATTTAGTTTGACTAGATTGGGCAACCTGAATGTATGTCATTTGAATGTTTCCTAAGGACTGCTTTTGTCCCTGCAAGGGGGGTTAGCACAACTAAAGTGCATCAGAAGCAGAGGTTCGGGTTTAGTTTCCTCCGAGAAGAAAATGATTCATCTGCACCAAAACTGCAAATCAAACCAGGGCAAGATAAATGTGAATGATGAGATTTGTTGTCTATCTGCTCTACTGCTCTGAACATTTGTGTGTTTGAGATCCACTGTAAACCGAAGTGGAATGTTATCTATTCAAGGACTGCTAAGGGACAACAGCGCTTAACAGAGTGTTTGTGCTGACCAATAGTGGGACCAGGAAATGGTAACAAAGCTCCTATCTGACTCCTGATTTATAAAAAGAGTTTTTTGGGCAGGAGATTCAAAGAGACAAACATGCTTCAGTAGCCCAGTGGGGGTGCAGTCTTCAGGAAAAAGATTCTCCAGCCCTAAGGAAACTGTTCCAGATGGCAAACACTGTGACAGAAAGAACACACAGAGTTTATTTGATATATGCGGGTTTATTTTAGAGTTGTTCCAGGGAGACCAAGCAAAGAAGCAGTGTTGCTGCCCATTTATACTGCAGAGCACTCAGATGTAAAAGCTCTTAGTGCAGCAGGAGTCACAGCAGCTGCAGCAGCCGGCGGGGTCTCCAGAGCCAGCTTGGAGGACACCTCAACACCACAAGGTTACATTAGAGTAATACGCAAAATCTTCAGCATCAGCAGAAAGCAATGGGAAATGTTTTCTTTCATTTCTGATTTAGTCAGACTCCAGATCCAGAACATTTTTTAAGGGATTTAAGCCTAAAATAATTGTAAAAATGCTTAATTGTAGCAAATGTTTACCAGAAAGGTAAATACTGGAAGATGTAAAACAGAGGGGGGTTAACACTTCAATTTTTGTGTGTGTGTGTATCTGTGAAGTTAATACTGTGAAAAGCATGGAATTAACTACAGGTTTTTGTTTTGCTTTGTTTTTAATGAAAAGTAAATGTGTCTATGCAGAGATTGTTCCAGTTTGGAACAGGAAATTCTCTGCATGCACCATATATCCCAGCAACTTATTGTGTGATAGGGAAGTCAGCCTCTCTGAAAATGAATATGTTAGAGCTAGCAGTAACCAAATCTGAATTGTCCTAAAATGAGCATTAATCTGGAAGGAAAAAGGTAAGTAGATGGAGCCTTTAGAACCGTGTTGCAAAAACATGTTAGGGAAGTACAGGCTCAAGGTCTTGTGAAATACATCGTTTAGCACTTGCTACTCTTGAGCCTAGCCACCTTCTTTCACTACACTGTTTATATTTACTCACCTTTTTGTGCCATTTGATCTTTGCTGGAGACTTACAATTTTCAGTTCATTTCAGTAACTTCAAGTGCAAACAGTACATGATCCCACCAGAAGTGATCAGGAAAATGACAGGTAGCATGGGGTCCAAGGCCAGGGGTCACCCAAGGTATCCGAGAGGCCAGGGAAGATTAAAACTCTTTCAAACATTGTCTTCTCTGTATTCATATGGTGCCCTGCACTGAGGACTATGAGAGTGGGTGCAGTTTTTCTGTGTTCAGCACAACATGGAAATGATCAACTACTCTGTACTATCACACAGGAAACACCTCCCTTTTATGGGGACACTGGAGGGAACAACCAAAGTGTTCTCTGTGCAGGAGACATCCAATGACCCAGATTTCCTCAGAATGGAGAATCCACATCCCCAGCCAGGGAAATGCTTCTTAATGTTCCCCAGGAGAAATAAAACCGCTGCTTGGAAAAAAAAAAGAAAAAAGAAGAAAGAAAAAAATAAAAAAGCCATAGCTGTAACGTAGTACCAAAGAAAGACAACAAAGGAATCAGTACTACCATGAAAATCCTGTGTCCTGTAGCAGAGGACTTACTAAATAAAACTTCCTTATGGCTATAGGTAGCAACTGTGTTTTGTGTTGTAGGAAATAAAGCAAAAAAAAAAAAAAAGAACTTTTAAATGGAAGAAAAAATCCTGCCCAGAAAACTGGTGATGAGTTTAATTTAGAGGTTGTGAACAGGGCACTCTTTTGGAGTGTCCCAGAGAGTGTAATGCCAGCAGGACCAGCTGAGTTCCCTGACCCAAACACACCTGCCCTGAGAGAGGGGCAAAGGCAAGGTACTCCATGTGATATGAAGTAACCTGTTCCCTGCCTCAGGAAAGATGAATGAGGAGTAACTACATGATGAAATCATGCTATCTCTGCCTGTCTTTTGTCCCAAAGTCCATTGCCATTACTCCATCACTATTAGAAAACAGAAGTCTAGATGCCAGTAGCATAAGAAAATACATGCCTCACCTCACGCAGGGTTTCCAGAACCCTAGGAAGTGATTGCAGTGCTTATTAAGGGCCCTTAAGCAGTCCTGGGGGATGTGCTTACCTAAGGACAGAGGCATAAACCAGCAGACATGCCGCCACCCTTATTGCCATTTAAGCTGTAGGTGTGAGGACTCAAGGTCAGCCCCCACAGTACTCAGCTATAATTCCCAGTCAACGGGAATTGTCCCTATTAAACTGAGTGCAGCTGCTCTAATATTTGAAACTCTACTTAAAAATAAATATTGATATGGCTTAAAGGGATTAACTGAGATGACTGGATTTTTTGTTAAAAACTTTTCAAGATAAAAATGAACCTTTTACAAAGTGTTCATTGTGTTTTGAGATGTTATTTCCTGTGATAAAATGGAAAGGGGGGAAAATTGCTATAATAATATATGAAATATAATAATATATGAAAATTCTCATGTTCCTAAACACCTATCTTTAAATGACCAAAAATAAGTCTCATAAAATTACACTTCAAGTAGCTCTGTGTGTGAGTTATTAGTGGACAGTAGATGTCTCACCAGTGTCAAAGAGGTAAATAGATCAAATTTTCTAAATCTGTATAGTTTAATGCTAGTGACATGAATTTGTCAGTCCTGACTTTTAATTGTTCCACTACTTTTATTCATGCTAAGTGCAGATTATTTACTTTGCTTCTCTCCATCAGTCATCCCATCTTTAAAATGGAAGCAATCTCTGTAGCAACTACAGAAAAGTTTAGAGAGGGTCAATGAACCCACTCCTTGCTCTCCACACTACAGCTGCAGCTTTCTCTTTGTCCACTGCTATCAGCATGGCAGCAAGAGGCAGCCTCAGCAGGCAGTAGGATGGCTGGCATGGAGTGGGTTGGGTACTCTGGCAGCTTCCTAGCACTCAGGCCAAACTGGGTTGAAGCTGGGGCACAGCTGGCAGCACACACACATGGCACACTGCAGAATGGCCTGGCTGCCTGGAGAGGTGCTCAGGCTACTAGAGAATGAAAGCAGAGATAATCTTGGATGGGTATAGATGTTACAAAAGTCTTTGAAATCAAAAGAACGCCAAAAAAGCTCTCATTTTTTTCTCTGTATGAATCCTTGAATTCAATCCTCGGCTTAGTAAACTGCTTCTTTTAGCAAAGTAAATTCAAAAATGCCGCAGTGATGAACAATGTAATAAAGAAAGCCATCATATTATTCTTGAATGAGGTTTAATAAAAATCAAATAAAAGCAATTATATGAATTTTCAAGAGGATCACCTTTTTCTTCCCTGAGGTATGAAGCAGAATGAATTCAGGAAATTGTTCAAATCAGAAACTTGAGCTGCACAACATAGCCAGTGTTTGCTGTACAAAGACAAACAGACATCTCTTCCCAGGCTAGCAGTCTGCTCGCTGGCGGAGTGGAAATTCCACCTGTGGGCAAAGGAGGGTAATTAAAGAGGCACAGCAATTTCTTTGTAGTAGTGCTGGCTCTTCGACTCCAGAGAAACCTTCATCTTTTCAAGTATTCATGCTCTTCTTTATTTATGCAAGAAGAAATTGGACACAGTGAAACACTTAGAGCTGCCACAGATCTCTGTAAGCAAGTATATGTGAACTGATATCCATTAACATGTACCACATGCTCCTTTGCTCTCAGAGGGCCAGGTTTACCATTTTTCTCTAACTTACGCAGTCATTTAGGTTAATAGAGAGCATTTGCAAAGCACCACCAAGTAGGACCAATCCTGAAATATTTGTCTTTACACTTTCCAGTTGGATAGTTAAGTGAAATCCAAAATTTATTGTGAGATTTCAATGCCATTTTATTTTGCCAATTTTTATTATTGTGTTATTTTCAATGCCATTTTAAAAGGCAGAGAGCAGAAATGCATTATATCAATATTTTTGTTTACTCTGATAAGAGGAAAACATTTTGTGCTGACTCTCATTTCAGTTGCTTTTGTTTTCAATATAATGTTAAAGTAAGTATTGCAATATTGGTGCAAAATGTTGATGACAAGCATGGTTATGCACATTTTTTACAAGCTATCTACAGTGTGTCCACTTTCTCAGATTCAGAATGAAAACAAATTCTGAAGTAAAAATCTTACTGTTAGATTAAAATATATAGCTAGATTAGATTAAAATATATAGCTAGGTTAGACACTGCTTGGAAGTCAGATGCAGAAGAACTCCATTGCCTTCAAAAGAGAAACTTCTGCTTCCTGCCATGTTCCAGGAGAGCAGAGGTATGTCCTCTGTATTATAAAGCACTGGTATACAGTAACTAAATATTTGAAAGGAGCAGATTTTATTCTGCTTGACTTGTATTTATAACATGCTTTGATATCTGCAAAAGGAAGACAGCTGAAGTTGGATGGAAGTGGCAGCCAGACACTGTTATCAGGTGCCATATTTTCACTGTGAATGTATCACAGCCTTGTACTCTTGGTCAAATCGTTTAGAGTATGAATCAGTTTTACAGGCTTTGGTCCTTACATATCTCATGTAATCCCATCTTCTTTGAGCCAGATTCTTGCTCTGCAATCTAACTTTCCGTGGCTGATCTTTGGTGGCCCATCAATTAGTAAAGCAGACACTGACTTAAAATGTAACAACAACTTTGACTCTAGTCAAAACAATGTAAATGGAAAAACATAGCAACTCCAAAGTAACACTCAATGAGGCAGAAAAATAGGGAGACAAAAACTCTGGTCCTAATCTTGCAACAAATTGTATGCAAATATTGCCTTGGGGAAACTTTTGGGCTGTGATATTTTTCCTGTTAAATATTCTGTAGGATTTGGGCCTTAACTTTATGTCACAGAAAGAGAATAACAGTGGAGAGAGGTTTATATCTGTACCTACTGATGCCATGTAAGATTCATTGTTCAATGAAAAGAAAAGCAACAGGCTTCTTGTTATCTATCTTTCATAATACTTGGAATGTAAGTGCTGTTGTGCCAGACTGCCAGTTATTTGGCACACATTACCTCCAGAAAAATGGCTAAGAACTGAGAAATGCAGGTTCTTCAAATTAAAAGAGGAAAAATAATCTCACTACAGGTGTCTTAAATATTTTGTGAGGTACATGAACTCCACTCTGGCAAGTTGTGTCTTTCACATACATATAAAAAAGCAAAATGATTGGTCATATATTTGAGAGTCATTACCAACTACCATTTCCTCCAGATCAATTCAAAACAAGTAAAGATACATGTTTAATATCAGGTAAAGGGAGCATTTTATTTTTTTTTCTCTCATTTGCTTGTTTTCAACTTTATATTTGGAAAGGCTGGTTCTGATTTTCTCTTCTCAAGTCTTCAGAGCCTCCAGTCACTGAGAAGTGACTCTAAACAATTATCAAAGAAAGCAACTTTGAGTAGAGGACAGGTGCATTAGCAGAGATTGCCTATAGTTTTCTTTTACCTGTGAAAATGACAAAACATACAGCAGCATGAGAATGTATACTTTCCCCCCCCACTTAGAAAAGGTGCCTTTTGATTTCAGGACTTTGATAGACTACCCAGTACTTCCGTGATCTAACCTTCTAGTCGTATTAAGACAGGATAGGATGCAGTGTTTGAGGTGTCATTGCTAACCTCTGTGTTCCCCACAAGACTGTAGAGTCTGGACTGAAATAATTCTGAAAGTCTCCATTGAGTTGTATGCAGTATTTAAACAAACTCCCATAACAGTAGCCCTATAATGTACGTCATACATCCTTTCACCTGGGTTTGGGATTTTTCCAGGTTTTTAAAGTTGAAGTCTAGGTAGTACTTAGTGCTCTTAAAGGTAATTCTACATTTTGCTCTAGCTACCAGATAGGATCTAAATACTGCATGCCAGCTGCCAAAAGAAAAGAAATTCAGAAAGGAAATATGGAAAAGTGGGGTTGGTATAAAGAATTTCATCAAATGTCAGGAAGCCATTAATTTAGGACAAACTTGCTATGTGTTCCTCTGTTTTGTTTAAAACAAAGCACTGACAAAAAAATGTAGACTTATGTACAATAACAGGAAATCAAACGGATGCTATTCCAGCATGTATACTGGAAAATGCATATGTATAGAAATTAAATAAAAAAAACCCTTTGGTTAAAAAAAAACAAAAAACAAACAAAAAAAAAAAACCACAAGATTACTTTTCAGCTTTTAAATTTTGGAAGGTAAGATGGAGTGGAACAAGTGTGATTCTGTTTGAGATAATAGGATAATTTTTCCTCTTTAAATGAGCAAGCCTAGCAAGCAAACACTCACAATCTTCCCTCTGTGATCGTAATTGTGATGCCGCAAATAGGCAATAACTGCCTGGCTGTGGCTCACATGAGGGATGAAGCCGATGGGCTTTGTCTGCTCTATAGAGAGAAAACTTCACAGTGAGTTTGTGGAGGTTAGCAAGGACAGTACGTTCATGTGGTTTTGCCTACATTTCAA
The DNA here is from genome assembly GCF_019232065.1 of Centrocercus urophasianus. Lineage (NCBI taxonomy): Eukaryota > Metazoa > Chordata > Aves > Galliformes > Phasianidae > Centrocercus > Centrocercus urophasianus. The sequence continues at coordinate 22,862,719 of NW_024884722.1, forward strand.
TGAAAATGACTCAACACAGTGATTTAAATTACACCTGTACTGTGGCTGGCTTGTTGGAACGAGGCACCTGCCAGTTCAGCTCCCAAGTGAGAAACAGGTTCAGGTACAGGTTCTGGTCATGCGTTAGCCATAGATTTTTAAGCAAATCCAGTTGCCTAGATTTCCAAGAATATCTTCCATTCCTAGATGTTCTGGTTGTAAATATTTAGCAAAGGACACCTTCACGTGTCCCAACATTTAGCACCAAGATGTCATTTGTGTCAGAAATGCTCATGCAAGGATCTCAGGGTAATCAGTTCATTATACAAACACCACTTGTGATACATATCAATATATTTCTATTTATTTAGATCTTCTTATATTTAACAATATTTATTCATATTGTTCATGCAGACCAAAAGAATCACACAGAAGTAGGAAATAAGCCTGTTGCTAACTGCAGTGTTTTCATGCCCATGCTATCAACTTGGAAGAACAGTGGACATGGTCTTCAGAAAGGATAACGTTACAACTCTTCTTGCGAAGGAATCTAAATGTCAACTGCTTTTGCAAACCTGATGAACCAAAACACTTTTCATAAATTAGGCATTTTTCTTACCTATGCAAACGTACTTGTGTGGCATGTGGAGAAGCACCAAGTCTGAGGGACCTTGCTGGATTGCAGGCTGACTCAGATTGTGTAGTCATGATGCTAGAAGCAAGTGTTTATGATACGAGTTGCCACTAGACATAAACATCTGAAAGCCCTTTGGTCCTGCAATAACAAAAATTAAAGCACTAACTTAGCCTCACAATACTGCTGTACAACAAAAACAAACTGAAATAAATTCCCTACAGACAGATAACCCAACTCACCTGCTTTCCAGTCCAGTTTCCTGAACACAAACCCTCTATTTAAAGAATTTTAGACACCCTCTACTCTATTATCTGAGGAACAGATTTATTGTAAAACTAAAGGAAATTAATTTCAACAGATCACTGTTTTAGCAACATTTATTTATTTAATATCAGAAAGAATACAGTTGTGTGCAATCCTCCTTCAAGATTGTGAATGAATTAACAAACATGTTTCTGCAAATCCAAAATTTTAAAATGATGATTTGCCATCTTTAATCTCTATCAGGCATGAATACAGACATTCTTACATGATAGGTGTATGGGAACTGCTGAATCACAGCCTGAACCTCTGATTGCTCTGAGGCAAGCAAAGAGTCAGTCCTGGGTGCACAGGTGAAGGCAATTCACCTGTGCTGCTGGAAGGGGTGGAGCTTGTTCCACCTCTCCTAGACCCCATTTAAGAGCTGACTACGAGTGGCTTTCTTTTTGGAGATTTCTCTTCTTGGAGTCTTTTCAGTAAGCCTAGGATAAGAGTAAGCTTTCCATCCATTCTTCTTTGCTGTGATAACCTGTTTAGCCTAACTTTCCTGTATATTTCTTAATTATAACATCTGTATTTTTGTATACAATGGGAAATAAAAACAATCCTGAAAATGTGTTCATTCTTAGAAATGAAGTAGAAAATAGCCACTATACAAGACAGTTTCTCTTGTTTAATTGGGTGCTAACAATTAAAATCTGCTTTAAAAATAATTTTTGCTAAATTTGTTCGATTTTTGTCATGCAGTTTTTTTGCTATGTTTTAATTTAGCTTTAACTTTTTTAAAGTGTCTTCAAAGAAATGACTGAAAGAAAACAACACCTGAACAATGTGGAATGTGCAGGGGCACAATGAACGTAGTTGCCGTGTATGTGGAGTTTTTTGATCCATGTATATAGACTTAGATTTACATAAGTAACTGTGTGGCTATGAGTCCCCTAAATCCTCTTAAAGCTGTGTTGTAAATCCCAAAGAAGCTCCCCTTTGTGTCTTGTCTTAAGGTATTTGGCCTTGGAAGCTTAAAGCTCTTGTGTTGGCTCCTGGTTGGTATTGAAGAAGCTGTGTATGAGCAAGCAATGTTGCAGAGGTGCTGTGTGGGCCAACAAGAACACCTGCAATGAGGTAGCACAGGGAGGTATATTTTTGCTTAAGTACAAGTCAGGTTGGTGTCTTTGGTGCTTTCCCAGTGGATGCAAGCCTCATGCATGCAGGTATCACCCATAAAAGCAGCATGTGGGTGAAGTGATTAAAACCTCACACTGTGTGTTCCGGAGCAGCCAGCTTTTTGTGTGAAACATCTAGTGGGTGCTCCATGTTGCAGCCCTCTGTCACACTGCCCACTGAGCAGGTCCTATCAGCACAGTGATACTGTTCTGGGAGCTGTGTGATAGCCACTGTGGGGCTGAACGCCAGCCATGCTGCTGGTCTGCTGGCCTCACAGTGAGATGCATGCTGCATGTTTGCAAAGCTCCCTTTCCTTCTGTGGCTGTGGTTGTTAAGGAGCACTGATCTCCCCAGGCTCCTCTGTGCCACCAAGCAGAGGTCTGTTTATCCCTGCAGCACAGAGTGGAGGGAAGCCCTGACTCCTCCCATGCAGGGTGGGTGGGGAGAGCAGGGGCAGAAAACAGGGAGTGCTTGAGCATTAGCTCTGACCTACCATGAAAGCCAATAATAAAAAAAATAAAAAATAAAAAATAAAAAATTATTATTATTCTAACTGACAAGAGTCTGCAAGAAGTTGTGCCCAGGCATGACAGTTCTGTTTGATGATAAAATAGTATCCTCTCTCCAGTTACTCATGCAAAATTATGTGTTTTTATTTAAGAAGTGTGTACTGAGCCTCTGCTTCCTTTCCTTCTGCACTAGGTTACATGACTGACACTTTTGCCATGACAAATCCATGAGTGTTTTAAAAATTTACCATGAAAACCCTGGAGCTTTAATTATTGTGCATTTACATAATTAGTGCAAATACATGCAATTACCATGTGTACCTACACAATTACCAGCTACAATGATGTACTAACAATCCTTATTAAACTTTGGTGGGGGAGGGCTGTGTTGATTGTATGCGTGAGGAACATCTGTAACCCCGTCCTCCTTTTCTCTCCCTTGCTGGAAGCAACCATGTGTTTAGGGACAGGGTTGGCATGCTGGGAGCAGCGACATGCTGGAAGTAGGTCAGTCAGCTGTCCAAATCAGACTTCCAGGAGGTGAAAATACAGGATGGATATTCCCAATAATGTTTCTAGGACATAGTTTCTGCTGTTAGTGCAATGCCATCAATACTTGATTACCCATGGGTTAATTATCCAAACTGTGAGGTAACTGTGCTACATCAGTATGTGTGTCTTTGCTCACATCTGCAGTTCACCTGAGTGAAATCCCCCAATTTCTAATCACAGCTGTACTTTTCTTGTCTTGGAGCTACAAGAGTCTACATAAAGCGAATCCTCTTGATGTGTCTTTGTGCCTTGTGGTGGCTGTGTCTACCTGAATATCTACTACAGTGTTTACAAATGACTTATTTTGATTAATCTTCTGCAAAGAAAAAATGTTCCGGCTCACAAATATTCTCTCTCGCAAAACGCATGCTCTCTGTTTTACAGAAATTGTTCAGTGTAAAAATTCATAGGATCATTAAGGTTGGGAAAAGATATCTAAGGTCATCAATTCCAACCGTCAACCCATCCACCACAACGCTCACTTAAACATGTCTGTAAATGCCATATATACATGCAGCTTAAACACCTCCAGGGACAGTGACTTTACCACTTCTCTGGGCAGCCTGTTCCAATACACTACTGCTCATTCAGAGAGGAAGTCTTTTCTAATACCTAACCTAAACAAAACCCAGAATTCTGGGCAAATTTGACTTAAGCCATCATGAAAGCATTAGATGTGCTGACTCAGTAGTTCTCTGGGCTCTTGTTCTATGGGAATTTTTTCTACTTCTGTTGGTTTGTGAACAATGGAATAGAGCAAGTGATGTAAATGACTGTACCTTCTCCTACTGTTTCCAGTTTTGCCCTTATTCTGGTCCTCAGCTGCAAGGAATTGCCTGTGGTATCTCTGAGAGGGCTTTGCAACAAAACTCCTTGCTGCTCTTTCTCTTCTAGGTACTGCCTTATGTAGGAAGGAAAATGGTCGTCTGCCTGTTTGTTCCCTTCATCTCATGAAACCTGGCTCAGGCTTTTTGCATGTAAGCCTATGGAGTGTGTGGTTGTACAGAAGAGCCTGCTTTTTGGTTGTTTGTCTTTTGCTTTTTTTTTTAACCTCTTCTCACAGTAGAAAGCCGTTGTGTCTATTAAAACAGTGGAAAAATTGACAGGCTAATTGTTGCTGCTAAATGCAATAAAGTAGTACTTTGGGCTCTCAGGCATGTTTTATGACCAATATGGCAATTACTGAATAAAATCCCATGCCCCAGAATGTTTATTTGTGTAAACAACTTATGGTTATTTATTCATATTTTATGAATATTTTTTTCAAAATTGTATTAACCATCCCTTGTGGTAGAAAATACAGTTGGTTGGGGGGGAAAAAAAAAGATATGCCACATACTAAATGGAAGGATCCATTGAGAATCTAGTCCTGAATGTGTTTAAGCCCTGTTTTATTCAGCATGATTAGCTGTGTTACAAGCCACCATTATGTTCTGGCAAGCTCTGTCTGATTTGAAGCAGTCCTCACTTTCCTCACAATAACACTTCACTTGCTGGTCTCTTTCCATGCTGGCTGGCTGGATCATTTAAAACCTCTCACATAAGTTTAGACCAGGGTTCAACCAAGATGTTTTCCAGCTGGTGCTGGTGGCATCTGATATCTTTTCTTCGTGATTGAGTCATGTAAGAGCTGAAAACAAGGGGAGAAACAGAAGTAGATCTTGGACCTCAGCATGGATGCTCTACAAATGGCTGCATTTGTTGTTCTTTAAATCTCATGGTCTTTAAAATTCAGTTCAAGCTTAAAAAAAAAAAAAGAAAAAAAAACTGTTTATTGTCAAAATCAGGCAGTAGGTAGTCAAATAGTAGAGCAAATACTGCTACCTGTCTGTGAAACAAGAATCCACATCATGGACAGCTCTGCTAACATAGTAAATGAAATTATTTCAGGGTAGTTATGTGCACGTCTGGTTTTACATAAGGTTACATGATTGCATTATTTGTGGTCATTCAAAATCCTTGGATGCTCTCTTACAAGAGTATGGTGTTGCATGCAGCTGGAAGATGATCAAAGTGCTTTGCTAATTATATTCTGCCTAAGTACATTCCCTGAAGTTAAAGCTTGGGTAAAATTTTGTTTTCTTTTTCACTTTTTCTTCCTGAATCTGTATAATGCAGCTTAAAAAAAAAAAATTTAGTAACAAAAGTGATCACAGTCCCTACTTAAAATCTTACCTTCAGTGTTTGGAAGATCATTTTCTTTATGGGCAAGGCATGGACCAGCTGAGTGACTTCAGCCCAAACCAAATTTTGGTTTGAAATTTCTCAAAGTTGAGATTTGCTTGGTTTTTGAATTTAGACTGAACTGGCTCTAACAGAGCATTGTCTTGATCTGCTTCAGAAGGGCAGATTATATGCACTAGGGTGAGGAGTGTTTATGTCCCTGTAAAAGTACACTTTCAGCACTATATAAATAGCACGTTTACAATGCTGCATTTCCTCAGCTCACATGTGAAGTTCCTTCTCAGTAACTTATAATCACGTGGTGTGCCTTCTCTTCCTATTCTTTTTTTTTTTAAATTTTGTTTTGTTTTAAGCTGTGTCCTTGACTCTTGAAGGCACACATCCTGGATTTTAATGCTATCTCACCACATCACATTTTTAAAGGCTTTGTTCCCTTTGCCAAACTAGCCAAGTCGCCTTGCTTAACCTAGCAGGATATGTCAGGCAGGGCTGTGTATGGTGCTGTAAGCCAGAGCCTGGTGCTACACAAAGGATAATGCATGCCCAGCAGAACCCTAGGCACCGAGCTGCCTGGTGGTGGTCACAGAGCCACGGTATGTGCAAGGCATCTGGTCATGTCAGCTGCCCTTCAGCAGTGCACCATGGTGAGTTTGGGGCTTCTAGGCATGTTAAATAACTTGCAAAAGTTTGGCATAAATAAGGGGTTGGCTCAGATGAGGTGCATTCTCTTAGAGACCAAGAAAAGTGCTGATGCTACAGCTCCCAGTGCTGGAGCTCCTGTACGGAGTTGTGTACCAAGTTCTGGTCAAGAATGACCATGGTACTGAAGCAGTGTATGCTGAGAAACGCTGAAGAGGGATCAAGTTGAAGATGACCTGTAGGAGTTCTTAGGTTTCAAAAGGGAAGGAGAAAAAGAGAGCCCAAACCTCCAGCCACTTTCCTCTTAATGTCGTGATTGTTTTCAATCTGTTTTTCTCAGTAAAATTGTTTACTTTTTTCCCTAGGACTCCAGTTGCATAACCACATACTTCCTTAGAGTCTTTGCATGGCAATTTCATGTCTAATTAAAGAATTCACATAAACCCTGCTTTTTTTTTTTTACTCTGTAAGAGATTAAAATGGCCATAGATTTTAGTACACTATGCAAGTTTGTCTGCACGTGGTGAAATGTGTACACACTGACTGAAGCCCCACTTGCCCATTAGGTTGTCACCCCTGATGTAATGTGGGTATGTTCTGTGGTACTGCTCCTGTGGCTCCGTGTAAATAAGTCAGGAGAAGATGCTATCCCTTCGGTTTGGGGCAGCACCAGCTGGACTGCTCTGTGAGATAGGCTGCGGCAAGGAGGGAGCAGCGGGCTGTTGGATGGGTGGGTGTCAGGTGAGAGCTCAGAAGGGCCTCGTGTCCGTGCAGCCCCGGGCCTCGACACAAGGCCACAGGTAGCTGGAAGGGAGAGCACTGCTGGTGTCAGACGGCGGTAGGGAATCAGTACTGCCCGTACAGTCGCCTGTGTGTATTGCAGGAGGGGTGCGCCATCCCGCAGCCCACGCTGTGCTCCTCTGGGTTCTCTTGAACTGGGCACGGCAGCAGCAGCCCTGCGCTGCAGCGAGCTGCGAGCGCTCATCCGGCACGACGCGTGCCCAGCCTGTGCGCTACCTCACCAGCTCCATCCCGGTGTGTGGTCGTAGTATGAGTTACGATAGCAGTAGAATTCATTTCAACTGCGGCTGAGAACGGGGGGAGGTTCTGCTTTAACACGCGATCCTATGGGGGCGGTGTCTCCGCCCGCCGCGGGTTGTGTGGCAGAGCCGAGGTTGGCAGACCCGCCTCGGGCACCGCGGGGAGCGGTGGTGGTGATCGCTTCTGTGCTGCTCCGGGCGGCCTCGCGGCGCTGCGCAACCGGGCCGACAGCGGGAGCGGGCGCGCTGCGCCCCGTACAGCGGCCACGCGCAGGGCTGCGGTTAATGGCCAACCTTATCGTTCAGGCCGATTTGGAGCAACCAAAGCCCGCCGTCCGCCCCCGTCTTTGTCTGAGCCAGAGGTTGTGACACCTCAGCTCGTTGCTGCCTTACGGGACGCTAATTGCAAATGAGAGTGGTGCCGAGGTGCGGTGCTGCCGACAGCCGTGCGGCTGCAGGGGCGCGACAGCCCCGCGGTAGAGCTGCCTCCCGCTCCCCCGGGCTGGGTCCGCGCAGCGGCGGGCACGGTGGCGGCCGGGGACCGGAGGCTCCCGCGGCGCCTTTAAGGGCGCGGGGGGCGCGCGCGGGGCAGCGGGTGCGCGCGGCCGGCTGGCAGCGGCATTGTTCCCTGACGTCACTGGCAGGCCGCGCGGCGGCGGCGGCTCTCCAAGTTGCCTTTGTTATTCGGCGCTCCCCGGCTGACACCGCGGCCGCACGCAAAACGCGGAGCCGGAGCCGCGCGGAGCGGCAGGAGGGCGGGCGGGGGGCGCCCCGGGGACGGGAGCCGCGGGCTGCGGCGGAGCTCGGCCCGGGCGGGCGCCAGCGAGATAGGAATAGGGAGAGGGAGGGAAGAAATAGAATCTCCCTCCCCTCGTTCTGTGACTCCTTCCCCTCCGCCGGCAGCGAGGCGGTGCGGGGCCGCTGCTTCGCTTGCGTCTCCTAATTGCGGAACGTGGGAGCCCCGCTGGAGCGGGGTGGGTGTGCGGGGCGCACCAACGGCCGTCGGAAGCGCAGAACGTCCCTGCGAGCGGGAGTCAGTGGGGGGAGCAGCCGGGGGAGCGCAGATCAGCCGATCGGCGCCCGTCAGCCGAGGCCAGCGCCCCGCCGCCGACTCGCTGGGAATCGCGCTGGGTTTCCTCGGGAGCAGAAAAAAACCACCCACCCGGCCCCACACCCGCCCCATTGTCGGCGCCCCGGGCCGCCCGCCCCCCCCGCCGTCGGGGCCGCTCCCCCGGCCCGCCCCGCCGCCCCCGCCTGCTCTGGGCCGCCCCCTCCCCCAGGGGCGAGCACCCCCCGGCCGTGGCTCGCTCCTACCTGGGTGGCGGCGGGGCCGGGGCCGAGGTGAACCCCTCGGGACGGCGGCCGCCCCCGACCGCCTGCCCGCGGGTCCCCCCGGCCCCGCAACGAGCCGCGGCACTCGGAGGCACCACGCGCTCCGGAGCGCTCTCGTTGCGGGGTGGTTTCCCCTTATTTAATAACAACAATTCAGCAGGGAGGATATTTGCCTGCTCTCAGTTTCCAGAGTGGAAGGGTTTTCTCTCTTTTTTTTTTTTTTTTTTTTATCCAATTTGCGTGCGTGCGTGCCATTCAGGAAGGCTTAAACGCGACTCCCCGCCTTAAACCCGCTGTAAGACAATATTTGTGTTTTAACTCGGCTCTCAGCTTAACTCCGGGTGCTCGGCGGGTGGGGGCAGAGGGGAAGGGAGAGGGCGAGGGAAGAGCGTCCCCGCAGGAGGGAGGCAGCTCCCTTTCAGATAGGAATCTGGGACAGATTTTGCCAGCAGCCACAAAGCATGGCCCTTTGGTAATAGAATAGCCAATGTAATTTGACACTTCAACTTGCTGTGCTCTCTGCTAGTTGATTCACTTACTCACCCACTAACATTGAGCTCCTTTTCACTGTCTGTGGGC